>NC_009043.1:1364000-1705000 GCF_000209165.1 Scheffersomyces stipitis CBS 6054
TCTAGAGGTTCCCGAAAATCAACCTAGTTGCAAAATAGCCTTAGTTGCAACCTCTGGTACGTGCAGTCAAGACAACTTATACTACAAAGGAAAAGCTACTGAAGACAAACCACTCTCTACAATTTAAGTGCAACATGAAACAAAAATGTCTACCCTTGGCTCGAATGATGAATCAGCTATCTGCAACCGATTTCCAGCGCCATATTCCCCTATATGGCTCCAATTTTTCATATTTCCAAAGCCAATCACGCCATATGGTGGGTATTCACCACGAGGGTGCATATTGCGATCAGCATACATGATTGGTCCGTGAAGCCGGCGATATTGGCTCTTTAGATTCTTTCAGGGCAAACCGATTAATCCTTATTATTTTGCTCCAGCAATTTAGAATATTTTCTACCCGCGACAAGCGGAGAAGTACAGTAGTCATGAAGTTGAAAAAGGTGGGGAATCCGGCGCCGTACAGGAAATCACGAGGTGAAGAAGGCATCGAGTTTGGAACTTAACAATGGAAGTAGCCAGCAGGAGTCACATAGTCATATTTGTTGTTACAAACTGGAAGTTGAAATATGGGCATCTCTTGATAATTTGGATTTTTGTTGCAGATCAATTTCTTCGGATGAGTTCCGTCAAACTTTGAGAGTTTCTTAAAGCTACTTTCGCAGTCTTTCATATGGAACTTAGCACGGATTAACAGAGTCTACCCTGGCTTATATACTGTGCTACATATTGTGCTACTACTTTCTGAGCCAAACCACAGACTCTACACTATTCCGCCGGGGTGTCATTATCCTGTCTATATTATTCGGGACTGTATTATTTGGGATTCAATACGACTACGCGGTGCCATACTTTATACTTATATTTGCTATACCATGCAAGGTGAATATATATTACTTTTCAATAAAATATCACTTGTTGTTTTAATAATCTTTACCAGAAAATGCAAACCAAACCACCTGGGGTGTTTTTTTCCTCCTGTAATTGGCCAGATGTTGTTTCGTGGTAACTTCATCTTGGCTCTCTAATAATGCTCATAACTCATAACTCATCGGCTCGAAGCCTCGTAACCTCTCGGATTTCTCACTTAGAATCAGTTGATGTTGTTGTACATCTTATGTTTCAACGAACACATGACGATGTTGTAGTTGTAGATGAAGCTGTTGGTGAAGTCGATGATGAGATCGGTGAATAGAAGCGTCACCATTACTATGTTCATGGCGTAGTATAGTACCGAGTCTAGAAGCGAGTAGAATTTCTCGGTGGTCTCTGAGACGAGTTTGCTGACAGAATTCATGGCGGAGGTTGTTTTAGAAAGTGGCCTCTGTCGAAAACTTTTCAGTTTTGATGTAGAAACGTATACAGCGTGTGGAGAAGACTTGGTGAAACGAGTACTAGCTGCAAAGATTCTCTTCTATATGGCAATTGCGCAAGGTCCAGTGGAGTGCAACAAGAAATACAAAAAAGAAAAAGGATGAAGATACTTCAGAATGTCCAAGACGAACTTGAATCTCAATTTTTTCCTAAGCTTCGATTGCAAATAGTTGTATATTTATATTTTGGCTCCGACGAAATCGACTTGTGGTAGCGCAGCGTACATATGCAATCGGTCAGAGCATGCTGCCTACGGATGCAGCGTGCAGGTATGGAACACCAACCTAGTTGAAAAAAGAATGGAAATCTCACCGTGATGCCTGCAGGATACAAACAAACAGTCCATAAACGCCGGATTTGTGATCTTCATATCCATATGCAGTTAGATTTCAATATAGATTGCCTATTTCAGACGAGCCAGACTAGACCAGTCATCCGCCGTCGGTCAGTGTCATCCAGATGGCTGAATAGCCACGCCAATAACGACAAGGTCGGGCCGGGAACAGCGTAGCCGTTTTTTTTTGGGGTTCGTATGTTTTCTGTACACTCACCGCTTACGAGATTTTTTTTGTCGGCATTTCTGCTTACAATTGATGAATTTTCACATTTAGTCTTGACTTCTCAATATTGCTTTGAAATCAATCACCATGCTTTGTAGTTGACGACTTTCAATTGAAGACGTTTGATTGTGTTTCTTCAAATTTCTCTTCTGGGAATCTGACTTATGTGCTTTGGAATGGTCTGGTCTAAGTTAGGCTACTGAATTTACCTACTGAATCTATCTGATGAAATTCTTTAAATGTATTGACTATAATTTTCTTCTTTAGTGAAGATAGCTATTCTTTTTTATACGAATACTATGGGAGTAACACTGACGAACCGTACAGTCCGCAGCATCCTATGCTAATGTAGAGTGTAGTTCTCTTTCTTCTGGCTCAAGCACCTGCCTTCAACTCACTTCTGACCCAACCTTCAAGACCTCCCTTGACAATGATGTCCTGAAGATTGGTACCCAATTCACCGACCTTCTGCTTCAACACCACGTTGCCTTCGCTGTCTTTGACTTCGACAGTAGCAGTAGTGACATCCCACTTGAGGATCCAGCCTGTGCGGACAGTCAACTCGTCTGAACCGGCGTACTTAGCTCTCAAGTTGTTGATCAAGTCGGGGATTTCCAACGTCAACAAAGCGTTGTTGATGGAATTTCTCAGGAAGATGTTACCGAAGGAACCAGCAACAACCAACTTCATTCCTCTGGCCAAAATTGCAGTGGCAGCCTGTTCACGAGACGATCCAGTACCGAAGTTGTAGCCACTTATGATGATATCGCCAGCCTTGGTCTTGCCGTTAAATTCAGCATCGTAGTTTTCCATACAGACCTCAGCCATCTTTTCACGAGGTATATCATCCTGGTAGGTGTACTTACCGGGGTAGATACCATCTGTGTTGATGTTGTCAGCATCACAGAGAATTAACTCGCCTTCGATAACCTTAGGGAATCCTTCCAAGACTTCAACAGCACCACCAGTAGCAGCATCTTCAGAAACTTTAGTTTCTTCAATAGTCTTTATGATCTCTCTGGTAGAGAGAACAGATTTTCCCTCCAATTCCTGCGGACCACCAATTCTACCCAAGACAGCAGAGGCTGCAACAACTTCAGGAGAAGCCAAGTAAGCCAAGGCATCCTTGGAGCCCATTCTACCCTTGAAGTTACGATTGGTAGCAGATATACCGACTTCTCCGTCCTTCAACAAACCAGTACCAAGTCCAATGCAGGGACCGCAGCCAGCTGGCAAAGGCTTTGCACCAGCTTCCAAGATGGTTTTCCAGGCACCAGCAGCCTCCGCATCCTTCTGGACGTTAGAAGAAGCTGCAGCTACATAGAACTCTACACCAGGGGCAACCTTGTGGCCACGGATGACATCAGCAGCAGCTTGGATATCGCTCAATCTCGAATTAGTGCAACTGACCAAGTACGCCTTGTTGATGGGGATATCCTGCTCCACCAAGTCAGCCAATGAGTTCAGGATCTTAACGGAGTTGGGGCCAGAAATGTATGGTGTCAATGAGCTCAAGTCCACGACCAAGTGCTTGGCGTAGACAGCGTCGCTGTCACTCTGTACTGGATTCTTTTCCAACGCCGAAACAGTCTTATCGTTCACTCTGGGATGGCCTGAGCCCAACTTGGCCAATCTCTCACTACGGTACCAGTCCAATAAACGGGCATCAACAGGGAATAAACCAGAAAGGGCTCCCCATTCAGTGGTCATATTGGCGATTGTCAATCTGTAGTCTATAGACAAGTGCTCGATCCCATCTCCAACAAATTCGATGGCATGGTTCAACACTTCATCTTTATTAAACGCTCCGCAGAGTGCTACGATGATATCCTTACCGGTGACTCCGGCGGGAAGCTTACCCTGCAATTCCACCTTGGCTACAGGTGGAATCTGCCACCACGTCTGACCCGTAGCCCAGATCGAAGCGGCATCGGTTCTAACGATCGGAGTACCCAAAGAGCCTACACCTCCGTAAGTGTTGGAGTGCGAATCTGAAGCCACAGTCAAGTTAAGTGGAAAGGCATAACCTTCCTCAATCATAATTTGATGACCAATACCTCTTCCAGCTGGGTAGAAGTCGATTCCCTGTTCTTTAGCAAACTGCTCGATATTTCTGTACTTTTCCAAGTTCTTTTCCAGCTTGTTCTGGACATCGTGATCTAAGGTACACACTATCTGGCGATTATCTTTGACCTTGGTAGCTCCCAAACCCATGAACTTAGTAGCTACTGGCCACGAGTTGTCGTGGGACATACAATGGGCTGGCTTGATAGAGACATAATCTCCACTAAAGACCTGTTTTCCGGCAGGTAGGTTCACAGCATATCTTTGGACGATCTTTTCAGTAAGATTCTGACCTCTAAGGAGTCTAGCCGACGTAGCTAGGCCTCTGATGTTGACTCTTAGCATGGTTGTGTAATAAGAAGAAAACTAAAAGCTGTTTAAAATTTTCAAACTTTCTATTATTGAAATTCCATTATTAATTTTTCAACTTTTCACTCCAGATTATCTGAAAAATTTGATAGCGCCTGTATCGGCTGCATAATCCGTGCGGTATCTTGAACGTATGAGTCAGAAGGATAAGCGGCAGTACAATTGGTGGATGGTATGCAGGAGATAAAGATAAATAGAGAGCGTGAGAAGAGTATAGAGCTTGAATTGCAGAGCTTATTCTGAATTAGTGTGGACACAATTATGGAAAGAATTATGATCCAGTCGATTCGATTTGAAGATTTGATTGTGTATACACCATTCTTCAAAGATCTATTATCTTAGTTGCTAATGAGTCTTTCCATATGCCACCTTGGGTGAGATATTTGTATTTGCGCATTTTAAACATTTTGCACCCAAAAGAAGTGGAAATACATTGACAGGAAATCTTACAAGATAAAGAGGATAAATGCAGTAGTGTGGTACGAAACTTGTGCCTTAGCAGTTATTTCTGACAATGTTTCTATCCATCTCTATCATAACTACGACTCCACGCACTCACGACAGATACGATACGCTTCATTAAGTTCGATCATATGCTTCACTTCAAATACTAAGTTAAACTACTTATCTTCCGCTACTTCACACAATACCTCTATATCCCATTCCATTCCTTTAACCATACAGCAATTGGATATCAACAACATATATCTACCCCAGATTATCTCAATTGTCACACAGACGACCCCGTCACTGCATAAACTTGATCTGCCACTTTTTCAAGAACGTAAGCGGTCCTGAGGTTAATGATATGTTTCAGATTTGATCCAGACTCTTTTCAATTGTTTTTCTTATTGCGTAGCAATGCTCAACCTTGCGCTATCTCTAGCAGTAGCGTCTTCATATGTTGCTGCCATATACTTTCACCAGCCTCCACAGGTCGGAGGAAAGGACAGAAACGAGCCCCATGTTATAAGATATAGATTCAGAAGAATCACCGTCTTGTGTATAGTATTAGTATTAGCATTGCCATGGATAGTACAGGACGAGAAGTACTCTTACATGGATATCATAAGACAACTAGGGTTGTGTCCTGGATTATCCCACTCAATGAACGTATGGACGGATATTATCAACATCGTGTACAGTTTCGTCCTCATCATTGTCCTCTTTGTTGGTCCTATTTTTCTCTACCTTGTACAGCCTCATGAACTACAAGACGATTTTATTAACAATTTCACTACCATACACGGCATAAGAGACCACATATTTGCTCCAATTACCGAGGAACTCATATACCGAGGAGTGATACTCGCCATCACTCAAGCATGGTATACGCCTTATCTTTTTGGCGTAGCCCACATACATCATGCCTACCATCTTTACAAATATAAGGGCATACAGCTATCGATGGTTTTATTCAACAGCGCATTCCAGTTCGTCTACACATCTTTGTTTGGAATTCTTGCTAATCATATATACATCAAGTATAACTACAATCTTTGGTGTCCCATTGTCGTTCACATGATGTGCAACTTGATGGGATTTCCTAGTTTAGTTCCAGAAGACGGTGAATGGCAGACAGTTTATTACATTCTTTTGGTAGTAGGACTAGGTGGATTTTTCTTCTTGTTGTAAGCATATTCATATAGCAAGAATAAATAAATAGAATGAACAAGCGTACTAGAAGAGTAGAATATATAGGATTTACAAAGAGAGAATAACAAATAGAGAGTTAGAGACAAAGGAAATGATTGCAAATCCACAAATTATTTTAAGTTTCTCCCATGTAAAGGAAACCCTGAGCTGAGATCAAGAATGTACGAAGCTTAACGAGACGAGAATTTACGAGTCAAGGAAAAGAACAACAAACAAGGCAAACAAAAAAGACCCGTTCACGTGACACATTCCATAGTGGTAGACCAAACAAGGCAACTCCTGTGGTGTTGTTAGTTGACGAAGTGAAACATCCCCTGAGTAATGAGGCGTTGAAATTACGTGTCTGTTCCACCTCGGTGGACGCGGTTGAAAGGATTGAGGGATCGCGTCTGAATCTGAGAATAATGGAGGAGAAGACAGTAGCGACAATAGACTTGTGGATTGTGGATTGTAGATGCTATCTAGCAGTAGTATTGTACAAGATCTACGTTGTACCTTTCGTAATTAATTACTGTACGGTTATGAAGAATTGTTGACGTAAATAGTAATTGAAGATATAAAATTAGTGTAGTCGGGAGTCCCGAATAAAGTCTACAGTTCAATCTTGCGTAGCGGAGAGAGATAACGACGGCAATAAGTATCAGCATCAAGCGATAACAGTTGGTTCAGGCGACGTTCTAAACACTTAAACCATACAAACCATTACTGGACTAGGTAAAATAGCAGAATTGTAGACTGTGAAATTCTATGAACTTTTAGCGAGACATTTGCTGTGAAAAGGGTGTCGATTCAGGTACACAGCCAGATTGGGTAGGAGCACCCTCATGATTGTCGCTATTGTCGCTAGGAATTGCTGGCATTCTCACTAATTGTCGCTATCGCGCGACTACCATTCTGTTCAGTAACTTTGAAACATTGAATGACGGTAAGTTAGCAGAGCAGTACAGCAGCTTCTAATTATCATCCAATCTTTATTCTTCGAAAATATAGAACTGCAATCCCTCTAACTATAACCTTTGCCAATTTAATCTGAAAATCTACAACGATTCCGGAGGCAGCTGCAATCGTCCGACTAGTTTCGAGATTTCCAGATTTTCCATTCTCACACAAAAGCAGGAAAAATTTGATTTGTTTTGGCTCTAACGTGTACTGTTGATTTTGCTCAGACTTTCACCGTTAGCGAAATCAGTCTCCAGAATTTACTATCTTTTCTTCTTTCGCCACGGATAACACACGCTGGTTCCTTAGCACAGTCGTCGTGGAGTCGTATAGCATTCGATCTAGTATCTGATATAGAAACTGGACCTCAGAGCCGAATTGAGACGCTTTACTCGTCTCCTACGCTTTCTCTCTGATTCTCGTCTAGTCCTTCGTTTGTTTCCCCAGTATTGCAACTTGATTTGGTAAATTTCACAATTTTTCTCAATAGAATTCTTCTATATCCGTTATTTATTATTGACGTCTAGCATTGGTTAATGATAATTGTTAATTGAATCTGATTTAAACATAATCAGAATCGAATCAATAGCAACCACAAATTAACATTCAATCAAATTTCAATATAGAGAACACGAATAACAGTCAAAATCGAGAATCCAGACTACAACACTATATCATATCATATCATTTTTTTATTATTTATCATATCATATCAACACATCATATATCATATAACATCACTATGTCGCTGCCCAATAGTTCTTTCCAGAACTACGAGTCGGCTGTTCAAGACATCGAGCAGGAAAAGAAGATGGTGGCAGCTTTGAAACGATTGTCTATTGGCAATATGATGAGCTATGATCCTGATTTACCACCGATGTTAGAAGATATCGATTCCACATATAAGCAGGCTCTCTTTGACGATCAAGATGTCGCACCCATACCGATGTCCAAGTCTCCACCGTCTTCGTCTTCTTCTCTGTCAACGACACCTTCGCCTCCGTCTGATCCTCTACCCACAGATGCTTCCACACCTTCTCCTCCTCATCATAAACAATCTCTTCGTAGGCAGCAGTCCATAACGCGTAAGGGGTCGATAACTTCGAGACAACCGCACATTGATCCTGACCGCAACAGTGTAGCTACTCTGGAAAGTGCCGATGAATACTACGATGCTGAAGACTCAGACGTTCTAGATCCCTCTTCATTACTTTGGGTCCCAGCCAATTTGCATCCTCAGGTTAATCCGGATTCGTTCAAGAACCTAGTGAAGTCGCAAGTAGAAGAGATCATGGAAAGAAAGCTTTCGAGAAAGAGCTCGATGTCACGAAAGAGCTCACTTTCTAGCACTACAAGAGAAGAGGTGGCTACAGAAACTGCAGTTGACGAAGAGAAGGCAAAGACCTCTCCCCGAAAGCTGCCTGAAAACAAACGAGATTCGATCACGTCTCAGCCCAATCGTTTCAGTAATCCTTCTCTCAGAGACTTAACCAATGAGCTTGAGAAGTTGACCAAGATGGCCGGAATGAACGCTACAGATGCCGTGACTTTGGCTCGGACACTTTCATCTACATCTTTGGGATATACAGATGTAGAAATCATGGCATTTGACGAAATGGCATCGCCGCCCCATACTTCCCCTCAGGGAACACTGAGAAGAATCGTAGACCTCAACAACAGTGACAATAATGTAGATGATGATTCTGACGAAATTGGTGATCCAGATTCTCCAACAAGAATCCATAGTACGAGTTCACCCCCCATGTCTCCGCCTTCTAAGTCAACTTTACAGATCCAGCAACGTTTACAGCAGAAGTTCCAGATGGCATACAATATGTCTGAAAGTTCTCCTTCTTCACCACAAAGTCGGTCTAGCCTGAATCTGTCCAGATCGCAATTGCAAGATTTCGCATTGAAAAGAAGCAGGAGACCGGACTATAGAAAACACTCTGTTAGTTCTGGCTCTTCTTCGCAATCAACTGTGGTTCCTGTAGTACCTGTTGAAGGAAGTTCGAAAGTGCAGCTTAATCATGGCAGAAATACCGATTTGAGACACCTTTCTGGCCACGGAGAAGTTACGGGTGCGAGGAGTTCAACGCCTCCACCTCAAGTACCTCCCAAGACAATGAAATCATCTTCTAGTACATTGAAAGCGTCTTCCAATGCACAGAAGCTGTCTTTAAATGCACAGAAGTTGCCAGTTAGAAGAGACTCCAATTCTCGGGATTCGCAGCTTCTCTTTAGCTACAGAGCTCCTGTTGAACAAGCCGCTCCTTCTACTAGCGTCCGTGGTGGCGAATCACCTTATCCAACTTCACAGAGATCTCTGGCCCAAATTGAGAAGCAGTTTTCAGGAAAATATGGACCTACAAGTCTTTCAGCCAAGAAGGCTTCTCAAGCAATGCTTGGTAGACAAGATGGTAGTAAAACTGTAGATATAGAAAGACAACGTAGACACGAACAGAAGTCTTTGATGACAGGAAGCTCTCCCTACCATCGTTCTGGTTATCCACCGCAACAAAAGGCTCATCCTTCCGGCTCTTCTACTTCTCTGTCTCAAAGACCACAAGGCATGATTCCACAGAGTCAGCCACAAAGTCACCATCAGCATCAACATCGTCATCTGCCACCGCAGCAACCTCTTCGTGGTTTGCAGCAACAACCTCATCAAAGTATTCAACAGCAACAGCAACAGCAGCCACTTAGTCTGCAACAACAGATCCAACAGATCCAACAGCAACAGTATTTGCAACAACAACAACAGCAACAGCAACAGCAACAGCAACAATACTTGCAACAGCACCAGCACCAGCAACAGAAGTATCCTAGTCATAGTGTTCAACAGCAGATGCCGTATCCACAGCAGCAACAGAGACAGCAACCTGAACAGAAAAGAACTAGACATCATTATAGAAGCCATCAAGGACAAGTTGATCCTCAACTTCTTCATCGTCAACAGAATCCAATTCAGCATTTGCAACAACAACTTCCACAACAACAGTTTCTGTCCCAACAGATGTTACATCAACAGCAACATCAGCTGAGAACACCTATATCACAGCAGAAGGCTCAGCGGACCTTACATCAGCCGTATGTAGTTCCTTCCCAGGTAAAGTCCAACCAATTGAGTCAGAATTTGGATATGTTGAGATCGGAGATCAACGAGTTCAAAGAGAGTTTGAACAAGACTGAACTTCCATCAAGTTCGGCAATGCGTTCTCATAATCAACAGCCAAGAAACATTGCAAGTTCTCCAACTAACGAAGCCCATGATGCCGATTTCAGCTTTGAATCAACTTATCAAGACTTGAGTTACGAGGACTCCCTTGGCATTGAAAAGCAAGTGCTCGAAGAACTAGGAAAACACGATGGACATCATCGTTACGAAGCAAGAACGATTGCTGGTAAGGAGCAAGTTCCAGATACCGACCAGTCGAAGAGGATCTCTCCTAGAAAGTCTCCGAAGAAGAGCCCTAACAAACATCACGTTTCTCCTGCGAAAACTGGTGTATCGACTACTCCTGAGATCTCTCCTGTTAAGAAGGTCAAGAGTGTAACTACCACACCAGACAATTCCAAGAATGATTCATTGACTCCAGACATTTCTCCTATCAAGGCAGCTGCAACTTCTACACCTTTGAAGACTTCTCCAGAGAAGTGCTCTGTGGAGGTATCTCACGACGAAAAAGCGAGAGATGAAAATTTCATCAGAATAGAACAAGGTTCTCTTCCATTATCCTCTCAAGTTGAAAAACAGCCAACGAAGTCTCCTCCCAAGAGGAAAAGTAGTTCTCCTGTTAATGTGGAGCGTTCTGGCATTCAGTTTGGCGAAAATGATGAATCGAATCCGTTCCTTTTAGATACTTCTAAAGCACAGACTCCAGTTACCGAAGTTTTGCACAAATCCCGTGAAATTGAGCCAGAAATTCAAGCAAGAAATCCTCAGAGGCTTCTTGATAGAGCTGCAATTAGTGATTCAACAGAAGAATTTAGTCCGGAGACTTCTCCCATAAAGAAAATGAAGAAGAAGGCATCTTTTGGAATACTTCCTACTACAAATGTGAAAAATACACCAACCAGTGCTTCTTCAAATCCTACAATAGATACTGCAAAAGACAATACAAAGAAGATCAAGAAGAAGAAGTCATGGGGATGGTTGAGAGAACGTTCAGCCAGTCTTTCGTCTATAGATGCTCAAAACTTACCGCCTCTTCCTGAAAACAAGAGTGCTCCATCAAGATCATTTTCGAATCCTGAAATTGCATCTACTGATCTGGAAGATGAGGATATGGAAACGACTCCTAGAAGAACAGCAAGTGCTGGAACTCACACTGATTCTTCTGGAAAAGAGAACTTGATTTCCAAATTTTTCAAGAAGAAAAAGGCTCCAGCCAGTGTTGGCAATGGAAATAGATCAAGTGCTTCATCTATCCGTAGTGTAGAGTCCAAGGAATCTGGAGTTACAGTGGACTACGAGTCGGATTCTGATATTAAGCTAGTGAAGAAAAGTACAGGGTTGTTCAAGAAAAAGAGCAAGGTCAAGCTCTTGGAAAAGGAAAGGGAGAAGGTCAAGTCTACTTTAGACAGCTTGGATCTTGATTTGAAGAGAGAATTAAACTCTCCTGATATGGAAATTGATACAGACAGCTACTTTGCTCACAACAAAGAAAATGTCACTCCAGTTGAGCCAAAGGCTGTGGCAATGGACAAAGAGAAAGAAAAGACTGAGAGTGTCGAATTTCATAAGGAAGAAAGTCCGGAAATACAAACCATTGAAACTCCTGCTCTACTAGAACTAGAGAATGAAGGCTTGGAAAATGATGAAATGAATGAAGAAGAGAGCAAACCACTGACTACTCTTGAAGTTCAAGAGAAATTGAAAAAATCAATAAAGAGAACTTCAAAGGCTAACCAGCCTATTGAGTTCACTGATTCAGCCTTTGGATTTCCCTTGCCTCCGCCTTCACAGTCTACGTTGATAATGCTTGACTATCGATTCCCAGTGCATGTTGAACGTGCCATTTACCGTTTATCGCATTTGAAGTTGGCCAACCCCAAAAGATCGTTGAGAGAGCAAGTGTTGCTTTCCAACTTCATGTATGCCTATCTTAACTTAGTAGATCATACGTTGCATATGGAACATATGTCCAATGGAGTCAGTCTAGACTTAGAAGAAGAGGATGAAAATGAAGAGAATGGGGCTCAGTTTGGTGACAATATTATTCAAGACGGAGACGATGAAGTGTTGCCAAACGGTGAACCCATACACATTGACTTGGATATAGTTGATGTTGAAAACATTAATACTTCTAGCATTGAAGTATAGACGCTAGCATTTGTCCTCTGGACGCCCTTATACATACAGTTAATCTAAATGCATATAATTACGAAAACACGGTGTAGATATAGACGAGTTTCTGTATTTCGATGGTGATGTATAAAAATTGTTCTGCTTGTGTCCTAGATACACATTCTTTGTTTGCACCCATTGTCCCAAATAGAGTTGAATGTTGCACAGCCGAAAATGAACCGAGGAACAAGTAGGAAACAAATACATCGAATTACATATTTGAAAATGTAAGCACTCAAAAAGCAACCCACACAACAGCAACAAATTAGATGGCAATTTTACCGTACCACTCGAAAATCTCCTGACACCACCCAAATTCACTTATTCTATCTTCCACTTATTTGCTTCCATCGATACGAAACTCGCCTGTACACAAGAATCAGACAATATCGCGTAGACAGAAAAAATAACACTACAAAAAGTTGACAGATTCTGAATCAATTTTTATATTTGGTAATTCTTTTCTTCACGACCACCTTCGCTAGAAACTAACATTTCATATCTCAGATACACATATCATAGAAATAGACATATACTGTTCAGTCATTTTATTCAGATACTGCATCGGATATCAATACTACAACAACTACTTTCTTACTTGATATCTCATTGATAGATCAATTTTCAAATTCATATTGAAGAGTTCATTTACTCCTCGTTCTGTATTGTTCTATTGATTATTGTTTATAATCCTGATTTTTCTTTGTATCTTCATTTGAGATGGCCAGAACTTTACCCCTTGTTTCTTCCAAAGAAGTTGAGAAACACAATAGCAAGAAAAGCTGCTGGGTTACCTTATACGACAGAAAGGTGTATGATGTTACTAACTTCTTGAACGAACATCCAGCTGGCGGCGATCTCATCTTGCCTTATGCTGGTAAAGACGTGACCAAGATTATGGCTGACTCTGTTTCACATGAACATTCGGAATCTGCCTACGAGATGTTGGATGACGGCATGTTGGTGGGCTACTTGGCTACTGCTGCTGAAGAGAACGATTTGTTGAACAACAAGAATAAGACGGCCGTGGAGGTCAAGTTGTCGAATAGTGAAGACTCCGATATCTATGAGTTCCATGACAAGTTGCCTGCTGCTGAGAAGATGTCTATTCAGACGGACTACGACGACGATATCAAGAAACACAAGTTCTTGGACTTGAATAAGCCGTTGTTGATGCAGGTTTTGTTTGGAGGTTTTTCCAAGGACTTCTACTTGGACCAGGTTCATAGACCCAGGCACTACGGTAAGGGCTCTGCCCCATTGTTTGGCAATTTCTTGGAACCTCTTTCCTTAACTCCATGGTGGCTTGTACCTACGGTATGGTTGCCTCCAAATCTCTATTTGTTCTACTTGGGATTCACAAACCAATCGAAGGTTATTGCTCTTTCTCTTTGGGTGATGGGCTTGTTCGTATGGACTTTTGTAGAGTACTGTTTGCATAGATTCTTGTTCCATTTGGACCACTACTTGCCCGACCATCCTGCTGCCTTGGCGTTGCACTTCTTGTTGCATGGAATCCACCACTATTTGCCTATGGATGGATACAGATTGGTTTTGCCTCCAACGTTGTTTGTCTTTTTGGCCTATCCATTCTACAGACTCGTCTTTGGCATATTCCCCTTCTACATGGCTTGTTCGGGCTTTGCTGGTGGCACTTTGGGCTACATCATGTACGACGTCACCCACTACGTGTTGCACCATACAAACTTGCCTTCCTACCTTCAAGAATTAAAGACCTATCACTTGGAGCACCACTACAAGAACTACGAGTTGGGTTTCGGCGTCACCAGTAAGTTCTGGGACGTTATTTTTGAAACAGAAATCACTTCCACCTTCCAAAAAAGAAACTGATTTTTAAAAATCGAATTTAGATCGTTAAGTGTTATGAAAAATCTAATGGTACCGTGCTATATCTGTCCATGTAATTAGTCTATGGTTTTTATATTTTTTACATACTATCTATTTGCATACAACTATATGCCTTAATCCTTCGTGGCAATGATATGGTTTGTTTTTGTCTTAATAATACAATATTTAGAAATGAAAGTTTATTGGTAATGCCGCAATGTGTACGAATCTGCCTTTAACGCTGTGGATCCGTTGTTCAAGAAATGAAAGTTGACAGTTTTGATATTGCTGAAGTCGTCTTCTATGGGCATCACATTAGAGGGAACCTTTTTCCTCTTCGATGTCCATGAAATGCTTTCTGTTCTGACTTCGTTTCTAATTCTGTTTTCAAAGATATTCTTAAGCTTGGTCTTTTTCTGGGCTTCTTCTTCGCGAAGATCACCATACGACTGTATAACATCTTTGTAGTATCGGACGGGTCCTCCGCCATCGCCTCCTGTTGTAAGGTATTTTAACGATTCAAGATACTTGTTGACTGAAAATCCCTCAGATGTGATAATATCTGAAGTATCCAATGACTCTTCATGTTCCTCTTCTTCATTTTCATCTTCATTTTCATCTTCATTTATCTCATCGTCAAATTCATAGTTGTATCGTATCTTTTCGAATAAGTCTTCACAGTGGTCATAGACATCCACATAGAGGTCAGAGTCCACTTTTCTGTATGGAGAAGAGTCTTCCGCCTCCAATGCCAGAAGAAGAATGTGTTGCCACGTAACAGGACTTTTCTGAGTCTGGTGAGTGATATAACTCAGTACGTTGTTCAACACCTGATCGATTTTATCTGCTAGCTTAAAGCTCATCTGCTTCACTCTAACATTCTCATATATATCATCTTTGGTTTCCAAATACGGCTCGAGATGTCCCGATTGCTTCATCGCAAATATACGTTTATGGATCCTTGACTCTATGGTTGAAGCAATTTCGTTCACCAAGTCACTCTTACTATTGGTGATCTTTTCCGTGAAAGTGACTTTCCTAATGGGCATCGTTTTTAGCAGAATTACCCTTTCGTCTTCATCTGTATTGTCACTTATATCCTCTAAATATTCACGGTGTTCTCGACCAGTTTCCTGGGTGAGTTGAGATTGTGTTTCCTGAGTATCTTGTGACTCTTGGGTATATTGAGTTTCGGGAAATTCACCACTGGCATCTACAAATACATCGCCATCACCATCGCCATCACCATCGCCATCGCCATCAAATTCCAGCGGAAGCTCGTTGTCTTCCAATACTTTTGTGACATCTGGCATTGAAGGTGTTGATGTAGGTAGGGGACTCAGAAGATGAGATACAGCAGAATCAAATTCAGGCTCAGACTCAGAATACTCAATCTCAGCACCCACACCCGCATCTGAGCCTGGATCTGAGTCATTTATGGTTTCTTTCATATGAATCTTTTTCTTATGTTGGCTATTCCACCAAGCTTTTGACATTTTCAAGATAAGAGACTTATCGAGACGTCTTCTTCTTTCTGCCACGTCAAGGTAATCAGCATCGATATCTTTTCCAAAATAGTCATTTCCAATACAGTTGTCAGCGTATATAAAGGTAGTCTTTGGAACAGGCACTTGGCTGAACGGAATTGGCCAGTAACTCCAATTGGTCTTGGGGAAGCACGGATTTATTCTTCTAAGTAGTATTGAGGAATAGAGATGAATCGCCAAATCCCCCCGATAGTCATTTTCGAGGAGGTTTAAGATCTCGTTTCTTTCCGAACGTGTGGCCATTTTGTTTTCATATAAACATTTCTTGTCTTAGCATAAGCTTAGGGATTTATGGTAGTTGTTCATAGTGCATTTTTCAGGTTCAAATGGTAGATTGTTTTTCAGAGATGAGTTGCGCATTTCCACTTTGGGAACAAAAATTTGTCGCAGCCATTTACTTGGAACATGTGAGTAGTTCAACGAAAATGCATGCCCAATAGTTATCAGGTAGATAGTCTTTAGCATAGCCGTGGAGATAAACGTTTATCATATTTGCACAGCTTCTTACTGTTTTCGTAATATAGATATGTCTATTAGTTACTCATTCACTTACATACATAACGTTAGATCAACTGCTTTCACTTTCCCGTATCTGGACCATCTCGTGTTCCTCTGCATTAATATCGTCGTAGTTTCCTTTTTCCTCGTCCACCCAGTGCTTTTTGCTTTCCTTCACTATTTGTACAATATTCAAGTTCCGAATGATAAGCTCATCGGCTACTTCTCCATCTAGATGTTCCAATTCCTCCTTTGGAATAATCCAGGGCCATACCCATTTGGAACAAATGGCAAAAAACATAAGTACCCCTGGGAAGCCAACAGCGCCTTTAGTACAAGTTATAGCGAACTCCAGTAAACCAGCAATAACCTGCAACAACAAGTAGATGTAGAACCACTTCTTGTTCTTGATATTGTGAATGTCTTTGAACATCCGTGGACATGTAGGATCAGACTCGACATACTCGCTGTCCAAGAACAAGTATCTGATCTTGTTGGTTATCGGATTGCCATGTAATCCTGTCAAGCCCATAACGAAAAACAAACCTGCTAGTACAGCTTGTGGAATTAAACCTAGCACTACTAGGAAAGGTCTAGTCATCATCACGAATGTTATCAAGCCCTGAGCTGTGTTCGTCACTCTTTGCTCTACGACAGAAACAACCTTGCCATGTTTATTGTGAACAAGCAATGAGTCCGTGTGCAAGGGAGCTTGAGGAATAAGACCATTCGGAGCAGGTATACCTATGATTCCAGCGACTCCAGTTGTTATTCCCAATAAGGCAAAGTCCCAATGGAACGAAGAAGGTTTGGTAAGAGGATAATCGCTCAGCTGACACATTAGAGACGAGACGTTATGGTCAAAGTAGAACAAAAACGTCAAGAGAACTGCAAACGGAAGCGCTAGAAACACATCTGCTACAGCAATATTCTCACCTGGCCAGAAATGAACAAACCAGCCGTGTGATCTATCCAGCCCCGCATAAGTAGGTTGGAACGATTTAGTGATAGGTAATCTCGCAAGTTCAGTTTTGTCGAGCTTTCCACCAAAATGAATGAAGCCAGTGAAAAATACTACAGCTAAAGGTACACCGTAGTCCACAAAGAATTTTCTAGTCCAGTGCTTAAAGTAGTGCAAGTAGCTACCGAAAAGGAAACTGCCCACACCACAGATGACCATAAGAAGCGAAATCATTACTGAACAATAGCCACTGGCCAAATCTACTGCGTCAAACTGTCGTCCGAGGATCTGAATCCCCTTCTGGATGTATACGATACATATGAAGAAGCCAAAAACCTCACATGAGAACTTACTAATGATTTTTAAAAAGGCAATGTAGTTGCCTACAGCTATTATAATGTGGAAAACCATCGACCAGAGGTATATCCAGCACATGAACGGGAAATACGGTGTCCCCCTTGGTTGAATAAGCTCGTAGACCGTATAGCTGAAAATCGATACTGGGCCAGTGACTCCTACAATACAGAGAGGCTGCCCAGAGAACAACCCAAACACTACACCTGCTATAGCAGTGCTTAGCAATACCTCATTGACTCCATATGCACTGTTGGTCTTGTCAAACATGTCTTGAGCAAACGCTATGGCTGGTAGCAAATTAGTGAAAAATACAAATGTCGTAGATGGAACTACTCTGTAGTTAAAAGCATCAGCGAAGTCCGATTTATAGTACGGCAACCGGCTCTTGATGTCGTTGTAGATACCGTAGCCCCAATAGCTGAAGGGATTGGAAAGCCGGCGAATTCCCATACTGCCAAAGATATTGTAGATCTGGTACTCAAGATATTAAAAATTGGATATAGTATTGAATTTTAGTAGTTGCGAGTGCTATGGGAACAAATTGGATACCAATAGCTGAGATATCACGAATGAGTTGATTAAGTATACTTATGTATCCTTCTATGAATTTCTACAAATTCATATAAATACCAGCAGCCAGAAGGAGTTATTTATATGAAATAATAAGCCAGATAATGTGAAAATAGGTAAATCCCGTCTTCACAGTATTTTTCTACACATCTAATCTTCACTATGACAGCAGTAGATTTTTTCTGGGTAGCGTTTCTTTTATCGGCTAGAGATGTCCTGCATTTTTGGGTGTAGACTGGAGAATCGAACCTTGCAAGCAGACGGAACGTGCGCCAGGGTCAGTCATAGGCCAGATAATCGCCGAGTCCAGGAATACAACCTATGTATGTATGAATTCTCATGGATACAAATGAATAATTGTCTTGTATTTGGTTAATAATTGAACTCATTACCGAGTCTACGAGATCTTTAACATTACAAAAGAATTTTTTTCGCAAAATCCAACCTTATTACAAAATAATCTTCCTCCAATCCATATCGAAGGGTGGAGGAAATCCTAGGATAAAAACCTCCGAATAATATTACCTAAAAACTAGGTGATATCCTTAGAAAGCTGTAGAAAACTGAGCAACGGTATAAGCTACAGGACTTGTAAGATTGTTTAAGTAAGACGTCTGACTGCAGAATCGATGCCCAAGAAGAAAGTGTTGACAGAGAGAATGATTCCCTCTCTTCACTGCTCCGTCGTCGAACTTGAAATAAGTAGACGGTAAATCGATTTAGAAATAGGAATTCATCCAGAGGAAGATTAAACTTACCAATGATGTTGTTTAAATCTATGGTCATACCTTCAGGCCCTAACAAATGCTAGAAAGTGCGGCTAGCCTCACAGTCTTGTCATTTATGGTGAGAGTATTTCCGTCTTTCAATTGAGTGGAGACACATTACACAATCTTCAAGAACCTCCTGAACTCCACCGCGTTCTCGGTGGCCAAGGTGGACCCTGTGTAGTTCCTTAGTCCCTTTCGGATGAAGGAGTTGTGCTTTGTAGAGAACCTTCCAAAAACTTTGTGTAATTTACCTGTAACAGAGGGAGCTTTTGAAGAAGCGTACAGAGCTACACGCCGGGACTTGTTGCTCGTATTTTGCCGATCGACGACTGAAGGTCGGTCGACCAATTCGGCTAGTATAGTGAGTATTCTAGGTTTTTTGGCTTTTTGGTTATTCTTGGTGTACAAGGTGAAGAGAGTCTTCTTGTTCTGGCAATTTTGAGAGGCTTGTTGAAAACTCTAAGGAAGTGGAAAGGATTTCATTATTATCATTTGCAGCCATTTACTGATCCTGTACCTGTTATATCGCGTGACTGTGAAAAATTTTCGAAATCGAAGTTTCAAAACCTTCCATAGTGGAGCTAAAATGGGTCTGGTTCTGAATAATCAGTGCATCAATGACATTATCCGGTAGTTTAATCTGTTTCTCGGAAGTAGTTGACATCACTGGCTCGAAATAGGGCTCTTACCCGCCATTTTCATTGGCATCTGTTGACTCGCCATCGAGGCTCATCAGATCAGAGGGTGCGACATCGTCGTGTGAATTTCGGTCAATATTTGGTACTTCTGGTTCATTCGAGTCTTGATATTAAAAGAATTCATCAGATATAACCCTTAGATGACACTCTAGCTGACTAATTGAACGTGTATCTGACATTATTGACATTTTTGAATTTTTTTTTTTTGACGAAATGGCATGTATTACGACTAAAGTCTAACCTATCTACTACAAAGTATATAAATCATCCTCTAATCCATACCGAATGGTGGAGGAAATCCTAGGATAAAAACCTCCGAGTGAAATCACCTAAAAACTAGGTGATATCCTTAGAAAACTGTAGAAAACTGGACAACGGTATATGCTACCGGACTTGTAAAATGTTTAAATAAGACGTCTAGACTGCAAAATCGATACCCAAGTAGAAAGTGTTGACAGAGAGAAGGATTCCCTGTCTTCACTGTTCCGCCGTCGAACTTGAAATAAGTAGACAGTAAGGAAGTATCGATTTAGAGAAAGGAAAGCAGCCACGGGAAGTTCAAACTTACCAATGATGTTGTTTAAATCTAGGTTCATACCTTCAGGCCCTAACAAATTCCAAAACGTGCGGCTAGCCTCACAGTCTTGGTAGGTATGGTGAAAGTATTTCCGTCTTTCAATTGAGTTGAGGCACATTACACAATCTTCAAGAGCCTCCGGATTGCCCTGGCGTTCGCGGTGACCAAGGTGGACCCTGTGTAATTCCTCTGTCCCTTTGGGATGAAGAAGTTGTACTTTATAAAGAGCCTTCCAAAACTTGGGGTAATTGTCCTGTAGCAGGGGAAACTTTTGAAGTAGCGTACTGGAGCTACACACCGGTGCTTGTTGCTCATATTTGGCTGATCTACGAGTAAATGTCATGCGATCAACACGGCTGGTGATGTGTTTATCCCAGTCCAGCTGAAGTGGCGGATTACGCACCATCTCTTGTTTCTCGTTAAGCGTGAAAGGCTTTTTAAAATATGAATTAATCCAAAACCTCCTACCCCTTTCATCCGGGATATGGTAGCGGTTTTTCGGCTTAATGATGGTAAACCATGCTTCGAGCCATGCTATTTCGGCTCTGGTGAATTGAGTGTAGGTCTTGTACGCTGACATTGCATGATCTTTGTTTTGGACCGCGTAGTTCACAAGGAAAAGGTACCACGGTACGATGTCCCATTTCAGGGGATCAAGTTGATTGCGTGTCGGAGGGTAAATTGTATCAATGAAGGATTGAAGTTTGTCACGGAGAACTATGAGATTCCAATCCACCAGATTCGTCAACGTTTCGTAGATAACTTTTGCCCGTCTTCCTAAGAGCTGTTGCTTGACATTGAGTAGTCCGAAGCCCCCTTTCTTTTTCAAGCTACTAAGGTTTCTGTCGCTAATGCGAGGGAGATGTCCCTTTACCATCTTTTTGATGTGCTTGATATTGTCATTTGCCATGGGATCATGTAGGTCTCGGAAGTAAATTTTCGAGAAGATGTAAGTATTGAACCCCGTGCATCTGAGATGAATTGGCAATTCTTGTATGGTGTGGAAATGTAGCTGTGTGGAAAGAGAGGAGATATACGAATCCCATCTGAAGCCGTTAAGCGGAACTCCGAGGTATTTGTAGTCAGTGGTGCTAATGTCAAGGACTTCAAAGCCAAGGATCTTGGTAACATCTTCGGGAGGGGACTGGCCCCAGTGGCAGGTTCGGGACTTGGCGATACTGACCAACGAGTTGGATGCTTGTTCAAATAGAGTAAGTTCTTCTTTGAGAATTTCATGATCTCTGGTTCCCTTCACAAAAACTGTGAGATCATCTGCAAAGGCTGAATATTTCGCTGTTAGCGGTGGTAGATGGTCGAGTTGAATCGGAATTCCCTCGAGCCGACTCTGTAATCGTTGTAAAAGAGGCTCCAAGCAGAGATTGAAAAGGATAGGCAGCACTGGGTTGCCTTGTCTCGTTCCCTGTTTGAGTGGAAAGGTCTCTGACTTTGTGTTGTTGGTAAAAATGGCTGCAAATTGTTGTGTCGTTACCAGGAGCAAGATCCGCTTGAATCTGGGGCCAAAGCCAAGTTGGTCGAGTACTGCAGACAAATAGTCGTGCGATATCCGATCAAATGCTTTAGTCAAGTCCAATATAATGACATTTGCACTTTTCAGAGTCTCGGGGTCTTTTGATACTTTGTCGATGAGGGCCCGGAACCGTTGGATTTGAAAGTCCATCTGGCGTTCGGGCATAAAGCCGCATTGGTCATAGCCGATGAGGTCCTTGGTCACCTTTTGAAGGCGCATATTAAGGACCTGCGAAATCACCCTTAAAGAAGTATTAATAAGGGAGATGGGACGGAAATCATCGACCGTGAGGTCCTTACGTTTTCCCTTGGGTATCAAACGGATGAGAACTAGAGCCATTGACTCTGGTAATATTCCCGTTTGCATGATATTCTCCGCGTCCTTTGTTAATAGTGGGCCTGCCTTGTCCCAGATAGCCTTTAGGAAAAGATAGGTCACTCCATCTTCTCCTGGCGTGGAGCTGTTGGCAGTCCGCTGTAATCCGGACGTAAGTTCTTCATATGTGATTGGCTTTTCAAGCTCCACACTGTCGCTGGCTGATACTTTGCGACGGAACAGCTGTACATACCTCCTAATGGAGAGTTTGGCTTCTTGGGCCTGGGAATCCAGGTAAAGCGCTGCAAGGTGTTCTCGTTGTATCTCTAGTATATCTTTGGTTGTGATGGCGGTGCGAGCCCGATCTGCGGTTGTGAGTGTACTCACAATTGTTGCTGCATGGGTTGCCCCTTTGAACCGGTCGTTGAGATCCTTGAAGATCTTTGGTGGTTGCCTCTCTTCTATTTGGGAAGTGACCGACTGTTGATTTCTAAGATAGCCTATTATTCTAGGCAATCGTTTTATGAATGCAGTGTAGTCGGAAAATCTTGTTTGTTGTAAGATACTGAAGAGATGTGTGTTGTCTAGCCAGTGGTCCTTTACGATGAAGCGGGGTTTTCTGATTTTTAAGGTCGCTTTTGGAAGGATAATAAGGTCTATTTCAACTGTTATATGAGTTGATGAGATTATGCCTTCTTTGTGTTGATGGTATCGCCAAACCCTGTCTTTAAGAGACGTGGGGAGATAGATACGATCGAGGCGGCGACAATTTCGGAAATTGTCATTCGTGAATAATTTGATTTGAGGATCGAGCCCTCTGAGAGTGTCGTGGAGTTGTAAGCCATGGAAGATAGCATTGAATGCATCGCGTGATGCGACTTCCGTGTTTTGTCCGACGTGAAAGGAGTCAATTTCAGGGTCAAGGACCATGTTGAAATCGCCCCCTAGGCAGACGTGGAATGTAGCTCCTGCGTTGTTTAGTTTGAAGCTTTGGGTGATGATGTCAATTTGGGAGTGTAATGAGGTAAACAACTTGGCCTGAGCCGGATAGTTCCCGCTTGGGCCGTACACGGATATTATGAGGATGTATTCCTCTTTCTCCGTTAGTTTGATGATGGCGTCAGTTGCATAGGGAGCAAGGTCGGCGTCTAGATCAAGGTTGTTACTTGATATTTGCTGGAAGTGGGAGTACTGGAGATTTAAGATTATCCCAGTGCGTGATGAAGTGTTGGTGTAGATTAACTCCTTTTGGGAGTCTTTCAATGTATTCAGGAGCCCAAGAATCCATTCCGGTGTCAAATTTGGCAGCGAAGTAGAAGAGGTTTCCTGGAACAGGTTGTTGTAGTTTAGGTTTTGAGAGTGGAAAACAGTTTCCTGGATGAGGAGAATGTCGCATTTATGTGCTAGTTCTCGAATTTTCGCAGGATCCTGGTTTCGTTGAATGTTCTTGGATCTAATCGTTATTAAGTTGTTGCGATGATTCACTTCCGATGCCTTTAAGGTCGGATTGGTTATCGCCGTATCTAGTAGATTACTCATATTAATAATCTATTGTGTTGGAGGGGTTGGCTTCGTGTGAGCCAATCGTGACAGTTACCGGTTGATGAGCCAAATTAGTATGGTCAACAATGTCCTGGTGTATACTTGGAGAGTCGACTTGTGTTGGGTCGACGCTTTGACTTTGAAATCTTAGTGAAGGGTCAGATCTTTCCATGTTGTCCAAAATTGTGGATTCCGGTTCCCCTAGAGTGGATCCTAGTGGGGAATCCGTGATATCCATGACTCTGGCAGGAGGATCTGTTATTGGCGGAGGATCTCGTAGTGTTGGGATGCGGCTGGCTGAGGTGTTTTGTGCCTGCAGTTCGTCGCGGCTTAAACTAAGAGTCTTATTAAGTGCTTCATGCACCCTTTGGGACTGTCTTAGAGTCTGACTTTTGTTGGAGTGGGAGAGTCCTATAATAGGAGAGTAAGGGGTCGGTTGCTTCCTTGTGAGAGGGGCTAGGCGACCCGAGTAGGATGGTGAAGAGATTGGGGTTGCTAGGGGTTTGGTTTTTGATGTGACAAGGGATTTACCTTGCTTTCTTGGGCGAGGCGTGATTGGTTGAAGGAGCGGTTGTGTTCTGGTCGGTTTGTTGCCAGCGGCATTGATTGTAGGTTCTGGGAGGAGCTCCATTTCTTGGTCCTGAACCTGGTGGCTAAGGATGACGGATGCTTCATCGTCACGGATATCTTCATCTTCGTCTGAATCGGTGTATCTTACTGTTTCGTCATCATCATCTTGGATGTATTCCCTTTGGATTTGATCTTGTGGTCTCTCGTTGTTTGAGGTATTGCGAGGTACCCCTGTAGATTTAGGGTGCATGATAGCTCTCATGGTTTGGTGGGAGTCAGGTTGTGCTGACTGGTTATGGCTCACGTGTTCTGTTACTCCCGATTCTGGGAGGTCGGCGAGTGGCGCGAATCGATTACCTCCTTGTCTATGTTGGGAGATTAAGGGTTGTGGTTCCTTTCGGCGTGGAGCGCCTTTGGTCACCGGGTTAAACCCATCGTCGTCCTTTTGATGTTGTTTGTATGGACGTGCGTTGTTAGGGGATTCGTTCTGATAAAAATAGGGTACCTTTGCAACCGGGGCCTTGAATGTTGGGCATCGTTTGGTTGAGTGCTGATTGGTGTGACATTTGAAACAGAATTGGTATGATGAGATAATGTCTAGTTGTACACCCTGCATGAAGGCGTTCTTTCTGTTTGGAATCCTATCCGATTCCGTCGCAATCAAATAGAAAGCAGACTGGAATCTTGACAGAGTCGATCTGCCTTTGTGGAGTGGTACTTCCCTTCGGTGTTTAGCTAGAATATCGTATACGATAGGCTCTCGTTCTTCCCTGCGTAAAGACCTGTATTGAGGTACTTGATACGTGTCAAGCGTATTTGGGTTGAACATTGCTTCTAATAGATTGTCTAAGTTTTTGTTTCCAATTGGGGCTTTTATACCCACAAGAAAGACGTTGGGATAACTAGAAAGAGGAATAAGTTTAAGTGTAAATCTGTAGTTGCCTTCTTCCCCTGTGTAGTAAGGGTCGAATATTTCTTCAAATTTAGTCTTCAGCCATTTCTTTGGACCTTGAGATTTGAAGCGTGGAACTACAGTATTACTTTCAGTAATGGAGAAGTTAAAGTTTAAGTGCAGATTGTCCCGGATATGTATGTGGAAATACTCCTTTATGTCATAAATCCTTTGAGTGATTTGAAGTGTTTTCTCCAACTCTTCAATTTCAAGTTGGGTATTGTTGATGCCCCGCTTCAACTCCTGCTCCAGAGGGTCCCCTGGGGATATCTGGTTTTGGTAAAATTGAAGTGATTTTTTGAGACTGGCAATACTCTGCTCGGTGTGTTCTTCTAACTCATCTAACCTATCAGGTATAGTCTCCTTAAAGTGGGTAAGAATTATCCTAGCTTTGTCCTCGATGCTCATTTGGGGTTTTAACAGGTTCAGTCTGTATTCAAATGAGTCAATGTGGACTCTTACATCTAACTTTTCAGCAACGTTTCTGCCGATTGTGCTGAGGGTTGACACTCTTACCTCCTCAGGCGTATCCCAGTCGTCGAACCTTTTCTGTTGGCCCTTATAGTTTGCTTCCGATAACCCTTCTAAGTGACTGATAAGTGTCGAGTATGTGTCAAACTGGTCAAAGACTTCATTGGTGGTAGGAACGTCCATCTTCATCTGTTCTTGGAGGGCCTCCATTTTCAGTCTGTATGTTTGAAGTATTTTGTCGGATTCTTTATCGGGAACATCTTGAAGAATATCTGCCCATTTCGCCTTATTAGGGTTTGGAAGAGGAGTAGATCTAATTGCCTTGGGGTTTGAGGGATGAACCCTTTTCTTAGAAGAACTCTTTGTGGTTCCTAAGAGTGGGTATTCCTCTGCTTCAAGGTCTTGTGTATTTTTTTCTGGGATTTTTGTATTTTCTGAGTTTTTTTGGTTTTTATTTAAGTATTGTAAAGATTCAGAATTTTTTTGGGTTTTTGTATTTTCTTTAAGTTGGTGTACAAGGAGAGAATCTTCTTGTTCGGGCAAGTTCGAGAGGCTGGTTGTAGAATCTAAAGAAATGTGATCCATTTCATTATCATCGTTTGCAGCCATTTCCTGGTCGTGTACCTCGTTAGGCACGTGACTTTGAAAAATTTCCGAAACTGAGGTTTCAAAACTTTCCATAGTAGGACTTAATGGGGTCTGGTTCTGAATAACCAGCCCTTCCATGGGATTATCCCGTAGTTGGGCCGGTTCCTCAGAGGTAGATGACACTGCAGTCACGAAGGATGGCTCTAAATTGCCGTTTTCATCGGCATCTGTGGACTCGCCATCGAGGTCCATCAGATCAGGGGGTGCGACATGGTCGTGTGGATTTCGGTCAATATCCGGTGGTTTTGGCTCGTTTAAGGCTTGATTTGAAGAGCTTTCACCAGAGAAAACCCCTAGAGGTCCCTCTGGCTGATTGATTGGTCGTAGTTCTGACATTTACGGCACTATTTTTCTATTGCGGTATTTCACGGTCACGTGATCAAATTTCATTGTTAACTAATTAGGTCTAAATATTGACTCGTTCTAATGCGGAAGCGCCTCCTTAGCTTAGTGGTAGAGCGTTGCACTTGTAATGCAAAGGTCGCTAGTTCAATTCTGGCAGGAGGCATAGAGCCAAATTCAAGGCGCAAATGGTTTAGTGGTAAAATCCAACGTTGCCATCGTTGGGCCCCCGGTTCGATTCCGGGTTTGCGCATTTTTTTGTGATTTTTTTAACGAATATCAGAAAAACTAAATTTTTTGCTATTCATGGATTTTAGAAATCCGAAAGGCAATCTCTTTTGCTCTCGTGCTCGTCTCGTTTGTAGGTTTAACAAAGCAATGTCTAAGGTAGCAGTATCAAGAGCTGTGAAGGCTGGTAAGTAATAGCATTTTCATTTATCATCGAGATCACAATACTAACTAGTCTATTTAATAGTTCAGAAGTTCTATCCAATCGCATTGGCCGATAAAACCTGGGATAATACTGGGTTGTTACTCGATTCAAGTTCTGATAATATTAAATCGGATCAACTCAATATACTCCTCACAATTGACTTGACTCAATCTGTTGCCGAAGAGGCCGTCAAGAAAAGTGCCAATTTTATCGTGGCTTACCACCCATTCATCTTCAGAGGATTGAAGAGCATTACAACGAAAGATCCTCAACAAAGATCGCTTATTAAACTAATCCAGAATAACATTAGTGTATACTCCCCACATACAGCAGTAGATAGTGCCTATGGCGGGGTCAATGACTACTTGGTAGATGGAATAACTTACGGATTCGATATTCAATCTAGAGAAGCAATTGAAAAGGATGAAAATGCTCAAGATTGCGGGATGGGCCGTATAGTTACTTTGAAGAAACCAGCTCCCCTTTCTAAGCTAATTGGAAACGTTAAATGCAGTTTGGGTTTGAAATATGTTCAAATTGCTCGGGGTAGTGGCACATCTAAAGACCATGAAGTCTCCACCATTGCTATCTGTGCTGGCGCGGGAGGCTCTGTATTCAAAGGAATCAAGGCAGACTTATACTTTACAGGAGAATTGTCACATCACGAAGCCTTGTATTTCACGGAGTCAGGATCATCAATTATCACAACTAACCACTCCAACACCGAACGAGCATTCCTAAAAGTCATTAAGAAGCAATTGTCAGAGACCTTGCAAGACGCCAATGTGTTTGTAAGTGAAACCGACAGGGACCCATATGAATTGGCATAAATAGAGAGTCTACCACCATATTATGGGGAAGCTTTGCATGATGTTATAACAATATCACGTGATTGATTTATTCTTGAGCCTAATTTGTAACTAGATAGAAGGAAGAGGTAAAGAGGGACATAATTATTTTCAAATATAAAGACAACATCAGCATATGCAAACAAGTAGAAAGTGATTTACAGTCCAATAATAAGTACGCAATATTTGGGTGTAGTTCGATTTGCAACTTAGCTTTGTATACGTTGAAGTATGGTGAAGACTGAACCCCAGAATTTGCGTCTCTATGACCTTGAGGGATGTCTCCCTTCCTACAACGTGAAATCCACAATTGTACAATGTGTTGGCACTGACTATGTGTTTCTATATGGTGGTTTCGATGATATGGATATTTTGGATAGCAATGTGTACTTATTGAACTTGAAGACCAAGACCTGGGAGGTGGACGATAAGCATGATGGTTTATATAGAGAGGGTCATCTGGCTGTCTATATAAGCAATGGCAATATTTTAGTGTTCGGAGGTGTACCATACGATGAGTTTCCAGTACCTTCAGTTACTCGTCAAAGAACTGCTCCTGCAACGTTTCGAAAAGATAGTTTGATGATGATCTACAACATATACGACAGGAAATGGATCGGACCTCCACCTTTTGCGCTTGATAATGCGCCATCTTCGAGATCAAGACATGCGTGCTGTCTTTCTCCGGACCATTCAAAGCTATACGTAAGCGGAGGACTTGTTAAGTCTGCTCCATTGGATGATTTATATTGCTATGACTTGACTTCTGGTTCGTGGCTGGGTCCAATAAGATTCGTATCTCGTTTTGATCATTTCATAACAGTATATGGCGATAAGCTATATTCATTTGGAGGTTTGGATAAGGACATGAACCATGTCAAAGACACAATTACTTTCTATTCATTTAAGAATCATACTATTGGCCAAATCTCCATAATACAAAAACCAGAGTCATCCACTATACTAGGGAAGGAGGACGAGCTCAACCTGGAGTTTGATTCTCATAGCACATACAATCCAAATGATTGCGAACGTCTATACGTCGACTCAGTCATTAATCTGTCTATCATATTGGATATTTCTCTACCTTCCTGGAGTGCTACATCTGGTGGGTTGATCATATCTAATTTCGATCTTGATGACTTCGAAACTCAAGAAACATTTAATATTCGTAATATTGCCATGATCTACAATAGAGCTAACAAGATCGACGTCATGAACTATTCATGGAAAGAAACATTTGTCAAAGAAAATGGAACCTTGTACTTGTTGGGGACAAACTTCAACAGTACAAATGTGGTTCCTGATACAGCGAATGCAACAGCAGATTCAATACCTGGCGAAGATGGCACCACTGATGGCATGGACGAAATGGAAAACGAAGAAGCATCGGGCATAGCTAAGTTAGGTGCTCTTTTTGAGATGAAATTGAGTGATCTCGGAATACCATTCCGCAAAAATATTAGCCTCGAGAAAAGTCAAATCCAGAGTAGTATTCCATTATCAATGGATTACGAGAGGTTTCTTTTGAGCGAGCAATTCACTGATTTCGAGATTGTAACTTTGGCCGATGAAGAAGATAGAGATAAATATCAAGAATCTTTCTCTATAACGGAACTGGACCCTTCAAGTATCAAAATTGTAAAGGTTCATAAGGCAATTCTATTATCCAGGTGGCCCCATTTTCAAAGATTAATTGCAATTGGGATGGCAGAAACAGTTCTGAATAAGATGTTTATTCCTGAACCACATCGTTGGGTCAAAGGATTGCTTTATTACTTGTACGTTGGAACAATAAATGTTGATTCTTATGTTCATGGGCCATATACAATATTGGATTACCTAGGTTTGTCAATGCTTGCAAATATGTACGAGCTTCCAGATTTGAGGACTTTGGCGATGCACAAATTGTTCAAACTATTCGACCAACTTCAACTATCATTTGACGCGCAGAACGATGAGATGATTTCAATATTGCTTAAGCTCTGGCGGGAATTATCCTTTGCAAACGAAATCGTCCTTCGTGTGAAAGTTATGGATATGATAAGAAGATACTGGGCTACTATTACTCGGTCAAAGCCATTCTTCTCGTTGTCCAAGGATGAAATAGTAAAACTTTGCCAAGATTCAAGTGATGAACCTGTTCCCAAGGTCAAAGGAGTGAATATGATGGCAACTCCTCGTTCCAACAGAGCCTCGTTCGAATCAATTGAAAACCTCAGCGATCCACAAACTCCAATTAGAAATACCCATTCTCCGTTTGTTATAGATTCGCCTCACAACCAAAGTAGTTTCACTAGCTTACAACAATTGACAAGTGTTTTCAATGATCATTTATAGCAGAAGTAAATAGTCTAATTATAGGCACTAGAATACATACCAAGTCAGTTACTTTCGCTGTCATCTTTGTTCCCTTTTTTGTCATCACCTGAACCAAATAAGTCACCGAAGATCTTGTTCATCTCGTTTCCAACCTTGTCAAGTATCTCTCCGATATCATCAATAACTTCGTCAACTAGGTTGCCCTTGCTATCCGGATGTTCTTCAAAATCAGTAGGCTTAGGAATTGGCTGAGTTTCTAAGCTTGAAAGTGTAGACTCTTCCGAAATCATCGACTGCAATGGATAATTATTCGTGCTGATAGAAATTGTGACTTGCTTTGAGTCAGATGGTCTTTTCTTCCACAATAGATCGTAGGTAGCATTGTAGACCACATGTTCAACAGCAAATGGAAGATCTGGGAACTCTAACTCATCAACCCAATCGTTTGGCAATTCATTTGCACCTGAAATTTTGGAAAAGACGTTAACGTCACTGCCACTATTTGGCGAAGGAATGATATTCAATGTGTCACAGATGATGTTGTAAACTTCGGTATTCTTGAACGGATGTACCTTCTTAGAAGCTCCCAATCTCAGATCAAAATATGGTCCATTCCCTAAAAAGATGGCTCTCATCAACAATTCTGTATTATTATAGCCATGAACTCCTTTCGGTGTATAGTCGAAACCTTTCTCCTTCATTTGTTTGTGTGTTGTAATAGAATATCCAATCTTTGGAATGAGCCAAATGGGAGCGAGACGATAGTTAAATTTGTGCTCCTTTTCTTCACCACCAAAACACCATTCCTTTGGTAATTCCTCGACTTTATATAGATCGAACTTCTTGGTTTCTGATTCTCCTAATTTTTCGATATTGAGTTTTATCTCATTATAGATTTCTTCAACTGAGTACTTCTTAATTGGTCTTAAACCAAACAATGGCCAACCATCAATATGTTCTAATTTTTCCAAATCGATCAAATCATCCAAATAAATGAGCCTGTCGTTTGAGGTTGGGGCCATTCCGTGGTCACTGACGATTATCGTGTTCACGATGTTCTGTAAGTTTCTCTTTCCGATTTCCTTTTGCATAAGATCGATAAAATCATCCACATACGTTAATGCATCCGTTAAGTTCTGGCCGCTTATTCCAAATTTATGACCGAACAGATCTACAGTAGGCACATAAGTTAAGATCAATTCTGGTCTGTCATCGATGTTTTCTCTGTCAATCCACTTCATAACTCTGTTAACTTTGGAAGACAACAATTCAGAACCATTATATCTATCGAAATCTTTCGAGGGACCAACTGTGGGTACCTCACTTCCTGGCCACATATGTACAGCAGCATTCACACCTTGATTTTCGGCTGTAGTCCAGATTGGTTCACCTCCCTTCCAAAAGTCGGGATCAAGACCTCCACGCTTAGGATCTGTATTTACAAACTGCTTCTTCAATATTGGATCGTAGAATGTGTTTCCAACAATTCCATGGTCAGCTGGATCAAGTCCCGTAACCAAAGTCCAATGGTTTGGGAATGTAGATGATGGAAAAGATGGGATCATGAAAGGCGCACCGTGTCCATCCATGAGTAGAGTATGCATTGTAGGGGTAATTTTTGGATTTATATAGTGAGGGTGAAATCCGTCTAATGATATGACGAGAGTTGTTGGATGAAAGTCATGTGTTGAATTACTGATAATTCTTTTATTGTATGAGTTAACATAAACATTTTTGTGATTACGACCAATGAGATGAAAAATGACAGCTATCAAGCTTGCCAACAATACAGACCCTAATACCGTTGTCACTTTGAGTTTATTACTCAATAGTTTGATCTGGTAATCTCTGATATCAAATGTGCGATATTGTTGATCGTCGTCGTTGTCTTGAGAGTCAATTTCGAAATCTTCACTCTCAGTGTTTTCTCGATTCAACATCTCATATGAATTTCCTCCTATTTTCGATCTAGACTTGAAAAATCCCGCTATTTTCAGGATGAAATTTTTGGACGAACTGTCTTCGAATTCGTAGTCTAAGTTATCTAAAAAGTCGTGGTTATCGTCCGTTCTAACTACCTTCGTTTGATTCGTTTGTTCCTGAAATAGAACATCGTCATCGGGATCATCAATATCGGTCACGGGAACATCCACAGCAAAAGGCTGGGGGTGCGACGAATAGTTGACGGACATTTTCTGATGTTTCTATTAAATTCTACAAGTAGTTGTTGGTTTTTGCGGTTTGAGTAGGAAGAGTAAAGAAATACGAAGAATGTACATACCTAGCAGTGTAACCCTTACAGTAATATAGGAAAAGGAAAAAGACTGCACGTTGAGCAAAAAGTGAAAAGCGGAGATAACCCGATTCGGAAATACCGAAAGATATGAGTTACGCCAAAACCTGAACTTATTACAACTGTATATCAACTTGTATATACCTAACCTTTAAACTTAATACTTTAACATAATCTAGAGAATTGAAAACAATAATGCGAGTCTTTTGGAACTATACTTATCTCTATTGTCACTAGGGGACATTTAGAAAACGTCACCTTGGTCGAACATGGCGTCGGCAACCTTGATGAAACCAGCAATGTTGGCACCCTTCAATAAGGATGGCAAGCCAGCAGCGTTCTTTTCAGCAGAGTACTTAACAGCAGTTTCATAACAGTTTTCGAAACAAGTGTACATGATGTTCTTCAACTTTGCGTCAACTTCTTCAGCAGTCCATTGGACTCTTTGTGAGTTTTGGGCCATTTCCAAACCAGAGACGGCAACACCACCACAGTTAGCAGCCTTACCTGGAGCGTACCAGACGTTGTTGTTTCTGTTGGCTTCGAAGATGTCAATGGCTTCCTTGGTGGAACCCATGTTTGAACCTTCAGCGACATATTTGACACCAGCCTCGATCAAAGCTTGAGCTTCTTCACCAGAGACTTCATTCTGAGTGGCAGAGGGCAAAGCAATGTCGACCTGGCCAACCTTGGCCCATGGTCTCACACCAGCCAAGTACTCAACGGAGTTGGAGCCGGAGAAAGCAGAAGCAGAGTCCACGATGATTTCTTCTAAAGACTTGAACTTCAACTTGGCGGCACCAATGGCAGCGATTTGTTCTTGCGTGATACCGGTTTGGGAAATGATGGAGCCCTTAGAATCAGATAAGGAAACAACTGTACCACCCAATTCAATGACCTTGAGAGCAGCGTATTGTGCGACATTACCAGAACCAGAAATAGCAACTCTCTTACCCTTGAAGGATTCTTTACCTTGAGTGGCCTTTTCGATCATCTTTTCGACGTAGTAGACAACACCATAACCCGTGGCTTCTGGACGAATCAAGGAACCACCCCAGGTCAAACCCTTACCGGTCAAGATACCAGTCCAGTTGTTTTGCATTTGTTTGTAGGCACCAAAGAGGAAACCAATTTCACGGCCACCAACACCAATGTCACCAGCTGGAACATCAGTATCAGAACCGATGTATCTGGCCAATTGTCTCATGAAGGCTACACAGAATCTTCTGATTTCAGCATCGGACCTACCCTTAGGGTTGAAGTCACAACCACCTTTACCACCACCCATGGACAAGCCGGTCAAAGCATTTTTGAAAATTTGTTCGAAACCCAAGAACTTCAAGATCGACAAATTGACGGATGGATGGAATCTCAATCCACCTTTGTATGGACCCAAGGCGGAGTTGAATTGAACTCTAAAACCATTGTTGACTTCGATCTCACCCTTGTCGTTTTCCCAAGAGACTCTGAATTGGATGAGTCTTTCTGGGACAGAGACAACAGGGATAACCTTCTTGTACTTTGGTTGTTCGGTGAACAAGGTAGAGTCTTCAAGAGCGTGGACTAATTCGTTGTAAGCTTGTTGGAATTCAGGTTCGTGTGGCAAGACCATTTTTGACTGAGTTTAAGTATCGATAAGTATGATTGAAGAAAAAGAGAAGAGTGAATTTAAAAATCGTAACAGGGGAATTGATTCCCAATATATATAGAAAATTTTTCGATTCAATTTCTATGGCAGTTTATTACACAGCACAATTTATGGAAACAAAATTGATGAATTAAGAAAATTTCTGTTCCGGAGAAAAATCGGACATCAACATTATTCTCTACAAGCAGTTATTTTTTCATTGTTTCACATAGTTAACTCCAGAAATGTGTCCCGATGATTCAATCTAATTTCTTTTAGGGCAATTTTCTTTTTCAGCAAAAGAGTCACTTGAAGATTACGAGCACTGCACCTGTACCAAGCCCGTACCTTATCTCAATCTCTGGCCAATCAATCGACGATGTGAAAATTAATCAATCTTCCTGTGCAGGAGTCTAATAGCTCCATTGCTCAAGTTTGTAGTCCTTTAACGGAGGGAACACAAATGGAGAAGCATATGAGACGGACCTTTACGGTAGTATGCAAACTGTCGATTTCAACAGTGGGGGGATCTGGCAGTTACCGGGACCGCTACAAGGCAGAGGGTTGCAAGGTGGTTCCGTATACTCGTGATTTTTACCGTCGCTTGCAAAATTTTCGCTTCCAATTTTTCACTTCGCATCCTACCAACTAGTTGGTAGTTGGTAGCAGCAATTGGTCTGAATCCGTATGAGATCTTTCAAGTCTCTGCAGTATGGGGTCCAATTTGGTTGTAAAATGTGGTTCTTAATAGAAGGGAGAAAAGTCGTATGGATCCCAAACGTGGTTTTTCGACGGATTATCGCATTCATAATTGCGAGATCTAACTATACCCTACGTGCCTAATGTCAGTGACACGTTACATTACAAAATTTACTGTATGCAACTAAGTAGTTCGCTCTGGCGTATTACTTCGGCCCACCGAATATTGCCGAAAGTCGGGTTTTTTTCTATAGACGAACTAAACTGCTAGGCATTTCGATTCTCCGCGACACATTCTTTATCAAGCGAATCAGAACAATTCTCGGGCTCCTGGCAAGACCAAAGTCCATGATTCCTAATTGATGCCAATTTGTGCAAGGGCGGCAACTCGACACGCGCCCCACAAACTCTCTTCATATTAGGCAGCTCTAACCCTTTGAATTGTTCATACCATCGGATTTCGTCCAGTTCGATTACGTAGTTCAATACTGTATATACCAACGAAATCGTAGATACGTTGCAAGTTTTGCAAACTTCTTGATCAAATATTAGAAAAACATACTGAATTGTCCTACTTTCTTGCAAAGGTTGCACCACTACCTAACTTTCCGTTTTTGCAGTAGCCGAAATTGTAATTCACTATACGAATCGTCTATAATTTGTCTTTTTGTACCATTCACTTTTGACTTTATTATCTAAAAACAGGATTGTCAATGATAAACTATATGTTCACCTACTGCACTAAACTTTACCTTACAGTCTTCCCCCACTATTGCTGTGATAGCAGTTGAAATGTTATTAATCATAGACAAGGATACCTTAGTCTTATGTGAGTGAGGGTTTAAATGCAGTACGACGTTCTTTGGAACATACTAGTAAAATTTGAAAAAATCCATCTCAATACACACCCTTAACTTGACTTGAAGCATTTTCGACTTATCCAAAATGGACAATAGAAAGGTGTACAGCTCCTACAGGGACAGAATAAGAAGTATTTCTGTACCTTACCGAAATCAAAATGGATTTCTTTCAAAAGTTAAGAGCCTTTTCAACAGCAGTATCAATGAAGGAAAACCAAGTGAAGACTCATCATTATCTTCAGAAGCCCAAACATCAAAGATTGATACTCCTTTGAAGAGGAAAAGCGAAAGTCTTGCTGTAGAATCAACAACTGCGAATGAAATTTTATCGTCATTCTTCAAAGAGAAGGGAGACCGAAACTTGACAGAAGTAGAATATGAAGGCGTTATGGCTCTTTTGTCCAAGTCAAGAGCCAATACTCCCGTAAAGAGACAGAGGCTAAACCAAGATTTCGGAAATGACACAGAAAATTCAATTTTGAATGAAAAAAGTTTGCCACCACGTTCTGCTGCAGTCGATATTCTGAAAGTATTTGCTACCCCTTCTGCTCAGAAGACTTTAAGAAATGTTAACGCTACAATGATCCACGACCAGTCTTCCCTTATTACAGATTATAGCCCCGTATACCACACCATTAACGAAAGTTTTGGTAACAGAAGTATTTCATCTGTCAAACGTGTCTATCAATTCTCAGGATTGCCATCGCCATATAGAACAAGAATAAGAGCCCCCAAGTCATCATCTTTGAGATCGTCTAAATCCAAAACTTCATCAAATGATGTCCAAATGAATCTAAGGAAAGAGAAGAGCATTACCAACAAGTCGATTAATACTTCAGCCATCCACAAGCCGCGCAGTGCAGCTGCAACAACGTTGCTTTCAATTCTAGATGGAAAACAGACAGATAGTGAAGATAATGTCAATCCTACGAAGGCAAACATAGGGCGCTTTTCAAATCCGTACTCGTCGCAACCGTCGATAAAGAAGATGAATAAGATCGAAACCGTCAATAATACACATAAAAACACGATCACTGCAAATGATATAAACAAAACTATATCGTATGATAAATCACAAACTTTGCCAACAACAATAAAACTTGATGATACTTTCCCGAAGAGTAAGACTAATTTAACCCATAGGACTGAAGCAAGAGTGGAAAATGTACAAATACCAAATAAAACAAACGGTTATCCAGCATTCAAGGCAAATGGTACTAGTACCAATAGTATCCCATCAGTTTTACCAACTGTCAAAAATGCTATACCAAAGGAAAATATCAATTTTAGCCTGAAAACAACAAAATCTAGCATTCCTAACTTTTCGCCAGAACCTGCTGAAAGTGAATATGAATTCCCAGAATTGACACCAATAGAAGTGGGCTTGGATGCTGCTAAAGTTATTCAGTATGAGATGCTATTCAATTTTTAATAGAATTACATATAATTAATATATATACCGTTTGAGGGTAGTTTCTCAGTTCAGTAACCGATTCAGGCTTGCTAACTAAGTCTGTAAATTTTCTAAACGAGACGCGGAACGAGCTTGCGGCTTGAATGAAAAAATGATCTTAGTATTTTTTGTATTAGAACTAGTCTTGACACCAGTTTTTTTGCAATATATACCTATATAGATACCAATGACTATGAAACTTAACTCTGTTCTCTTGATTGGAGGCTCTGGTTTCCTCGGTCTACACTTGATCGAACAATTTTACAGACATTGCCCTAACACAAAATTATATGTGTTTGACGTGCGTCCATTGCCTGACAAGTTGGCTTCCTATTTTACGTTCCCGCCAGAACAGATTGGATTTTTCAAGGGAGACTTAACTTCTGAAAAAGATGTGTCAGAGGCCATAAGCGAGTCCAAATGTGATGTTATTGTTCATTCTGCTTCACCTATGCATGGGTTAGCGCAAGAAATTTACACGAAAGTCAATGTTCAAGGTACACAGAATGTGATTGAGGTTGCTAAGAAGTTGAAAGTCAAAGCTTTGGTCTATACATCATCTGCCGGTGTGATATTCAATGGTCAAGACGTCAAAAATGCCAATGAATCGTGGCCATACCCAGAAGTCCACATGGATGGATACAATGAAACAAAGGCAATCGCCGAAGCAGCAGTTATGGAAGCTAACGATAAGAACGGGTTGTTAACCGTGTGTCTCAGACCAGCCGGTATATTTGGTCCTGGGGACCGCCAATTAGTTCCTGGTCTAAGGGCAAGTGCCAAGTTGGGCCAATCGAAGTTCCAATTAGGCGATAACAACAACTTGTTTGATTGGACATATGTGGGAAATGTTGCCGATGCTCATGTTTTGGCAGCACAGAAAGTATTGGATCCATTGTATGCAGAAAGCCTTGGTGGAGAAACCTTCTTTGTCACAAATGATGCCCCAACCTATTTCTGGACTTTGGCCAGAACTGTTTGGAAAGCTGATGGTTACATTGATAAGTATTACATTAAATTGAATAGGCCCGTTGCAATCGTCTTGGGTTATTTCTCAGAATTCTTCTCAAAGTTGGCTGGAAAGGAGCCAGGTATTACACCTTTTAGAGTGAAGGTTGTCTGCGCTCACCGTTATCACGACATCATCAAAGCGAAAACAGTTCTTGGTTACAGGCCAGCAGTGGATTTGGAACTTGGTATTCGCTACACCTTGGAATGGATGGACGAAACTTCATGATTCTGCTCTAAAATGTAAATATAAATACTACTCATATGAATTTTATTAATCAGACACTAATTAGTAACTATGTGATCAATGAGCAAGTTTATCAATTTCGAGAGGAACGGCATATTCCGTTTTGAGCCAGATGTAGATACAACGTCTAGAATTTAAGTTAGTAATCAAATCTTTAGATGAAAATAAAGCAAGTTGAACATACTAGTTGAATTGACACCTCTATTACCATTAAGGGTAGAATTTTGACTATTGCCAGTAGTTGTGGTGTTGTTTCCCAATTCGGTCGAATTGTGTTTAATGGCATGCTCCAGTTTATGTTCTCCCACAATTTTTGATTTTGGCTGAGTAGGTTCAATCTCTTTAGAGTGCAATTCCTGATTAGAATTAAGTTTGGACATAATGGCATATGAATCTTTCGGCATTTGACTTCCTGAGTCGCCTTTATTTCTCGATTTGACCAAATATTTGGAATTAACCTCTTCAACACCACCGTCCCCTCCACGATAGTCCTTCTTAAATGGAAGGGCACAAGCGTTAATTTCACTTAATTCAGCACAATCTTCGTACAAGACGCTTAAGAAATTCGCTGATGGGTTGTCGGGACAGATATGATAACATTCCTGTTTTATACTCTGAAGCGCACAACACTCACAGGCAAGATCGTCCGGTTTACAATCATCTAATTTCGACAATACTTCGTTGCAGCAAGCTGATAACTTGATGAGATCATTCGGTGGGCACTTCTTGGATGGCCTAGGGTTGGGATTGACGTAGGATCCAAATTCGGATTCGTATAAGTTGCTGTTGATTGAATATTTTGCAGCAACAACCAGAGAGAATGCGGCGGCAACGCCAATCGCAGAAACAGTTGTCTGAAACTTCATAGTGCACACTTATATCTTTGAGGGATCTTTTTTGTAGGTGGAGAGAGTTGTGTTGCTGTAGTGAACTCTTATAATGTGAAATACACTAAGAATATTGCAACAATTATTGGCCCCAAATTCTTAGCGCTGAACTAAAAATAAGGTTGAATACACGCGCGAATTTGGAATCCACAGATCATCAGGCGAGGACTATTCTGCCTTAGAGCTACGTGGACAAAGAAATCAGACATTTACCAGGGCAGAGATTCACAAGGCTCCGCTTTATTTCTCTTTGGAATGATCATAGTTGCCCTGATGTATGTGTAGTAGTACAGTGAAGACTCTTGATTTTCCAAATCCAGTTGGCCCAATCTGTATTTGTATAAAGTATGATTTTGTGAAATTTAATGGTGGTCAAAATTCTTGGCTTAAACATCGAAATTGGTTGAGTGCACAATTTCGTGTCTGATAGTTACCAAATGCCAAAGCTTTTGAACCATAGAGTGAAGTTTTTCCAGAGGTATTTTGTCGCATGAAATAATCGTTGGTTGGGGCTTGCGCCAAACGGCTTTACCCCGAATGTTGTACCTGCGCGAATAAACCGTGAGATTCTCCGGTAAAAGTTCGAAGCCCTGAAATTACGCGACGAAAACTTCCAAGCCTGTACCAATGTTCTATTTTGCAATTGTTTCCCAAAAAAAAAAGTTTCGAGCCCAGAACTTTTCTTGTTGATTCCACTTTGAATATACCAAGCTAAAACGGAATCGAGTCTGTTTTCGTGTACCAACTCTATTCGCCGGTGTTTTGGTGTACAGCCTCCTTTTCACCAGGAATTCTGTATGTAATCTTGGAAAGCGGCATCATTTCTACTCGTGTCATGAAGTTGTAAAATTTATAAATACCCAGCTTTGTCCAGGATGGATATAGTTGAATACATTCGAAATCTAGCCCTTCACATATTAAAAGGAGAATGAACTTCGCGATTGTTTCAATCTTTGTACTTTTCGTCTTTCAATCGGCTTTTGCTGATGACAAAACTACCCCTCCTGTGGAAGTTGTGGGTAACAAATTTTACTTTTCAAACAATGGTTCTCAATTCTTAATGAGAGGGATCGCCTACCAGCAAAACACAGCCAATTCAACTGAAAATTTGCTGTTCATTGATCCTCTTGCTGACGAGAAGACTTGCGAAAGAGACGTCAAGTATTTCAAAGAATTGAACACAAATACTTTGAGAGTTTATGCTGTAAATGGGTCATTAGACCATGATGCATGTATGGATATTTTCTCAGAAGCCGGTATTTATATTATTGCTGATTTATCAGAACCAGATCTTTCAATTAATAGAAACAATCCAGAATGGAATCTTGATTTGTACAAGAGATACACAGAGGTTGTCGACATGTTTGAAAAGTATCCAAATGTGTTGGGATTTTTTGCTGGAAACGAAGTTACAAATGATAAATCCAATACTGATGCATCTGCGTTTGTTAAAGCTGCTGTTAGAGACACTAAGAAATACATCAAAGACAAACAATACAGAAATATACCTGTCGGATACTCATCAAACGATGACGAAGATATTAGAGTTGCAATTGCTGATTACTTTGCCTGTGGTGATTTAGACGAGAGGGCTGACTTCTTTGGGATAAACATGTACGAATGGTGTGGAGAGTCTACTTTTAAGACTTCGGGTTACCTGGATAGAACTGACGAGTATAAGAATTTGACTATTCCTGTGTTTTTCTCAGAATACGGTTGTAATGAAAAGAGACCAAGAAAATTCACAGAAGTTGGTGCCATCTTCAGTGATGACATGACTGATGTATGGTCTGGTGGAATTGTCTACATGTACTTTGAAGAGCAAAATAAATATGGTCTTGTTTCAATTAAAGGGGATGAGGTACAAACCCTTGATGACTACAAATACTACAAAAGTGAGATTAACAACATCAGCCCCAACTATGCTAAATCATCTACTGCCTCAGTGGAAGCCACCCAAACATTTGCATGCCCGGCTTCTGCCTCAACTTGGAGAGCAGCAGTCAAATTGCCCCCAACTCCCGACGAAGACTTCTGCGAATGTATGGCTCTGACTTATGAATGTGTTATTAGAGATAATGTTCCGCAGAAGAATTTCAAGAATTTGTACTCCGAAATTTGCGGCCAAATTGACTGTTCTCCAATTTCTGTAAATGGTAGTAAAGGTGAGTACGGAAGCGTGTCTTTTTGCTCGGACAAGGATAAGTTGTCTCACGTTTTAAATGAGTATTACCTCAGTTCAGACAGACACCTGTCGGCTTGTGACTTTAATGGTTCTGCTACCCTTGCCAAGAGTGTTGAAACAGGCAAGACATGTAGCGCCAAGGATGGATCTGTTAACTCTGCGGGCAGTTCCAATTCCAAGAGTTCGGATACTAGCCAATCTACTTCGACATCTACGAAAAGTTCAGGAGCCATTCAAAGTTTCCAGATTGCTTCCAAGTATGATTTGTTGGCAATATCTATATTTATGGGATGCCTCTTCAGTGGCGCAACAATATTATTCATTTAAGTGCTGTTGTATTTGGTCTATTCCGCTTGATCATTTGATATACAATATGACTATACTGAAGAATTCTTGACTAAAGATAAATAAACTTCTAATATAGGTTCAAATATCACTCTATATGTACTACATGATTAATTTAATTAGCAATCATGAAGATTTCGTTAAGCGCTTTAGCATCCATGACCGACGCACGCTTTTGCTTGATCCACTTAGATCTAGCAGCAAGTCTAGTGGAGATAGGTTGTTCTTCTGAGACGCTAGGTGCAAGTTCCGAAGAATTTTTTACTTTATTTTGCATCGACTCCTTCTTCTCTTTCTTCTCCTTCTTCTCTTTCTTCTCTTTCTTTACTCTTCTTTCCTTGTTGTCTTTCGTGACATTCTTTTCTTTCTTTTCTTTCTTTTCTTTTCTGTTCTTTCTTTCTTTCTTCACTTCCTTTTCTTTCTTCTTTTTTCTTTTCATTGTCACATTATCATCGCCAAAGGATTTTCTCTTCTTGGGTATACTAACTTCTATAAGGGTAGCTGAAGTAGACATAACTTTCTGCGTCTTTGTGTCCCACGTACTTCTTAGAACTTCCCCTTTTACAAAATGCATTCCCCATTTTCCGTTTATGATCTTATCTTTTCTTTGTCTTTCAAGTTCACTGTTGATCTTTTCTTCTTTACCATTGAGTCGACCCAAAATTCGTTGAAAAACGTCAAGCCCTGCACTGTCATTGTCTATTTCATCTTTACCATTTTTCTTAGCTAACCTTGCTCCTAAACCAAGATTATCGCCCTTTATAGTAACCTTCACGTGTGAAGTCATCGCATGGTCTACAAGTCCCAAACCCTTCCCAGGCTGCCATCCCATCTTCTCTAGGTATTGATGTCCAAATCGATTCGTATCATTTGACCAATTTGTATTACGAGGATCCAACCCGAATCTTTGCTTCACCTTTGTGCCGGCTAACCCCATTGTTTTGCTAATGAAAGTACTACTCTATTCTACAACAAATCTAATACGCAAAAAATGGGATACCATCCTTTTCCATAAAGATGAGTATCCTGCATATTGTGATATTTCTTTTTATGTTCCCTAGTTCAACTAGAATCCCAAGATAGAATACCACCCAGACAGGACCCATAGTCCTTCATCTTCACCTCTTGTTACACAATTACTTTCAACAAGCCACTTTATAACTGACTCGTAATCTCTGACGCCTAAAACGGTATGTAGCTTGTAATGCAAAGCTGCATAAGGAATACCTGGCCGAAAATGTATATAGTAAAGAACTGCCAAAATGATTCTCTTCCAATTATTATCATTAATATTTCCATTAAGATCAATCCAGAAGTGTGAACAGGCCCTCCCAGTTGGTACATGTACCTTTGAGGTTCTTCCAGCTCTTATATTTTTCTTGCCATGATGCACAACTATATCACAAGAAAGTTTCTCTTTGTCTATCAATCTAGATTCATATCCATCGAATTTATACGATTTATCGATGTGTACCAAAGAAGCCACCTCATTTGAGATTAAATGAAGCAAAGAACATACTTGTCCACCAAGTATTCCTTGTGATAGAATGATACCTTTCCTTGCATGGAATATCTCAGAAAGATTATCTTCAAATTTGGTAGCTTGATTTAGAAATTTCAGAGTGATTTTGACAGAAAGAGCATTGTAGACTCTATCAGTTAGAACGAATCTATCACTGGAGCCATCAGTTGCATAAAAGTACACTTCTTTATCCTTTATTAAAGCAGTTGAAGCTTTGTATGTGATGTCATCACCAAATTCAGAAAGTATTTTCTTAACTTGGGCTTGAGAGAAATTTTCTTCTGCAGTTGCAAACATTGCCTTTAGAATAGTTCTAATTTCATCGTTTTCCTTTCTCTCTAACTTGTACTCCCTGCGGAAAAAAGTTACTCCAGATAAAATGGATTCCTTTTGGCGCATTGAATTGTCTTCTAGTTGATCATACAAATTCAGCAGCGATTCAGAAACCTGAACTTTGCTATAGGCGGAAGAATTTTCTTTCTTGGTTCGAAACAAGGGCATTTTATCCTCTATGTCTAATACAGATCCATCTGAATCTTTCCATAAGTCTAAAAAGAATTTGAATTTAATATTCTCCAAATCTTCAGAGGACACCAAATCATCTTCAATTCCCTTCTGGATGATGTGCTCAAATGCCTCTATTCCCTTTGCTACAGCGGCTAACCCACCGACCAGCTTTCTAACAACCGTCCACTTCTGCTTTACACTTTTCCCATCCATATCATCAAATAACGAGGCAATTGCATCAAAATCAATCGAGCCTCTCATGAATGTCTTAGAGATGACAATAGCCCTAAATAAAGTTGTAGCATCTGACTTGTCAAACTTGGAACTTGATTTATACCTTCTAGGAGATCTAGATATTGTTCCTTCGTTGATTCTTTTGTTTGGCTTTGATCTTCTACGGTGCTTCTTGGATGCAAGTTTGGGCAATGTAACATCAATTTGAATTGGGACCTCACTAGAGTCGAACGCATTAGTCAGATCTTTCTTCGCAGGTTTTCTTCTAGGTGGCTTTGAAAATTCATCGGCCTGTCCCAATGATTCCAATCTTCCTTCTCGTTGTCTCATTTTCCTCAAACCTGTTGACAGAAATAATGTTACTTCACTTTCTATAATTCTTCTAGATTTTTGATTTCTATTCTCACCAACATCGGATATGCATTGGTCTTTGGCAAGCTGAATTTGCTCAGAAGAGGGTCTATACTCTTCCTCTGTTAAAATCAAAAGCTTTCTCGTGATTTGTTGCCCTGTCTTACAAAATGCGATTGTTTCCACATCCAAGTCCTTTGAAGCTATAAGACTCGAAATGTCCCTAGCTAAGGTCTTGATATCAGTTGCAGTTGAATTTCCAAGACGCTTGTCCAATAAACGACGCAATTTTGCTGTGGTATAAGTAACTCCTCCCAACTCCTTTATTATCTCTAGCAATTCAGTTCTCCTTTTTCCCCCTTTCAATGATGAAGTAACCGACCTCTTATTATTAGTATTTCTGAGTTTTGGAAAAACAGCTTCAAAAATTGGTGCAATTGGTTTAAGACTGTCTATTGTGACACCTCCAGTTTGTTGAATATCATCTTCAACCTCTATGGCTGCTTCATCGACAACATTTTCTTGTTCTTCGTAATTGACTCTTTCACGCTTTCTTGCTTTCCGACTGCTTCTTGTGTTATCTTCTATCTTTTTTCTTTTTAAATGCCTGACTTCTGGAGCGGTATTAATTCTTTTTCGTAGTACCATTAAATCACCTTTTGGAATTTTTCCTAGTTTATCGTAATTCTTATCATTCAATTTTAATAAGGACAATTTGGAAATAATACCGTTATTCTTTTGAGATTTATGTTCTTTCACGTCTGATGACTTGAATTCTCCTCTTGTGAAGTACCTGTATAGCTTGAATTTGCCTTCATAATCATATGAGCGAACTAAGGAAAGATCGTCGTAAAGATCCTTGTAGCTCTTTAATGGTAGTAGCATATGATCGTCAACCACATAACTTGCTAGAGAATCTAGTACTCTCGTAAAGGGCCGGTATCCAGAAATACCTGCAAGGTTCCTTACAATCTCCTTGGATGTTTGTCCTGAGTCCTGAGATGAAACAATATTCTGCAATACCTGATTTGACAAAGGAAAAAAGTTATTCAAATGCGGGACTTCTTGAGCTTCATGATTATCAGCTACTGGTTTATCTTCAATGAAATTGGACTCCTCGTCAACATTCGAGTCAATAGAATTAAAAACTTCGACATAATCAGTTAAGTCACAGATATCCTTAGGCAAATCTTTGACGTATCTAATAGAATATACTAATTGATCATCTTCTGGAATCTTGACCATTAACTTCTCTACATATCCATTCTTATGAAGATATTCTACGATCGCGCCAAAAAACTTTCCAGACGATTTTGTTTTGTCCATTTTCAATTCTTTCTTTAAGTCCTTGAAGCTTCTCAAATTATTTGGGGCCAGTTTAACTGAACTTACAATCAATTGTCGAAGTTTGAACGCATTCTTATGGGTCTGCTCCTCGGAAGTTTCAGTATGATGCCACTGTCCAGAAAACTTAGAATGAACGCACAAGCTTGTATGCTGCCGTGACTTTTCATCGTATACATTCTTTCTGACAATGAAGCCACATTCTTCTAGCTTTTTGAATCGCAATGGTAGCGATCTAGGGTCTTGGCCAGTAGCCTTACACAAATCAGGGGAAAGTATTCCAGATATTCCATACTTCGCGATTTCACATAGTAACTCAAAGGGTTTTTCTCCAAGCAGAACTCTTGCCTTCTTAGATGGTTCCAAACCAGTCAAATACCTCCATTGTGTATCTGATGTAACCAATATTCGAATTTTATTTTCTCCACCTTCATACTCAACAAAAGCCTTATAGTCAGGTAAAATTGTCAATGGTTCATCACCACGAGTAACATATAGTAGAAGGGGGGTATTGTCATCGTTGCTGAAGAATAGCCATTGCCAAATAATTTGTTTTTGAAAATCATCAAGAACATTAAATTGAAGCTTGGAAGTCATATAGTCCCATAATTCTATCAAAGTCAAACCATTTTGACCAGAAAATGACAACTTATCGAGAATTCCAGAAACTAATTCAGATGGAGGACTATTAAACAGCATTGGTGGTGCTTTGTTGCTATTTTGAAGTAAGATCCCTTTGTAATTGTTTCCGAATTGTAGGGTCTTATCTTGTTTTTATACGACAATGTCGTCAAATGTCGCATTTAGAGACAATCATCATATTTTTCAGAAAAGTTTGTCATATCGTCATCAGGTACTTCAATAACCATATTTATAAAATGGAATCTGATGACGAACCTTTGACGTTGTCAGCACATGCATTGGCAGCTTTAGCTCAGTTCAAAAACGAAGAAAAAGAGAGACTTGACCAATTTGAGTCATTATACAACAAATCAGAACAACAATTTGATGAAAATCAGAAAGTTGTCTCCATAGATGCCTTCAAGGAGGATTGGCAGCTTTCCCAATTTTGGTATGCGGATTCTACAGCGGTAACACTTGGCAAGGCACTCTTAGAAGGGGCAGATAAGGATACTGTTGTAGTTATTGCAAGTGCACCTTCTGTATACGCTGCGATTAAATCTTTTGCACCCGAAGATTTGCCTACAGAAAATATATATTTGTTAGAGTTTGATGACAGATTTCGATTACTTGCGGGCTCATCTCACTTCAGTGTCTATGACTACAACTACCCTGAAAAGATACCACCTCATCTCAGAAATAAATGTCATAGACTTTTAATTGATCCTCCATTCCTAGAAGAAGAATGTCAAACAAAGTCTGCGATCGCAGCAAGAAATCTCCTAGTTGCTGATAAAGGTGAGAAGACTGCTTCAGGCGATCTCAAATACAAACTTATTTCATCAACTGGTGAGAGAATGAAAGACATAGTGAAAAGTAACTATCCTGAAACAGATCTTACCGATTTCTTACCAGAACATAAGAATGGTCTCAGCAATGAATTCAGATGCTATGCCAGTTTTGAATGCAAGTACTGGAAGTTCCAAACTAGTTAGGTGTGCCTATATAACTCTACATAACTAATAGCTAGAAATACGTCCTTCTGAAGAGACTCAACTTGTAACTTCCGAGGTATTGATTATCACCCTCGGAGGGTTAGCACATTCGCACTCACAAGCATGTACTTTACCCGGCCACCACTATTCTGAAATTAACTACTAATATCAAGGGTGCGCGTAATTTCTATCTCTCATGCAGTTGAGCCCTAACAAAATTTTCTCTTCACGTTTTTGGACATCCTCAGCAAATGATGTGTTTGGATCGAAAAATTTTCTTACTTAGTGTCGACCTTTTCAGAGGAAGTCAATTCAATTTCTTTCAATTTTCATCTTCTATATAAGAATCAAACAAAATGTCTTTCTCAGACTTCACCAACGCTTCTACCCTAAAGTCATTGAACGAATTCTTAGCTGACAAGTCTTACGTTGAAGGGTAAGTATAATTTCAGTACGATGGGCGATGACCAAACGTGGCACCGCTAATTGGAGGTCAATTGAATCACAAATCTTTCTTTTCAAATCTGTATTCTGAACATAAGAAACAGCTACATAAGATGAAAGCACCCTGAGAATAATTTAATGATGATCGCAATCTTTGGTCCGTGTTTATGAGGTGGATTCAAGACCCACCGCATGAGTGACAATGAAGATTTAAATAAAAATCCCTGACTAGTATTATTCGAAGTTAATCAATGACCCACTTTTTGTTAATTCAAAATACTAACAACCCATTTAGTACTTCTGCTTCCCAAGCTGACGTTACAGTCTACAAGGCTTTCCAGAAGGAATACCCTCAATTTTCCAGATGGTTCAACCACATTGCTTCTTTTGCTGACGAATTCGAAGACTTGCCAGCCGGTAAGGCTCCAGCTGCTTCAGCTGCCGAAGAAGATGACGATGATGTCGACTTGTTTGGTTCTGATGATGATGAAGTTGATGAAGAAGCCGAAAAGTTGAAGCAACAAAGATTGGCCGAATACGCTGCTAAGAAGGCTGCTAAGGGACCAAAGCCAGCTGCTAAGTCTCTTGTTACTTTGGATGTCAAGCCATGGGATGATGAAACCAACATGGACGAATTATTGGAAAACGTTAAGTCTATTGAACAAGATGGTTTGGTTTGGGGTGCTCACCAATTCATCCCAGTTGGTTACGGTGTCAAGAAGTTGCAAATTAACTTGGTTGTTGAAGATGACAAGGTCTCATTGGACGAACTTCAAGCCACAATTGAAGAAGATGAAGACCACGTTCAATCCACTGACATTGCTGCTATGTCTAAATTGTAATCGAATCTCTATTGTATAGAGAAACTGTTTGTTAATATATGACAAATTGATTAGTTCGTAATGAATACAAGATAATTGAAGATCTATTCTAAATCTATAAAGGTAGATAATCCACTCCCTTATCTAACCACTGAGTTAAGAACTCTTCTTGACTTAATTCAGTTTCCCATACCTTTTGAACTATCTCTTTCAAAGAAAAAAGTGTTCCCATTTGAGCGTTCTTGTACAACGTTTCCATGAAGTGCATGAGATTGGCTCTTTCTTCTGCACTTTTGCATTCGCATCCCACTGCATAAATTGGCCAAACCATCTGCGTTATCATGGGTGAAACTGGGTCCATCGAACCGTATACACTAATAAACTCATCGACTAATTTCTTATTTGAGTTCTGAAATCCTGTTGGTTGAATGACCCTATTCAAAGTTATCCACACTGCTATAGACCAGCATTGAGCACATTTTAATCTTGTAGTGTAATCTTCTCCACCATCACTATAAAGGACGTAGTCTCTATAATTTATGAGTTCTACTTTTATTACTTCGTATTCCTTTAGAACCTTTTCGGTACTCTTCTCAGTCCCATTTCTAACGTCGTGACGCAAATAACATACCTTAGACATGGCTCTGAAAATCTCCCCGGGGCATCCCATCATTTTGGAAGTTGATATAATGTCATAAGACGTTCCATACCACGTCGGAGAGCAATATGGTAACCGGCAGTCGGGACTGACAATTGCACTCACAGTATCATACCAGGAGAGAACGACCACTAGTGATCTCTTTTTTTCGTTATCCATAAGCACCCTATAAAATCCAGCGTCTTGGCAAATTGATGCAAATACCTTGTAAAAAAATCTTGCCAAGGAACTCTTCCCTTTCTCAAGGACAGCAAACAAAATATGAACATTAATCAAGACTAGTATTACAAAAGAACTTATTTGCTTTTTCTTATTGTCCGTCTGCGAACCATCAACTGACTCCCTATTAGTACCAATGTATCGGATCAAGTGATCCATTGTATTATTGATATGAGCCATACCTTTGCGATAATACTCACTTCCTCCCTTTCTACTTTCATACATGTGGATGCACGCTAACGATATGAAGCAACTTCTTGCGATATCGAAATCACAATACTTTAATGCTAGATCCGGCCAAGGAGAGTTAGGATGAGCATCGAGCAATGGCAAAAGCTTTTTAAAGAAATGCTTCAACATCATGTTCTCCTCTTGATAAGTTAGAGAATAGTCATCTCTAGCTTCATTGCCCTCTCGATTGCTTGTGATGATATCTCTAGAGAATTCGTTTGATTTGTCCATGAAATCGATCATTTCATTATTTATGTTCATATTTCCTTCATTTACTGAATGGCTGCTTGAAAACGAAATTGGGTTGGGTGTATGTATCCTAGAATTTGCATTCACAAAATTGGCAACGTCTGGAGCATTAAGAAGCAACTCTAAATCTTCAAAAAGCTCAGAGCTGAATTGTTCGAGATTCGAGCTCGAAGACCTGGACTTCGCATTGAAAGAGAGAATTGGCGAAGGTGTTCCTCTAGAAGTTAATTCATCTCTTATTGATTCAGAATAGTTCATAGAAGAGGTAGCACTGTTAATCAGTGTACTAGAAGTAGGAGTATCCGCAATTGGATCAGCAGTTGGCTGAGCTGTTCCCGACTGTGAGGCTTGAATTGCCATATTAACTCGCGGCTTTCCGATAAAAGCAATCCTAGATTTGTCCTTCTTACTCCAATTTCGAGAATCATCTACGTCAAACGATAGTCGAATACCATAGCCTTCGCATTTTCTATTTGTCTTCAAACAATTGTTACAGTATGGTTTTCCTTCGTCGCATTTTCTGTGTCTAGACGTAGTCAGTAAAAAGTAATTGCGTTATACTACTACACGATAACATACCTCTTTTTGCAGGTCCAGCAACCTGTCCTTACTCGTGTGATCTTCCCCATTGATGTTATTGTATTAGTAGGTTCGTTATGCTAGTCAACAATTCTCAAAAACGTTATATTGAACTAGGTCGTGCTTCACCCAAAAGAGACCATAGATTGATAGAAAATCCCATAACAGAGAACCATAAATGGTATTCTGTTCCATTGCTCAGAAAGGCTTCAATTTAAATGTCTTCGAATGGTTGATTTTTGCACTAAAATGTAAAAGTTCTGCTGATATTCTTTCCGATCACTTTTCAACTGAATATAAACGTCTCACTCTCAGACCCATTTGATGAATCCGCAATAATTGCAGCCAAGTAATAGCACCATATCCATTTCGGTGAGTCTTTATACATACGAAAAATCATATTTGTGAAAATCTGACCGCTACATCTTGAGCAAAGTGCGTTAACAACAGTGGTTGATGAACTTGGCAAAAACATTAGGCATGGGAAAGAGAATAATTTCCCAAACTATTAGTAGTTGCTCTAGAAGAGTTGACTGAATCTCTGTTAAAAGATCTCATCCCAAAGAAATTTCGAACAAAGTTGCGTTTAATTTATGGATGCAATATTCTTGGCATACAAGTAGATCTAGATTGAGATCGGTCACACTACGGTTCTTTGGATTCAGATTGGAAAATTTACCTCTATTCGATTTGTTCGGCATCGTGTCGAGAAAAGGGTTCTTCTAATTCTTTGCCCGTTGGCCCAATTTACGTATCCCTTCCTCTCTGCTCCTTCGTCACTCTTTATGAGATTTTGTGGAGTGGAGTGAAGGTGCACAAATTGGTGACGAAGAAAAAGCAGGAAGTTCAATTCTTTTAACCTACTCATTGCACACATAAATCTCTATTTTTTATCCAGCAGATAATTCAAAACTGTTAGGTTTTTTTGAAAGCGATTCATTTAGCAAATTGAAGTCGTCTTGATTCGACACAAGCTTTGTCTCTCGAAACACATGAGGGTATTATCTCAACATTTCGAGGCCATGAGAACAGCTGCTTCATCGTACTTCGCTCCTTAACGGTCATTTCATAGGTTGGAGAAAGGAAAAAAAGTATTAACATCAGTAATAAAGTCTGTAAATTCTTCAAAACGGAAGAGTGACATTGTACTTAGTCATGAGCTAATATTGATATAATCGATCGACAAAAGTTCAAAAACTAAATAATACTATTCTAATTGTCTGGAGAACATAATGGAGCTCTTGCAATATCTGTTGTGGAAAGGAATTCAAACTCAATTGGTATTTCCACTTCACCAGTATTTTTTGGCAAGATTTACCGTCCTAGCAATTAGAAAGCAATTTGAAAACTTTTTTTTCGGCTTGGAAATTTTGTGCCCACTTTTATAAAGTTTGATGTTAGTCCCGTAGAACTATTGCATATCATTAGTTGAAAATGTGGTTCCTGTTGTAATCTAAACTACGGGGAATCTACGCAATACTGTTTACAAACATACACACTTGGAGTTACCACTAACAGAAATACATGGTGCATCCAAAACAATTCTGTGATTAAGTACTTGTGGCAACAAGAGCGACAAGTATTGAGCAGACTGTTGGAATTGATATTACATCATTGAAAATATAGTTAGCTCTTGATTAAGTAACTTTATAGTTTGAGGGACATGGAACATCTAGTTTATTTATAATGTTGTTCTAGGACCTTAACCTCAACCCCTTCCATAATCATTTATTTAACCATTCACATGAACAATGTAAATCTTGTAATCTCTAGGGTAATCATCAGTTTGCAACCAAAACTGCAGACAGTACACTGAAGACATTTTCATCAATTTAGCATCCGGCATTAATCCATTTGATGACAATTATAAGAAAGAGTTCTCTATTGGGAAATCCCTTTGTCCATAAGTAATTTGGTCAACATGGAGTTGACATACTCACCCCCATTTCCAGTGCGAAGACTACCGGCACGACACGACACCTAAGGGTAGGAGGATCTTGGGAAAGTGAGGACCGGAAACTTCAAAGTGAAGGAGCTGCAAGGGAGCTATGATAGCAGTATCGGCAGAAGACTTAGGAAGACGACGAGTGCGCTTTACGAAACTTCAACGTTCATATGCTGCAGGCATAAGAAATCATCATCTGAATGATATTGAGAGATGATTGTCTTTTCCAACGCTGCATGAGGGCTACCCAAGCTTTCATTGATGAACTGTTTGCTTTGGAAGCTCCTTAGATTAAATCAGATTGTCTAAATTCTTGTGAAGATAATGTGTTAGAACTTATTTAAGATAAATAATTTCCATATATATGAAGAAAAGTTATAGAAACTTATAAAGGAGAAGGGGAAGAAGGACCCCCTAAATAGATTACAAATCCAACCATCGGTTGACGCCATATTACGATGAAATAAGGCGAGAGCGATTTCAGATTAGTTGATCGTAATTGTTTCTCATTGGAAGATGTATCTTATCATCTTAATGTGTGGCACATTTAAGTCGAAATGGCTGCAAATCCTGCACATATAAAATTTGAGCATTGGATTAAAAAGAGTATTGAAGAAAGATCCCTTCATATTCAATATTAGCAAATTCAACACAGAAACGCACAACGACATTGAGTGAGACCAGGAGTTGAGCCAGAATAGAAGGAAATGTGTGTGATCCACCACCTCCACCACCACCAAGGGGAGTATACAAAGAGGAGGAAGACTTCACACGTCCGGCAAATGGAAACACATTTTCATGGAATCGAACATGATGTGAGGTAATCACTTGATTCGTTACAAAATCATAAATAAGATGTCCTTTTCCAAAGGTACCGGTTCCGAGATCAACACCCATGGCCCTGGCCCGAGAGACCAACTTCAGTTGACGATGATTGGGTAGAACATTCACAAAGGCAGCACACCCAAACACTTTGAGTTGAGATAAGATAGGCCCCGCGTCATGCCAGAGTTCAAATGGAGAACGACTACGGAGAAAAGGAGTTAGTAACTGGTTTAGGAGAAATGAAGATTGATGGAGTACATGCGGGAAAAGCAGCGAAGGAAGGGAGCACGTAGTGATCATGGTACGCGTTTTATCAAGAACGGAGCGAATCGCTCTTTCAGCACGTCTTGCGAATCACCCGAGTGCTCTTGGAGCTAAGACATGCTTCACATGAAATCGAGTCGTGAACAACCGTGCGAGGCATGTTCGGATATTTCAAGGCCAGTCGAACGACAGTAGGAGAGGGGTGGCCAAGGCGAGCATGAACAAGAGCAGAGGCAGAAACAGGTGCCACACCAGCGTCCGCAGCAGGAGCAGCGACCGTAACAGGAGCGGGGGCCGAGTAGGCAGAGTGGTTAGCCCGCGAGACAGTCGAGGGGCGGACAATTTTGAGACACAGCAAGTAAAGATTTCTCAGGTCTCTGGTAGCAAGTTGGCCATACTTAAGGCGAACAATGTCATCATGAGAGATAACAAGTTTGTCGCCCGTAGTAGTAACAGCCAGGATGGAAAGAAGATTCTGAGTACAGTCAGGAACATAAAGAACGTTAAAGACACGAATCTTCTGACCTTGGAGATCAAACACAAGAGTACCACGACCGGCAATCGAGAGAGGTTCTTCGTGACAGAACCAGAGAAAGACTTCTCTTGTTACAAATGTGGGTAGAAGCACCTGAATCAAAAATAAAGCTGGCAGAGGAAGAAGAAGCCAAGAGAGCATAGTGGGTGTGTTGAACATAATGGGCATAGTATGAAGTAGGATAATCGAAACCATAACCCAGATACAGATCAAATTAATCAACATCAGCAAGCCCATAATGCGCCAAGAGATGTTAGACGAGAACCATGTTTTCTGCGATTTGTTGAGCCACCTGGGAAACGATGTGCCATATGAGGAACTTAACTTTCACGAAAAGGAGAGGTGCAGGAATTCGCCGTATGACCACACCCATAGCAATTGTAGCAGTCAATATTCCACACCGGGTCATTACCTTTTGCTCTCGTCATGTTGCGAGTAACCTGACGACGGCCAGATGGAGAAGGCGTTATTGCATACCCAGATTGAGACGAGGACAGTACAAGCAAGGCGGAGGATATTGCAGGTGGGGAAAGCTCATCATGATAGGTAAAGAAATTCAAAACTTCGTCCGCCGTCACGGTGGCAGTCAGTCCAACTTGAGAAAAGAAGAGATCTCTCACCTTGGAGTTCCCTGTACCATAAAGGAAGAGGAGCGCTTTCCTGGACTCGTCATTGTACTTGGCCATAAACGCAGTCAACTTTTCAGCAATCAATAACCCAGCTTCAGTCGTAATGGTCGGATCAGCAAGGCGATCAAATAAGTACTTGAGATAGCCGACCGCATCCCTATAGCTGGCGATTGTGTACTTGGTTTCGACAGCTTTCCAAGTTTCCACCCCCAGAGGGTATTGTTCAAACAACGCCTGAACGTCAGGCTGTTGGAATGACATTATTCCTTTCCTATTACTTGATGAAGCTAGTCTGTGTATTAGTATTAAGTACTTCAGATGACTATAGACAATTTCTATAAACAGGGAATTTCCTGTAGAATTTATACAAAATTCTCTGTATGTAGATTTTGTGTCGATGAGACGGGAGAAAATGTTTAAATTTCAAAGAATTGAAACTGTAATTGCAGATGACTATGTGCAGTACTATATACAAATTTACAAATAAGGAAGTTCCACTGGTCCTACCTCTGAGAATAGGAGTAACCCCACACCAGATCCGCCTCAACGGAATAGAACTTATCCGTAATGAAATTGGAGACGGGCTAAAGATAAGAATAAGAATAAGGGGGAAGATAATGGGTTCTGAACAATATAAATATGATAGGATATTCTCCAATATCAGAAGAAAAATCAGAACTTGAAATTGAACTTCATTATCAAGAGTTAACTATATCTTTATTAATATGCAATGTCTAATTTTCAACAGAAAACTTTTCATCTCTAAACCAGACATTGCTTGACACCAACATTCTGTTTTACCCCTTATAGTTACTTGAACTTGTTGAAACTCATTGGGATATGATGGTCTATAGTTCATATGGACCGTCTTAATGGACTATCTATTTGTACCTTGTCTGTCTTCTTCCGTTACCTTGATACAACTGTCTAGGCAAGGCACGCAACTTGCCTATATGCATATAGAATATCCTGCAATTATTCAATATATTTTTTTCTACATCTCTAAAATAACCTCCCTCAAATGAATCATAAATTGATTAACTTATTTAAGATAGATAATTTCCATATACAAGAAAAAAAGTTATAGAAAGTTAGAAAGGAGAAGGGGGAGTAAGACCCCCTTAAATAGATTCCAATCCTACCATAGGCCGACGCCACATTAGGATGAAATGAGGCAAGATTAGCAATTTCAGATTAATTAAACATAATCGTTTCTTATTGGTAGATGATATCAACATCTTTATGTGTGGCACAATTATGTCTAAATGGCTGCAAATCCTGCACTTGTAAAGTTAACGCATTGGATTAAAAATAGTATAGAATATGCCTTTAGGTTTGATATCAGCATATTCAACATCCCCCCTTAATCCAATGGTCATTTTATTATGTTAGTTCCATTCTTGATAGTTCGATTAACTTGTTGGAAGGCTACCCGTGGTAGTCCTTTTGTAAACATGTCTTCAACGTTGTCGGCAGATTTGATTTGGCGAAGTTTGACAATATTGTCTATGATTTTGCCACGGATGAAGCGATAGCAATATCTATGTGTTTCGTACGTTCGTGGTGTACAGGATGTTCGCTGAGTTTGATACACGAGGTGTTATCTTCCCAAATCATTATTGGTAGTGATATTGGGATGTGAAGTTCTCTGAAGAATGTTATTAGCCAGATAACTTCTTTGATAACTGTGGCGAGGGCCATGTACTCAGCTTCAGTGGTCGACAATGCTGTGGTGGTTTGTTTCTTGGATTTCCAAGAGATTAGGCTTCCCCCATACTTGATGGCATACCCACTGATTGATTTCCTGTCACTGCTATCACTTCCCCAGTCTGAGTCAACAAACACTTGTAGATCGTTTATGTTTGTGTAGTGCTGACCAAGTTTCTGTGTTCCCTTTAGATAGCGGAGAACATGTTTGGCGGCAGTTAGAGTTACCTCTGTTGGTTCGTTGAGGTACCGACTTAACATTCCAACAATATACGCAATATCACCTCGAATGGTATTGCTAGCGTAAAGAAGCTTTCCTACTATGCTTCTGTAAATTGTTGCATCGCAGGGTTTGGATTTCTGGTTTAGATGCTGTCCCTGAATAATAGGACTTTTCACGCTGTTGAGCTCTTCAAGATTTAATTCCTCCAACGTTTTCTTGATGGAGTCAGAAAGATTTGCTGTGATCCCATCAGGGCCCTGTTCTATGTTGATTCCTAGGAATTTGCGTGCCAATCCAAGATCCTTCATCTTGAACTTGTTCAGGAGAAGTTTCTTAACTTCGTAGATTTCATTAAGGTACCGGAGCAGAAGAAGGTACCGGAGTAGGAGAAGGTACCAGAATAGGAGAAGGCACCGGCGTAGGAGTCGACGGAGGCTGCGACAGAGGAGTAGTAGATGCAGCAGGAGAGACCGGTGCCGAAACAGACGACAGAGCTGCAGATGAACCTGGCGATTGAGCAACAGTACTGCCAGATGGCGTGGATGGAGGCGAAGGAGATGGGGGCAGAGACACACGAGGACCCTGAGTGAGGCCTGGAGCAGGTGCCAGAATAGAAGGGAAACTTCCACCACCACTACCTCCACCACCAATGGAGGTAGCCGACACAGCAGTAGACGTCAGAGGTCTAGCAAAAGGAAAGACATTTTCCTGGAACCGAACATGAGAAGAGGTAATCACTTGTCTGGTAGCGAGATCATAAACAAGATGAGCTTTCCGAAACGGATCAGATCCAAGATAAACACCCTTGATTGCACGAGCGACCAACTTCAGTTGACGGTGATTGGGTGGAACATTCACAAAGGCAGCACACCCAAACACTTTAAGTTGAGATAAGATAGGCCTCGCGCCATGCCAGAGTTCAAATGGCGAGCGATTTTGGAGAACAGGTGTTGGTAGCCTGTTTAGGAGAAATGCAGCATGTTGGAGTGCATGCGGGAAGAGGTGCGAAGGAAGAGAGCTCGCAGTGATCATGGTACGCGTTTTATCAAGAACGGAGCGAATCGCTCTTTCAGCACGTCCATTTTGATGTGAGTTACCAGGCACAGTGAGCTGGGTCTGGATACCTTCTGCCGCAAAGAATGAAGTAAGCGTCAGATTGACAAACTCACCTCCATTGTCAGAACGAAAGTTACAGACACGGTAGCCACCACGACTGGAGAAGTGTTTTGTCCATGCCTTAATAACTTTGATAATGAAGTCCGCAGCATCCGATTTCTTGAGAAGAGGGCCAACAGCCTTGAAGCGAGTAAAGTCGTCAAGAAGAATACAAAAATAAAACAACGAGGAGGGACCACCGGCATGAGGACCGGACAAATCACAGTGAAGAAGTTGCAAGGGAGCAGATGTGACTGGGCCGGTGGTCGTTTTGGGAATAACCCGAGTGCTCTTGGAGCTAAGACATGCTTCACATGAAATCGAGTCGTGAACAGCCGTGCGAGGCATGTTCGGATATTTCAAGGCCAGACGAACGACAGTCGGAGAAGGGTGGCCAAGGCGAGCATGGACAAGAGCAGAGGCAGAAATTGGTGCCACACCAGCGTCCGCAGCAGGAGCAGCGACCGTAACAGGAGCGGGGGCCGAGTAGGCAGAGTGGTTAGCCCGCGAGACAGTCGAGGGGCGGACAATTTTGAGACACAGCAAGTAAAGATTTCTCAGGTCTCTGGTAGCAAGTTGGCCATACTTAAGGCGAACAATGTCATCATGAGAGATAACAAGTTTGTCGCCCGTAGTAGTAACAGCCAGGATGGAAAGAAGATTCTGAGTACAGTCAGGAACATAAAGAACGTTAAAGACCCGAATCTTCTGACCATGGAGATCAAACACAAGAGTACCACGACCGGCAATCGAGAGAGGCTCGTGACCGGCGTTCATGACAGAACCAGAGTGAGGAATGATGTCATGGAAGAGACTTCTATCGTTACAAATGTGGGTAGAAGCACCTGAATCAAAAATAAAGCTGGCAGAGGAAGAAGAAGCCAAGAGGGCATAGTGGGTGTAGTGAGCGAGATGAGCATAGTAAGCACCAGGTTGGTCAAAACCAAAAGTCAGAGCATCATCAGTGAGAGCATAATGAGCAGCAGGCTTTGGACGAGAGCCGTGCTTCCTGCGGTGCTTTCCTGGACCGCCAGGACCGAAGCGTGAGGCCATACGAGGAACTTCACCCTCACGATAAGGAGCAGGGCAGTTCTTGGCCATGTGACCACTGTTGAGATTGGAAATCTAGAGTAATCCAATAGATTGAAGTTTAGTTATATAACAAGAAACTGAGCGTGCAAGAAACTGCGAATGCAAGAAATAATATTTCAGAATAGAAGCATTATTCAGAAACGCACAGGTTGCAAATTAAGCCGCACTGATGTGCAGGCAACTCTGAGGTATAAAAGAAAGCTGAAATCCTCAAAGTCTTGAAGAAGTTTATACGTTTATAATTAATCAATTTACGATTCATTTGAGGGAGGTTATTCTAGAGATGTAGAGAATAACATATTGAACGACTGTAGGATACGCTGTATCCATATAGACAAGTTGCGCGCCTTGTCTAAACAGTTGTATCAAGATAGAGAAGAAGACAGACAAATTACAACATGGATATGCAATCAAGAGGTCTACATAAACTAGAGACCATCATATCAACAATTCATATTTCAATAACTAGTTTTTTGACAATCCACTGACTGATTCTCGTTAGTGTTGAACTGTTTGCTTTGGAAGCTCAGTAGATTGAATCGGATTGTTCATAATGTAGGACAGTATATTGATTAACTTATTTAAGATAGATAATTTCCATATAGAAGAAGAAAAGTTATAGAAAGTTAGAAAGGAGAAGGGGGAGTAAGACCCCCTTATATAGATGCCAAATACAATCACAGGCTGACCCCTCATCAGGATGAAATGAAACGACATGACCAGAATTTCAGGTTAGTCGGACATAATTGATTCTCATTGGTAGATGTTATCTTATCACATTACTGTGCACAATTATGTCTGAATGGCTGCAAATCCTGCATTCATAAAGTTTACGCATTGGATTAAAAATAGAATATAGAATATGCTTTTAGGTTTGATATCAGCATATTCAACAGTTAGTCCTGTTTGAATAGTTGCTATTGTTAGTCACTTGTGACTATGCTGCTAGTACTGTAGGACCATTTACTGTGGGTGACGTGTAATTACTTCCTGTCAGCTCTATGTGACCATTTGCAGTAGTCGTTCCCATCTGTTTACTGCAAGCAAATAAGGAAGTTCCACTGGTCCTATCTCTGAGAATAGGAGTAACCCCTTATCAGACCCGCCTCAACGGAATAGAACTTATCCGTAATGAAATTGGAGGCGGGCTAGAGATAAGAATAGGGGGAGATAAGAATATGAATAAGGGGGAAGATAAGGGGATCTGAACAATATAAATATGGTAGGATATTCTCCAATATCAGAAGAATAATCAGAACTTGAAATTGAACTTCATTATCAAGAGTTAACTATATCTTTATTAATATACAATGTCTAATTTTTCAACAAATATCTGTTGAAGTTCAGAAGCATTCATAGTGTCTTACGTGTAATAATTGTTAACAGTAAAGGTAGAACTTGTTGAAATTCAGAGAATTGAAACTATAATTGTAATCTAACAATCAGATAACTATGTGCAGTACTGGCTGCAAATTTACAAATAAGGAAGTTCCACTGGTCCTATCTCTGAGAATAGGAGTAACCCCTTATCAGACCCGCCTCAACGGAATAGAACTTATCCGTAATGAAATTGGAGGCGGGCTAGAGATAAGAATAGGGGGAGATAAGAATATGAATAAGGGGGAAGATAAGGGGTTCTGAACAATATAAATATGGTAGGATATTCTCCAATATCAGAAGAATAATCAGAACTTGAAATTGAACTTCATTATCAAGAGTTAACTATATCTTTATTAATATACAATGTCTAATTTTCAACAGGTTATGAGCCCTGAAGTCTTCCATCGCTACGGTCACCACCGCTCCCTTACAGTTACTTCACTCTGATGTTTCAGGTCCTCACTTCCCGAAATCCTCCTACCCTCCTGAGAAGTACTTTCTTATTATTGTTGATGACTTCACCAAGTTCAAATGGGTAATCCCCATTGCACAGAAGTCCGAGGTCTCCGCTCAATTGATTCGACACATCAAGCTCTTTCATTCTTTCTTCTCCACTCGTGGTGGATACCGTGTCGGTAGTATTCGTACTGATAACGGGGGTGAGTATGTCAACTCCACGTTGACCAAATTCCTTCAGGACGAAGGGATTTCTCATCAGAGAACGGTGCCTTATAATTCTCATCAGAATGGCACCGCAGAACGTGCTATTCGTACCATTCTTGATAAAGCCCGAACTCTTCTGACTCATGGTTCGGTGCCTGCTGTGTTCTGGCCGTATGCTGTTGTCTGTGCTGCCTATCTTATTAATCGTCAACCCCTGCTCCAAGCTCCGTTCGTGTCTCCGTATGAGCGTTGGTTCCAGATCCGCCCCGTTATTGCGCATCTCCGTCCTTATGGATGTGCTGCTTATGCCCATATCCCTGAATCTCACCGTCCACTGAAGTTTTCTGAAAGGGCCATCACTGGGGTGATGTTAGGTTACGATGGATCTCGCCATGCTTATCTCATCTATGAAATGCACTCTCGCAAAGTTGTTTGTTCTAATGCTGTTACGTTCAACGAACTGTTGTTCCCCTTTGCTTCTCTGCCTGGTCTCCCAGTTCCCCTGTCTACCGTGTCTTCCGTGTCTACCGTGTCTATGCCTATCCTGTCTATCTCTGTGTCCCTTCCTGGGGGTGTGTCTGCCCCACCTATTCCTGTTCGTTCTATGTTGCTGCCTGTTTCTGATCTTCTGTCTGATGATGTGGCCATGGCTGATGACGCTGCCATGGCTGATGACGATACCATTGTTGATAATGGTACCGTAATTGATGACGTCGTCCTGCCTGTTGCTAGTAAACTGCTTGTTGCTAGTAGGCTGGCTGATGATGGTGCCCTGGCTGATGATTCGGCCATGTCCGATGATTATGTCATGGATGATGAGACTATGTCTCTCGCACCGATACCATCTTGTTCCGACTACGACTCGTGCTATTCTTATGACTCGGATATTTCTCCTGACGCGGATGATGATGAAACCCTTCCCATCCAGCCTACCACCGTGATTTCTCCTGTTTCTCTGCGCGCTTCTTCCAATGCTTCTTCACGTCCGCAATGTCTTGCTGGCCCTGCACCTCCTCTTCTTCTCACTCATGAATCCAATTCTGGGGGGAAACAGATTCAGATCCACAGCAAGTCTCATGCATCGAGAAGAACTTACGATACACCAAATATGAATCAGGAAGAGATAAGTGAGCGAAGGCTCACTAAACATAAGCTTACACCAGTTCCCTCTTATGACAATGCTGTGGCTCACAAGAAGGTTAGAATTGAATACATAAGTGACTACGAAGGAGATTCTCCTGAGTCTTTGAATGATGATCCAAATGATGAAGATTACCAAATGTCAGAAGCAAATGTGGTAATTCGAGGACATGCGTTCACGGCTACAACAAGTGTTTTAGGTAGCCCCAAGATTCCCAGAAGCTATAGCGAAGCTGTCGGAAGCCAAGACGCTGGGAAATGGATAGAAGCAATGAACGATGAAATGTCTGCACATGAAATGAACCAGACGTGGGTTCTTGCAGACAAGCCAAATGATAAAACAAAAGTGTTAGGTGTGAGATGGGTGTATACCATCAAGGATGATGGTCGATACAAAGCAAGATTAGTCGCAAGAGGTTTTCAACAGAGATATGGTGTTGATTACGAAGAAACCTTTGCTCCAGTAATCAGAAGTGAGAGTGTAAAGGTGCTACTCTCCGTATCTGCTGTGTATGGGATGAAAGTTCATCAGATGGATGTAACGACAGCATTCCTAAATGGAAAAATCGATTTACCAATATTCATGAATCAACCAGATGGATTCAAGCATACAAATGAACTTGGGAAAGTATGCAAACTCAACAAGTCACTCTATGGTCTAAAGCAAGCTCCGTTGATATGGAACAAGACAATAAATGCGTTTCTCGAGAAGGTGGGGTTTGTTAGGTCACAAGCTGAATTCGGATTATACAAAAGAAAGAACACTATTGTCGGTTTATATGTGGATGACCTATTGATAGCAAGCAGTAATGAAAATGAGATCAAGGCTATCAAAGAATTGTTGAAGAAGGAATTCAAAATGAAAGACCTCGGCATTGCACAGAAATTCCTTGGAATAAACATACAGCAATCAGAAAAAGGTATTAGAGCCCATTTGGGAGACTACATTGACAAAATCTTGGAGGAATTCTCAATGCAAGATTGCAACCCAGTTGGAACTGCAGCAATTCCAAATGCTCAGTTAGATAAAGATGAAACCAAGATTCTTGCCAATCCTACAATTTACAGATCCATTGTTGGCAAGTTATTATATGCTAGTAACACCATTCGGGGAGATATTAGCTTCATTACTGGCATGCTCAGCCGGTACTTTCAGAATCCTAGAGAGGGACATCTAGTAGCAGCTAAGCATGTACTTCGGTACCTAAAAGGAACAAAGACTGTGGGCCAGGTATATGGAAAACTGGATAAATTCGAGGTGTACGTTGATGCAGATTGGGGTTCTTCGCTGTCAGATAGAAAATCAATAACAGGATATGCAATTAAGTTCGGAGGAAGTCTAATCTCGTGGAAATCAAAGAAACAACCAACAGTTGCACTATCTACAACAGAAGCCGAGTATATGGCACTTGCTGAAGCAGTTAAGGAGGTCCTCTGGTTGGTGACTCTATTTAAAGAATTGGAAATCCCTGTAACCCTTCCAATTATAGTACATGAAGATAATACGTCATGTATTAACTTAACGAATCATCCAACAACTCATCAACGTACAAAACACATTGATATCAGATATCACTTTATAAGAGAGCAGGTACAGAAAGAATTGATCAAGGTTGTCCAAGTTCAGTCAACAAATAATATCGCGGACATCTTTACGAAGGCAGTTCCCAAGCCATTACTCCAGCAACTACGAAACTCAGCAGGAATGATGGATATTGAATAATCCGATTATTAGATTATGGGGGGATGTTGAAATTCAGAGAATTGAAACTATAATTGTAATCTAACAATCAGATAACTATGTGCAGTACTGGCTGCAAATTTACAAATAAGGAAGTTCCACTGGTCCTATCTCTGAGAATAGGAGTAACCCCTTATCAGACCCGCCTCAACGGAATAGAACTTATCCGTAATGAAATTGGAGGCGGGCTAGAGATAAGAATAGGGGGAGATAAGAATATGAATAAGGGGGAAGATAAGGGGATCTGAACAATATAAATATGGTAGGATATTCTCCAATATCAGAAGAATAATCAGAACTTGAAATTGAACTTCATTATCAAGAGTTAACTATATCTTTATTAATATACAATGTCTAATTTTCAACAGAACTTGTAAGTTGTTCTCGTTATCGTTATTAAAACATTAAGAAAGTCTATCTAACTCTGAGAGGATACCACCCTTATTTATGGTGTTGTCTCACATTCACATGCTCCACGGATTCTTGTTCTCATGTTTCACATTTGTTTCATAGCTGTGGTATTGAAACCTTTCTCCACATCTATTTCCGTATGTCCGTGTGGGGTTCTATTATCCTCTCTGTATACCTGCCATTGTGTTTTCTATTACCACCATATCCTTATTATGATATATGAATGGCTCTCACAAGAGTTGCAGCCAAATCTATTAGATAATCAATATCCGGTATCTACGATATTTTCTAGATCATGCATATTCATGCATTATCAAACTTTATCTAATACCGGATTTCAACAACAGAGAGGTACGGGACGACAGGAAATGTCCAGTACGAACAGGAGAAGGACAGCTAGTGGCCTTGTGGCCATTACCAAGACAATTGGTACACTTGAGAACAGGGGAAGTACAAACATTCGAACGGTGGCCCTTACCAGAGCACGTATAGCAACGGGTATTCCAGATAGGAGAGGTGGCAGGAGCTTTCTGGTGAGACTTCAGTCCAGCAGAGGAGAGAGTAGTCACCGTGAACACAGACCCAGGCGTGGAAGACAGTGAGGCATCGATCCGTTTTAGGAACGATTTGAGGTCAGTGAGATCCAAGGTAGCACCAAGTTCCTTGAACTTAGACAAAATATGGTCCAGCTTACAGTGTGTAAGATAGAGGAGACCAGGAATGTCAGTAGGAGGCTGCTCAGCAAAGTAGGTAGAAAGCAGCTTGGCAGCCGATAACTGAACAGTAGTACTGACCGACGTGTCACTAATCTTAGCGACCAAACCAGTAACGTACTCGACCTTCTCAGAGTACGTCATAACCCAATAATTGACGTGGATAGCCTCCCAAAGAGCCTGACCAGAAAGATTCTCGGCAAGAAGAGAATCAACAATCTCTTTAGACACCGTCTTGTCAATAAGCAGCTGAAGCGTCAGGTTAAAAAGAATAAACAACGAAGCCTCGGTAGGTGGTTCAGATTTTTCAATGAAACCCCGGAACTCCATACCAAGAGTCCCAATAGTGACCTCCATACGCGTACGCCATTCACGATAGTTGAAACGCGAAACTAGTTTCTGGGAGTCATCAAACTTGATGTTTGAGACGGATTGGCTCATAACCTGTTGAAAATTAGACATTGTATATTAATAAAGATATAGTTAACTCTTGATAATGAAGTTCAATTTCAAGTTCTGATTATTCTGTTGAACTGTTTGCTTTGGAAGCTCAGTAGATTGAATCGGATTGTTCATAATGTAGGACAGTATATTGATTAACTTATTTAAGATAGATAATTTCCATATAGAAGAAGAAAAGTTATAGAAAGTTAGAAAGGAGAAGGGGGAGTAAGACCCCCTTATATAGATGCCAAATACAATCACAGGCTGACCCCTCATCAGGATGAAATGAAACGACATGACCAGAATTTCAGGTTAGTCGGACATAATTGATTCTCATTGGTAGATGTTATCTTATCACATTACTGTGCACAATTATGTCTGAATGGCTGCAAATCCTGCATTCATAAAGTTTACGCATTGGATTAAAAATAGAATATAGAATATGCTTTTAGGTTTGATATCAGCATATTCAACATCCCCCCTTAATCCAATGGTCATTTTATTGGGTTAGTTGCATTCCTGATAGTTGGATTAAGTGTTGGAAGGTTCCTGGAGTTAGTCCTTTTGTAAACATATCTGCAACGTTGTCGGCAGATTTGATTTGGCGAAGTTTGACAATATTGTCTATGATTTTGTCACGGATAAAGTGATAGCGAATATCTATGTGTTTCGTACGTTCGTGGTGTACAGGATGTTCGCTGAGTTTGATACACGAGGTGTTATCTTCCCAAATCATTATTGGTAGTGATATTGGGATTCGAAGTTCTCTGAAGAATGTTATTAGCCAGATAACTTCTTTTATAACGGTTGCGAGGGCCATGTACTCAGCTTCAGTGGTTGACAATGCTGTGGTGGTTTGTTTCTTGGATTTCCAAGAGATTAGGCTTCCCCCATACTTGATGGCATACCCACTGATTGATTTCCTGTCACTGCTATCACTTCCCCAGTCTGAGTCAACAAACACTTGTAGATCGTTTATGTTTGTGTAGTGCTGACCGAGTTTCTGTGTTCCTTTTAGATAGCGGAGAACATGTTTGGCGGCAGTTAGAGTTACCTCTGTTGGTTCGTTGAAGTACCGACTTAACATTCCAACAATATAAGCAATATCACCTCGTATGGTATTGCTAGCATAAAGAAGCTTTCCTACTATGCTTCTGTAAATTGTTGCATCGCAGGGTTTGGATTTCTGGTTTAGATGCTGTCCCTGAATAATAGGACTTTTCACGCTGTTGAGCTCTTCAAGATTTAGTTCCTCCAACGTTTTCTTGATGTAGTCAGAAAGATTTGCTGTGATCCCTTCAGGGCCCTGTTCTATGTTGATTCCTAGGAATTTGCGTGCCAATCCAAGATCCTTCATCTTGAACTTGTTCAGGAGAAGTTTCTTGGCCTCGTAGATTTCATTTTCTCGAGGACTCGCAATAAGTAGGTCATCAACGTAAAGGCCAAGAATCACATTATTTCTTCTGTAGATCCCGAACTCGGATTTTGATCGAATAAAGCCGTTATTCTCCAAGAATTTATTAATAGTCGAGTTCCAGATCAATGGAGCTTGTTTTAGACCGTAGAGTGATTTGTTCAACTTACAAACCATATGTGGATATTGTTCATCCATGAAACCTTTAGGCTGCTTAATGTAGAGTTCTGTGTCAATCTTCCCATTTAGGAAGGCCGTCGAGACGTCCATCTGATGAATCTTCATCTTATGTACAGCCGCTATGGCTAGTAGAAGTTTGATACTTTCACTCCTGATCACAGGCGCAAAGGTTTCTTCATAGTCAATTCCATGTTTTTGTCTAAAACCTAGAGCAACTAGTCTGGCTTTGTAAGTTCCATCATCTTTGATGGTATATACCCACTTCATTCCTAGGGCTCGTTTTCCCTTAGGAAGCTCAGCAAGAGTCCACGTGGAGTTTTCCATTTGAGCACCAAATTCCTTGTTCATAGCTTCAATCCATCGTTCTCGTTGAGGACTGTTAGTGGCTTCCTCATAGGTGCGTGGCACTTGTGGAGTCATTATGGTGACCATAAATGCACTGCTACCCATAATGAGAGGTTGGCCATGTGTTTCAGTATAGTCGAGATCGTTGGGATTGTCTGCTTCTGAAAACGATTCACTATCGGTGGTGATGTACTCAATTTGTTGTCTCTGTGGATAGTTGATCAAATTTTGATTGTCCTGTTGTCTCTGTGACCGTGTTGGAACAAGTATTGGTCTGTGTGCCCGCTTGAGTGTTTGTGGATGTGTTCCATCACGCGACGGAACCGGGGTGAGTTTATGCTTAACCCCATTCACCGGAGGAGGACGCGATACAACAAGATGAGTTAGTTTGTTGTTGGCCTCAGAATTCAGAGGGACCAAGGCACGGTCAGTCAGCGATAGGATGAGTTCCATCCCCCCTGAAGCAGGCAACTCAATGAGACGAGTAGGAGAAAGACCCGGAGGGAGGAGGAATTGCTGAGGACGAGATTGAAGTGGGGGAGAATCAGGAACCTCAATAATAGGAGAGGATTGTGGAGAGTCGGATTGAACGACCCGAGGCAGTGGTTGAGGAGGAGGTGGAGGAGTGGAGGACACCACAGTCTGCGTAGTAGGAGTATGACGAGTGAGCGGCAGAGGATAAGTGGCGGAGGTGTCCTCCATTTCCATATTAGAAGTAGGACGAATAAGCGGAAGGGGATCCATGTCGGAGGCATCCTCCATTTCCGAGTCATGATAAGAAGAAAGGTCATCCGAATCCATCACCACGATGTCCATATAGGTGGACGGATCTGGATATTCTTCCTGATCCAGCAGAACATCCATAGAGGAGCGCGTGGAGATCAAAGGTGACGAACGGGGATGAGTACCGTATTGCTCAGGAGCATCGAAGAATTCCTGATCAGAGACCACTTCCATGTCATAGCCATCTTCAGACATAGGTTCAGGCTCAGTATCCGTAGAGTCTATTTCCATGGGTATGGCTGATGAAGATCCAGGGATAGGGGATGGAGCCTCAACCGCAGGATGAGGAAGACCGAGAGGAGCAGTAGGAGCAGATGGTCTATTGCGAGGAACAGGAAGAAGGGAGGGTACTGTACGAGGTGCTGGAAGTGAAGGTACCGTACGAGTAGAAGGAAGAGATGGCACCTTACGAGTTGAAGGAAGGGAGGGTACCTTACGAGGAGCAGGAAGGGATGGTACCGTACGAGGAGCAGTAAGAGTTGGTACCTCACGAGAAGCAGGAGCTGTATAGGAGTCGTCAGACAGCTCGTAGGAGTCAGAGGGAGGCAGATCGGACCTCTGAGCCAGAACAACGGCACGGGATGGTGCAGTTAGGGCCGCAGAAGTAGAAGGTACCAGAGTATCAGAAGGTACCGGAGCAGAAGAAGGTACCGGAGCAGAAGAAGGTACCGGAGTAGAAGCAGGAGACGGAGTAGGAGAAGGTACCAGAATAGGAGAAGGCACCGGTGTAGGAGTCGACGGAGGCTGCGACAGAGGAGTAGTGGATGCAGCAGGAGAGACCGGTGCCGAAGCAGACGACAGAGCGGCAGATGAACCTGGCGATTGAACAACAGTACTGCCAGATGGCGTCGATGGAGGCGAGGGAGATGGGGCCAGAGACACACGAGGACCCTGAGTGAGGCCTGGAGCAGGTGCCAGAATAGAAGGAAAACTGCCACCACCACTACCTCCACCACCAATGGAGGTAGCCGATACAACAGTAGACGTCAGAGGTCTAGCAAAAGGAAAGACATTTTCTTGGAACCGAACATGAGAAGAGGTAATCACTTGTCTGGTAGCGAGATCATAAACAAGATGAGCCTTCCGAAACGGATCAGATCCAAGATAAACACCCTTGATTGCACGAGCGACCAACTTCAGTTGACGGTGATTAGGTGGAACATTCACAAAGGCAGCACACCCAAACACTTTAAGTTGAGATAAGATAGGCCTCGCGCCATGCCAGAGTTCAAATGGGGAGCGATTTTGGAGAACAGGTGTTGGTAGCCGGTTTAGGAGAAATGCAGCATGTTGGAGTGCATGCGGGAAGAGCGGTGAAGGAAGAGAACACGCAGTGATCATGGTACGCGTTTTGTCAAGAACGGAGCGAATGGCTCTTTCAGCACGTCCATTTTGGTGTGAGTTACCAGGCACAGTGAGCTGGGTCTGGATACCTTCTGCCGCAAAGAATGAAGTAAGCGTCAGATTGACAAACTCACCTCCATTGTCAGAACGAAAGTTACAGACACGGTAGCCACCACGACTGGAGAAGTGGTTTGTCCATGCCTTAATAACTTTGATAATGAAGTCCGCAGCATCCGATTTCTTGAGAATAGGCCCAACAGCCTTGAAGCGAGTAAAGTCGTCAAGAAGAATACAAAAATAAAACAACGAGGAGGGACCACCGGCATGAGGACCGGATAAGTCACAGTGAAGAAGTTGCAAGGGAGCAGATGTGACTGGGCCGGTGGTCGTTTTGGGAATAACCCGAGTGCTCTTGGAGCGAAGACATGCTTCACATGAAATCGAGTCGTGAACAGCCGTGCGAGGCATGTTCGGATATTTCAAGGCCAGACGAACGACAGTCGGAGAAGGGTGGCCAAGGCGAGCATGGACAAGAGCAGAGGCAGAAATAGGTGCCACAACAGGGTCCGCAGCAGGAGCAGCGACCGTAACAGGAGCGGGGGCCGAGTAGGCAGAGTGGTCAGCCCGCGAGACAGTCGAGGGGCGGACAATTTCAAGACACAGCAAGTAAAGATTTCTCAGGTCTCTGGTAGCAAGTTGGCCATACTTGGGGTGAACAATATCATCATGAGAGATAACAAGCTTGTCGCCCGTAGTAGTAACAGCCAGGATGGAAAGAAGATTCTGAGTACAGTCAGGAACGTAAAGAACATTGAACACCCGAATCTTCTGACCATGGAGATCAAACACAAGAGTACCACGACCGGCAATCGAGAGAGGCTCGTGACCGGCGTTCATGACAGAACCAGAGTGAGGAATGATGTCATGGAAGAGACTTCTATCGTTACAAATGTGGGTAGAAGCACCTGAATCAAAAATAAAGCTGGCAGAGGAAGAAGAAGCCAAGAGGGCATAGTGGGTGTAGTGAGCGAGATGAGCATAGTAAGCACCAGGTTGGTCAAAACCAAAAGTCAGAGCATCATCAGTGAGAGCATAATGAGCAGCAGGCTTTGGACGAGAGCCGTGCTTCCTGCGGTGCTTTCCTGGACCGCCAGGACCGAAGCGTGAGGCCATACGAGGAACTTCACCCTCACGATAAGGAGCAGGGCAGTTCTTGGCCATGTGACCACACCCATAGCAGTTGTAGCAATCAAGCTGCCAAATCAGATCCGTACCTTTAGCCTTGATCAAGTTCCTGGTGACAGGACCCGAAGGTGAAGACAAGGACGTAAGGGCATAAGCAGATTGAGACGAGGACAGGACCAGCAAGGCGGAGGACGTGGCAGGAGGAGAAAGTTCATCATGATAAGCAAAGAAATTGAGAACTTCGTCCGCAGTCACCGTGGGAGTCAGGCGAACTTGAGAAAAGAATAGATCTCTCACCTTGGAGTTTCCCGTACCATAAAGGAAGAGGAGCGCTTTCATGGAGTCGTTATCGTACTTCGTCATAAACGCAGTCAACTTTTCAGCAATCAAGAACCCAGCTTCAGTCGTAATAGTCGGATCAGCAAGGCGACCAAATATGTTGAACTGTTTGCTTTGGAAGCTCAGTAGATTGAATCGGATTGTTCATAATGTAGGACAGTATATTGATTAACTTATTTAAGATAGATAATTTCCATATAGAAGAAGAAAAAGTTATAGAAAGTTAGAAAGGAGAAGGCGGAGTAAGACCCCCTTATATAGATGCCAAATACAATCACAGGCTGACCCCTCATCAGGATGAAATGAAACGACATGACCAGAATTTCAGGTTAGTCGGACATAATTGATTCTCATTGGTAGATGTTATCTCATCACATTACTGTGCACAATTATGTCTGAATGGCTGCAAATCCTGCATTCATAAAGTTTACGCATTGGATTAAAAATAGAATATAGAATATGCTTTTAGGTTTGATATCAGCATATTCAACATCCCCCCTTAATCCAATGGTCATTTTATTGGGTTAGTTGCATTCCTGATAGTTGGATTAAGTGTTGGAAGGTTCCTGGAGTTAGTCCTTTTGTAAACATATCTGCAACGTTGTCGGCAGATTTGATTTGGCGAAGTTTGACAATATTGTCTATGATTTTGTCACGGATAAAGTGATAGCGAATATCTATGTGTTTCGTACGTTCGTGGTGTACAGGATGTTCGCTGAGTTTGATACACGAGGTGTTATCTTCCCAAATCATTATTGGTAGTGATATTGGGATTCGAAGTTCTCTGAAGAATGTTATTAGCCAGATAACTTCTTTTATAACGGTTGCGAGGGCCATGTACTCAGCTTCAGTGGTTGACAATGCTGTGGTGGTTTGTTTCTTGGATTTCCAAGAGATTAGGCTTCCCCCATACTTGATGGCATACCCACTGATTGATTTCCTGTCACTGCTATCACTTCCCCAGTCTGAGTCAACAAACACTTGTAGATCGTTTATGTTTGTGTAGTGCTGACCGAGTTTCTGTGTTCCTTTTAGATAGCGGAGAACATGTTTGGCGGCAGTTAGAGTTACCTCTGTTGGTTCGTTGAAGTACCGACTTAACATTCCAACAATATACGCAATATCACCTCGTATGGTATTGCTAGCATAAAGAAGCTTTCCTACTATGCTTCTGTAAATTGTTGCATCGCAGGGTTTGGATTTCTGGTTTAGATGCTGTCCCTGAATAATAGGACTTTTCACGCTGTTGAGCTCTTCAAGATTTAGTTCCTCCAACGTTTTCTTGATGTAGTCAGAAAGATTTGCTGTGATCCCTTCAGGGCCCTGTTCTATGTTGATTCCTAGGAATTTGCGTGCCAATCCAAGATCCTTCATCTTGAACTTGTTCAGGAGAAGTTTCTTGGCCTCGTAGATTTCATTTTCTCGAGGACTCGCAATAAGTAGGTCATCAACGTAAAGGCCAAGAATCACATTATTTCTTCTGTAGATCCCGAACTCGGATTTTGATCGAATAAAGCCGTTATTCTCCAAGAATTTATTAATAGTCGAGTTCCAGATCAATGGAGCTTGTTTTAGACCGTAGAGTGATTTGTTCAACTTACAAACCATATGTGGATATTGTTCATCCATGAAACCTTTAGGCTGCTTAATGTAGAGTTCTGTGTCAATCTTCCCATTTAGGAAGGCCGTCGAGACGTCCATCTGATGAATCTTCATCTTATGTACAGCCGCTATGGCTAGTAGAAGTTTGATACTTTCACTCCTGATCACAGGCGCAAAGGTTTCTTCATAGTCAATTCCATGTTTTTGTCTAAAACCTAGAGCAACTAGTCTGGCTTTGTAAGTTCCATCATCTTTGATGGTATATACCCACTTCATTCCTAGGGCTCGTTTTCCCTTAGGAAGCTCAGCAAGAGTCCACGTGGAGTTTTCCATTTGAGCACCAAATTCCTTGTTCATAGCTTCAATCCATCGTTCTCGTTGAGGACTGTTAGTGGCTTCCTCATAGGTGCGTGGCACTTGTGGAGTCATTATGGTGACCATAAATGCACTGCTACCCATAATGAGAGGTTGGCCATGTGTTTCAGTATAGTCGAGATCGTTGGGATTGTCTGCTTCTGAAAACGATTCACTATCGGTGGTGATGTACTCAATTTGTTGTCTCTGTGGATAGTTGATCAAATTTTGATTGTCCTGTTGTCTCTGTGACCGTGTTGGAACAAGTATTGGTCTGTGTGCCCGCTTGAGTGTTTGTGGATGTGTTCCATCACGCGACGGAACCGGGGTGAGTTTATGCTTAACCCCATTCACCGGAGGAGGACGCGATACAACAAGATGAGTTAGTTTGTTGTTGGCCTCAGAATTCAGAGGGACCAAGGCACGGTCAGTCAGCGATAGGATGAGTTCCATCCCCCCTGAAGCAGGCAACTCAATGAGACGAGTAGGAGAAAGACCCGGAGGGAGGAGGAATTGCTGAGGACGAGATTGAAGTGGGGGAGAATCAGGAACCTCAATAATAGGAGAGGATTGTGGAGAGTCGGATTGAACGACCCGAGGCAGTGGTTGAGGAGGAGGTGGAGGAGTGGAGGACACCACAGTCTGCGTAGTAGGAGTATGACGAGTGAGCGGCAGAGGATAAGTGGCGGAGGTGTCCTCCATTTCCATATTAGAAGTAGGACGAATAAGCGGAAGGGGATCCATGTCGGAGGCATCCTCCATTTCCGAGTCATGATAAGAAGAAAGGTCATCCGAATCCATCACCACGATGTCCATATAGGTGGACGGATCTGGATATTCTTCCTGATCCAGCAGAACATCCATAGAGGAGCGCGTGGAGATCAAAGGTGACGAACGGGGATGAGTACCGTATTGCTCAGGAGCATCGAAGAATTCCTGATCAGAGACCACTTCCATGTCATAGCCATCTTCAGACATAGGTTCAGGCTCAGTATCCGTAGAGTCTATTTCCATGGGTATGGCTGATGAAGATCCAGGGATAGGGGATGGAGCCTCAACCGCAGGATGAGGAAGACCGAGAGGAGCAGTAGGAGCAGATGGTCTATTGCGAGGAACAGGAAGAAGGGAGGGTACTGTACGAGGTGCTGGAAGTGAAGGTACCGTACGAGTAGAAGGAAGAGATGGCACCTTACGAGTTGAAGGAAGGGAGGGTACCTTACGAGGAGCAGGAAGGGATGGTACCGTACGAGGAGCAGTAAGAGTTGGTACCTCACGAGAAGCAGGAGCTGTATAGGAGTCGTCAGACAGCTCGTAGGAGTCAGAGGGAGGCAGATCGGACCTCTGAGCCAGAACAACGGCACGGGATGGTGCAGTTAGGGCCGCAGAAGTAGAAGGTACCAGAGTATCAGAAGGTACCGGAGCAGAAGAAGGTACCGGAGCAGAAGAAGGTACCGGAGCAGAAGAAGGTACCGGAGTAGAAGCAGGAGACGGAGTAGGAGAAGGTACCAGAATAGGAGAAGGCACCGGTGTAGGAGTCGACGGAGGCTGCGACAGAGGAGTAGTGGATGCAGCAGGAGAGACCGGTGCCGAAGCAGACGACAGAGCGGCAGATGAACCTGGCGATTGAACAACAGTACTGCCAGATGGCGTCGATGGAGGCGAGGGAGATGGGGCCAGAGACACACGAGGACCCTGAGTGAGGCCTGGAGCAGGTGCCAGAATAGAAGGAAAACTGCCACCACCACTACCTCCACCACCAATGGAGGTAGCCGATACAACAGTAGACGTCAGAGGTCTAGCAAAAGGAAAGACATTTTCTTGGAACCGAACATGAGAAGAGGTAATCACTTGTCTGGTAGCGAGATCATAAACAAGATGAGCCTTCCGAAACGGATCAGATCCAAGATAAACACCCTTGATTGCACGAGCGACCAACTTCAGTTGACGGTGATTGGGTGGAACATTCACAAAGGCAGCACACCCAAACACTTTAAGTTGAGATAAGATAGGCCTCGCGCCATGCCAGAGTTCAAATGGCGAGCGATTTTGGAGAACAGGTGTTGGTAGCCGGTTTAGGAGAAATGCAGCATGTTGGAGTGCATGCGGGAAGAGCGGTGAAGGAAGAGAACACGCAGTGATCATGGTACGCGTTTTGTCAAGAACGGAGCGAATGGCTCTTTCAGCACGTCCATTTTGGTGTGAGTTACCAGGCACAGTGAGCTGGGTCTGGATACCTTCTGCCGCAAAGAAAGAAGTAAGCGTCAGATTGACAAACTCACCTCCATTGTCAGAACGAAAGTTACAGACACGGTAGCCACCACGACTGGAGAAGTGGTTTGTCCATGCCTTAATAACTTTGATAATGAAGTCCGCAGCATCCGATTTCTTGAGAATAGGCCCAACAGCCTTGAAGCGAGTAAAGTCGTCAAGAAGAATACAAAAATAAAACAACGAGGAGGGACCACCGGCATGAGGACCGGATAAGTCACAGTGAAGAAGTTGCAAGGGAGCAGATGTGACTGGACCGGTGGTCGTTTTGGGAATAACCCGAGTGCTCTTGGAGCGAAGACATGCTTCACATGAAATCGAGTCGTGAACAGCCGTGCGAGGCATGTTCGGATATTTCAAGGCCAGACGAACGACAGTCGGAGAAGGGTGGCCAAGGCGAGCATGGACAAGAGCAGAGGCAGAAATAGGTGCCACAACAGGGTCCGCAGCAGGAGCAGCGACCGTAACAGGAGCGGGGGCCGAGTAGGCAGAGTGGTCAGCCCGCGAGACAGTCGAGGGGCGGACAAGTTCAAGACACAGCAAGTAAAGATTTCTCAGGTCTCTGGTAGCAAGTTGGCCATACTTGGGGTGAACAATATCATCATGAGAGATAACAAGCTTGTCGCCCGTAGTAGTAACAGCCAGGATGGAAAGAAGATTCTGAGTACAGTCAGGAACGTAAAGAACATTGAACACCCGAATCTTCTGACCATGGAGATCAAACACAAGAGTACCACGACCGGCAATCGAGAGAGGCTCGTGACCGGCGTTCATGACAGAACCAGAGTGAGGAATGATGTCATGGAAGAGACTTCTATCGTTACAAATGTGGGTAGAAGCACCTGAATCAAAAATAAAGCTGGCAGAGGAAGAAGAAGCCAAGAGGGCATAGTGGGTGTAGTGAGCGAGATGAGCATAGTAAGCACCAGGTTGGTCAAAACCAAAAGTCAGAGCATCATCAGTGAGAGCATAATGAGCAGCAGGCTTTGGACGAGAGCCGTGCTTCCTGCGGTGCTTTCCTGGACCGCCAGGACCGAAGCGTGAGGCCATACGAGGAACTTCACCCTCACGATAAGGAGCAGGGCAGTTCTTGGCCATGTGACCACACCCATAGCAGTTGTAGCAATCAAGCTGCCAAATCAGATCCGTACCTTTAGCCTTGATCAAGTTCCTGGTGACAGGACCCGAAGGTGAAGACAAGGAGGTAAGGGCATAAGCAGATTGAGACGAGGACAGGACCAGCAAGGCGGAGGACGTGGCAGGAGGAGAAAGTTCATCATGATAAGCAAAGAAATTGAGAACTTCGTCCGCAGTCACCGTGGGAGTCAGGCGAACTTGAGAAAAGAATAGATCTCTCACCTTGGAGTTTCCCGTACCATAAAGGAAGAGGAGCGCTTTCATGGAGTCGTTATCGTACTTCGTCATAAACGCAGTCAACTTTTCAGCAATCAAGAACCCAGCTTCAGTCGTAATAGTCGGATCAGCAAGGCGACCAAATAAGTACTTGAGATAACCGACCGCATCCCTAGAGCTGGCGATCGCATACTTGGTTTCGACAGCTTTCCAAGTTTCGACACCCAGAGAGTAGTGCGTGAACAATGACTGAACGTCAGGCTTCATACACTTGAGGATAAGCTCACGGAGCTTGTGGCTTAACGCCTGCTGGTCCGTAAAGGTGATGGAAAGTTCTTTCTCTGAAAGATAAGCAGCAATCTCTGTAGCCAAGACACAGCTACTGAACATACCAGTCATCCAGTCTTTCCATTCCAGAAAGTTCTCACGGCCTCTGAGGAGAAGAGTATCAATGACCATGAGGCCGGAATTTAATTGGCTCATAACCTGTTGAACTGTTTGCTTTGGAAGCTCAGTAGATTGAATCGGATTGTTCATAATGTAGGACAGTATATTGATTAACTTATTTAAGATAGATAATTTCCATATAGAAGAAGAAAAAGTTATAGAAAGTTAGAAAGGAGAAGGCGGAGTAAGACCCCCTTATATAGATGCCAAATACAATCACAGGCTGACCCCTCATCAGGATGAAATGAAACGACATGACCAGAATTTCAGGTTAGTCGGACATAATTGATTCTCATTGGTAGATGTTATCTCATCACATTACTGTGCACAATTATGTCTGAATGGCTGCAAATCCTGCATTCATAAAGTTTACGCATTGGATTAAAAATAGAATATAGAATATGCTTTTAGGTTTGATATCAGCATATTCAACAAAATAAGTACTTGAGATAACCGACCGCATCCCTAGAGCTGGCGATCGCATACTTGGTTTCGACAGCTTTCCAAGTTTCGACACCCAGAGAGTAGTGTTGAAATCCGGTATTAGATAAAGTTTGATAATGCATGAATATGCATGATCTAGAAAATATCGTAGATACCGGATATTGATAATCTAATAGATTTGGCTGCAACTCTTGTGAGAGCCAATCATATATCATAATAAGGATATGGTGGTAATAGAAAACACAATGGCAGGTATACAGAGAGGATAATAGAACCCCACACGGACATACGGAAATAGATGTGGAGAAAGGTTTCAATACCACAGCTATGAAACAAATGTGAAACATGAGAACAAGAATCCATGGAGCATGTGAATGTGAGACAACACCATAAATAAGGGTGATATCCTCTCAGAGTTAGATAGACTTTCTTAATGTTTTAATAACGATAACTAGAACAACTTACAAGTTCTACCTTTACTGTTAACAATTATTACACGTAAGACACTATGAATGCTTCTGAATTTCAACAGGTTATGAGCCGTCACCTGAAGTTCAACTACTCAATTTCGTTTCCTTCAGAGCAATTGTTGGCTTCAAAGAACAACTTTCCATTATGGAAAACCAGAATGGATCAACTTTTCGAACCAATTGGAAAAGAATTTGTGGCCTATCTTTTGCCTCTGACAAATGTTGACACTGGATACACTTCTGAGGACCGATCCGCATTCAACTCCTACATTGAATTTGTTCTTTCCAAAACCGTAACTGAAGACGTTCGTGTTACTCTCAGTGGTGAGTCAGTTACTGGCAGAGCCCGTTGGTTACGTCTCCTTACTCTTTATGGTACCATGAATCACCGCGATGTTGTCAAATATGTTAAGGTATTATTGACAATGATTCTCAATCCTTCTTTGAAATCTAAAGCAGTCAAGCCGGCAATTGACTCTCTTTATTCCTTTACGGAATCTTATACCTTAGATGAAATTAAGGGTATTCAACTTCTAGCTACTAGCAGTGCTCCTAATCTCATACAAAATTACTTCCACCTGGGCAGCGAATCTTTGACGTATGATGATGTTTTCCAATTTCTTGCCGAATATGAAGAAAATACTACCGAAGCCTCTACTGCTCCATCGGTGCTTGCTGCTACCTTTTCCACCGACTCCAGACGTCCTTCTGTTGATGCCAATGATCCACTTTGGAACACTAAGTGTTACAACTGTGGTGGTCGTGGTCACAGACGTGATGTGTGTTGCTCGCCTATTCGTGTTGGTAAGTATACTGGATGGCTGACTAATACGTCCAAGAAGCGCTCCTTTAATGACAATGAGCGCAAGAAGCAATACAAGTCAGGTGCTACTGCCAATGTTGCTGTTAACGAAAGTGCGTTTGTACTTACTACAACCACCGGATCCACGACATCTCATTCACTGGAGTTCATCTTTGACTCTGGTGCTTCGATTCACATTTGTCATGATCGGTCCTTGTTTTGGACTTTTCAACCGGAGTCCGGTAGTTTTGTTTCTTGTGCTGGCGGAGTTCGTCTTCCTGTCTTAGGTAGAGGGTCTATCAAGTTTAGGTCTGCTGATGAGACTATAGTCCTTCAGGAAGTATGCTATGTTCCAGAATGCACTAAGAATCTTATCTCCGTGCATGCTGCTGTTCGTGTCTCTGGTTCGCCCCTTACCACCAAAGTAGACGGAATCTATCATCCACGGATTGGTCGTTTTGGTGTATATAGGGACGATCTTGGACTTTCCGTCCTCGATATGAAACCTATACCACCTTTAGTCTCCGTCTTATCTGTTCTTCATAACCGTCTTGGTCATCCGCATCAGGCTATTGAACAGCAAGTTCTTCGTGACAATTACTCGCTTGCTGATATTGAGAAAATTGGTGATGTAACGAAGAGTTGTGCCAGCTGTCTGGAATATAAGAAGACACGCAGTATCCCGAAGGTCTCCCATAAATCGGATACAACAACTCCTTTACAAATCCTTCACTCGGATGTCTCCGGCCCTCATAATACGCCAGGAATCTCTTCTGAAAGCTATTTCTGTGTGCTTGTGGATGATTATAGCAAGTTTAAGTGGGTGTTCCCAATCGTTAGGAAGTCGGATGCGGCCCACCAGATTATTATCCATATTCGCCTATTACACTCATTTTTCTCTACTCGTGGTGGATATCGTGTTGGTGCTCTTCGTACAGATAATGGGGGTGAATTTGTCAACCATAGTCTCAGGAGCTTCCTTGAACAGGAAGGTATAGCACATCAGCGTACGGTTGCTCACAATTCTTATCAGAATGGAACCGCAGAGCGTTCGATCCGCTCGGTAATCGATAAGGCCAGGACGCTACTTGGACATGCTTCTGTTCCTCAAGCATTCTGGCCCTACGCTGTTAAATGTGCCGCATATTTATTGAATAGGCTCCCCTCCAGGACTATTGGTGACAAGACGCTGTTCGAACTATTGCACCTCGAACCACCGTCGATTGATCATCTTCGCACGTTTGGGTGTGCTGCATTTGCTTATATTCCTGAACCTCTTCGTCCCCTGAAATTCTCACCTCGGGCCGTTAAAGGCGTGATGTTGGGCTATGATAGCAACCGCTCATCATACTTGATATATGAATTACATTCTCATAAAGTAGTTAGCTCCAATCAAGTTTCGTTTGATGAATCGATCTACCCATTTGAAAACTCACCTGATCATGCGCCAACTACGTCTGCTTCGACTATTCCTATGGGCGTGTCCGGTGTCCCTCGTTTTTCATCCGACGTTGCCACCACTTCACGAGCTGAACACATCTCGAGTGATGAACATGAAACTTCCTCGAGCGATCACTCACGCGCACAATCACCTGATATGCACAGGGAAGATTCTCCTGCTACCCCTGTATCTATTTCGCACAATTTGCAACCATTACATTCGTCCCCTGCTGCGTCTCTTCTGTCCTATGATTCCACGGACTCTGAACTTGCACGCATGCCATCTAATCTCCTCGCATCCGATTCTACGGGGGGTGAGGTTCTCACCAAACACTCATTGACACCAGTGATAAGTCCTGACCAAAATCAGAGGACTGGAAACAAGAGAAAGAAAGTGCCATCAACGAAGATGACAAAGAAAGTGAGATATGAATACATTGAAGATGACAATGAGTTTTGGAACGAGACTTTAGAATCGAATAACGATGATCCGAACGATGATACATATGATGAAGCTAACATTTGTATCCAGGGTCATGCTTATCAAATGTCGGTTGAATCTACAGAGAGCAAGAAAGTACCAAACACATACGAAGAAGCCATTAATTCTTCAGATTCTGAGAAATGGATTGAAGCCATGAATACCGAAATGGCTGCTCATTCTGAAAATGACACATGGACATTAGTAGATCTCCCGGAAAAGAAAACGAAGGTCCTTGGAGTAAGATGGGTGTACACCATCAAGGACGGAGGAAAATACAAAGCTAGGCTTGTGGTAAGAGGATTCCAACAAAGATATGGAGTTGATTACAAAGAGACGTTTGCTCCAGTAATTAGGAGTGAGAGTGTCAAGTTGTTACTTGCACTTGCGGCCATGTATGGAAAGAAGGTACACCAGATGGATGTGTCGACAGCATTTTTGAATGGTAAGATTGATCTTAAGATCTACATGAAGCAACCATCTGGGTACCAGGATTGTAGTGCCTTTGAGAAGGTGTGTCAGCTTAATAAGTCCTTGTACGGATTGAAACAGGCTCCATTGATATGGAATGAAACAATGAATAGTTTCCTTGAGAAGATCGGTTTTAAAAGGTCTTTGTCAGAGTATGGACTATACACGAGAAGAAGTGTGATCATTGGACTTTATGTCGATGATTTATTGATTGCTGGAGACAATCAGAATGAGATAGAAGAAATCAAGGGACAGTTGAGTGCCCAGTTTAAGATGAAAGATCTTGGAATAGCTAGGAAGTTCCTAGGCATTAATATCACTCAAGGGAGTGATGGAATAAAAGCAGACTTAGGGGATTATATTGATAAGATCCTAGAAGAGTTCGGAATGGAGAACTGTAACCCAGTATCAACACCAGGTTTGCCTGGATTGAAACTTGAAAATAACGAGACTGCGTTATTGGAGAATCCTACCTTATACCGATCAATAGTTGGAAAGTTGCTATATGCTAGCAACACGGTAAGAGGAGACATAAGTTTTATTACAGGAGTTCTCAGTAGATACTTTAAAGAGCCAAGAGAGGCACATCTTACAGCAGCGAAGCATGTTCTTCGATATCTCAAGGGAACCAGGTCTCTTGGGCAACGTTACTCAAAGACTGGACAACTTGAAGTATTTGTAGACGCAGATTGGGGATCTTCAACAGACAATAGGAAATCCATCACGGGCTATGCGTTGAAGTTCGGAGGAGGATTGATTTCTTGGAAATCGAAGAAGCAAGCTATAGTCGCAACTTCTACCACTGAAGCCGAATATATCGCACTAGCAGAAGCCGTGAAGGAAGTGCTTTGGTTGAGAACCCTATTTGGTGAACTACAGATACCACTAACATTACCTATAGGAATTCATGAGGATAATGTATCCTGTATAAAACTAAGTGAACATCCAACCGTTCATCTGAGGACTAAGCATATCGACATAAGATACCATTTCATCCGTGAAAGGATAAAAGAGGAGACCATAAAATTAATACCTGTCAAATCTGAATTCAATATAGCCGACATATTCACAAAGGCGCTAGCAAAACCGCAACACATAAAATTAAGAGCGTTAGCAGGGATTTCGTGAAGAGACTATTAGATTAAGGGAGGCTGTTGAAATCCGGTATTAGATAAAGTTTGATAATGCATGAATATGCATGATCTAGAAAATATCGTAGATACCGGATATTGATAATCTAATAGATTTGGCTGCAACTCTTGTGAGAGCCAATCATATATCATAATAAGGATATGGTGGTAATAGAAAACACAATGGCAGGTATACAGAGAGGATAATAGAACCCCACACGGACATACGGAAATAGATGTGGAGAAAGGTTTCAATACCACAGCTATGAAACAAATGTGAAACATGAGAACAAGAATCCATGGAGCATGTGAATGTGAGACAACACCATAAATAAGGGTGATATCCTCTCAGAGTTAGATAGACTTTCTTAATGTTTTAATAACGATAACTAGAACAACTTACAAGTTCTACCTTTACTGTTAACAATTATTACACGTAAGACACTATGAATGCTTCTGAATTTCAACAGCCAAGACACAGCTACTGAACATACCAGTCATCCAGTCTTTCCATTCCAGAAAGTTCTCACGGCCTCTGAGAAGAAGAGTATCAATGACCATGAGGCCGGAATTTAATTGGCTCATAACCTGTTGAACTGTTTGCTTTGGAAGCTCAGTAGATTGAATCGGATTGTTCATAATGTAGGACAGTATATTGATTAACTTATTTAAGATAGATAATTTCCATAAAGAAAGAAGAAAAGTTATACAATGTTTAAAAGAAGGTAGAGTAGATTAAGGCCTCCTTTTATAGGTCCCATATCTACTCAGCTAGCCGATGAGATGAGGTGAAAAATTTTCACCTGAAGAATAAAATGCTTCTCATTGGTGGACGTTTCAAGTGTTCTCAATATATGTCAAACCCATGGTTGAATGGCTGCAAATCCTGCACTTAGTAAATTTAAGATATCCAGTATATTCAACATGAATGGCTGCAAATCCTGCACTTAGTAAATTTAAGCATTGGATTAGATTAGAATATACCCCAGACCTTCCTATAAGTCTGGGACCATATCCAGTATATTCAACACTTCTTGCGCTCATTGTCACTAAAGGAGCGCTTCTTGGACGTATTGGTCAGCCATCCAGTATACTTACCAACACGAATAGGCGAGCAACACACATCACGTCTGTGACCACGACCACCACAGTTGTAACACTTAGTGTTCCAAAGCGGATCATTGGCATCAACAGAAGGACGTCTGGTGTCAGTGGAAAAGGTAGCAGCAAGAACTGATGGAGCAGTAGGAGTTTCGGTAGAATTCTCTGCTTTTGCTAGAAATTTGAAAACATCATCATACTTCAACGATTCGTTGCCCAGGTGGAAGTAATTTTGCATGAGATTAGTGTTGAATATGCTGATATCAAACCTAAAAGCATATTCTATATTCTATTTTTAATCCAATGCGTAAACTTTATGAATGCAGGATTTGCAGCCATTCAGACATAATTGTGCACAGTAATGTGATAAGATAACATCTACCAATGAGAATCAATTATGTCCGACTAACCTGAAATTCTGGTCATGTCGTTTCATTTCATCCTGATGAGGGGTCAGCCTGTGATTGTATTTGGCATCTATATAAGGGGGTCTTACTCCGCCTTCTCCTTTCTAACTTTCTATAACTTTTCTTCTTCTATATGGAAATTATCTATCTTAAATAAGTTAATCAATATACTGTCCTACATTATGAACAATCCGATTCAATCTACTGAGCTTCCAAAGCAAACAGTTCAACAGGTTATGAGCCAATTAAATTCCGGCCTCATGGTCATTGATACTCTTCTTCTCAGAGGCCGTGAGAACTTTCTGGAATGGAAAGACTGGATGACTGGTATGTTCAGTAGCTGTGTCTTGGCTACAGAGATTGCTGCTTATCTTTCAGAGAAAGAACTTTCCATCACCTTTACGGACCAGCAGGCGTTGAGCCACAAGCTCCGTGAGCTTATCCTCAAGTGTATGAAGCCTGACGTTCAGTCATTGTTCACGCACTACTTGTTGAAATTCAGAAGCATTCATAGTGTCTTACGTGTAATAATTGTTAACAGTAAAGGTAGAACTTGTAAGTTGTTCTAGTTATCGTTATTAAAACATTAAGAAAGTCTATCTAACTCTGAGAGGATATCACCCTTATTTATGGTGTTGTCTCACATTCACATGCTCCATGGATTCTTGTTCTCATGTTTCACATTTGTTTCATAGCTGTGGTATTGAAACCTTTCTCCACATCTATTTCCGTATGTCCGTGTGGGGTTCTATTATCCTCTCTGTATACCTGCCATTGTGTTTTCTATTACCACCATATCCTTATTATGATATATGATTGGCTCTCACAAGAGTTGCAGCCAAATCTATTAGATTATCAATATCCGGTATCTACGATATTTTCTAGATCATGCATATTCATGCATTATCAAACTTTATCTAATACCGGATTTCAACAGCCTCCCTTAATCTAATAGTCTCTTCACGAAATCCCTGCTAACGCTCTTAATTTTATGTGTTGCGGTTTTGCTAGCGCCTTTGTGAATATGTCGGCTATATTGAATTCAGATTTGACAGGTATTAATTTTATGGTCTCCTCTTTTATCCTTTCACGGATGAAATGGTATCTTATGTCGATATGCTTAGTCCTCAGATGAACGGTTGGATGTTCACTTAGTTTTATACAGGATACATTATCCTCATGAATTCCTATAGGTAATGTTAGTGGTATCTGTAGTTCACCAAATAGGGTTCTCAACCAAAGCACTTCCTTCACGGCTTCTGCTAGTGCGATATATTCGGCTTCAGTGGTAGAAGTTGCGACTATAGCTTGCTTCTTCGATTTCCAAGAAATCAATCCTCCTCCGAACTTCACTGCATAGCCCGTGATGGATTTCCTATTGTCTGTTGAAGATCCCCAATCTGCGTCTACAAATACTTCAAGTTGTCCAGTCTTTGAGTAACGTTGCCCAAGAGACCTGGTTCCCTTGAGATATCGAAGAACATGCTTCGCTGCTGTAAGATGTGCCTCTCTTGGCTCTTTAAAGTATCTACTGAGAACTCCTGTAATAAAACTTATGTCTCCTCTTACCGTGTTGCTAGCATATAGCAACTTTCCAACTATTGATCGGTATAAGGTAGGATTCTCCAATAACGCAGTCTCGTTATTTTCAAGTTTCAATCCAGGCAAACCTGGTGTTGATACTGGGTTACAGTTCTCCATTCCGAACTCTTCTAGGATCTTATCAATATAATCCCCTAAGTCTGCTTTTATTCCATCACTCCCTTGAGTGATATTAATGCCTAGGAACTTCCTAGCTATTCCAAGATCTTTCATCTTAAACTGGGCACTCAACTGTCCCTTGATTTCTTCTATCTCATTCTGATTGTCTCCAGCAATCAATAAATCATCGACATAAAGTCCAATGATCACACTTCTTCTCGTGTATAGTCCATACTCTGACAAAGACCTTTTAAAACCGATCTTCTCAAGGAAACTATTCATTGTTTCATTCCATATCAATGGAGCCTGTTTCAATCCGTACAAGGACTTATTAAGCTGACACACCTTCTCAAAGGCACTACAATCCTGGTACCCAGATGGTTGCTTCATGTAGATCTTAAGATCAATCTTACCATTCAAAAATGCTGTCGACACATCCATCTGGTGTACCTTCTTTCCATACATGGCCGCAAGTGCAAGTAACAACTTGACACTCTCACTCCTAATTACTGGAGCAAACGTCTCTTTGTAATCAACTCCATATCTTTGTTGGAATCCTCTTACCACAAGCCTAGCTTTGTATTTTCCTCCGTCCTTGATGGTGTACACCCATCTTACTCCAAGGACCTTCGTTTTCTTTTCCGGGAGATCTACTAATGTCCATGTGTCATTTTCAGAATGAGCAGCCATTTCGGTATTCATGGCTTCAATCCATTTCTCAGAATCTGAAGAATTAATGGCTTCTTCGTATGTGTTTGGTACTTTCTTGCTCTCTGTAGATTCAACCGACATTTGATAAGCATGACCCTGGATACAAATGTTAGCTTCATCATATGTATCATCGTTCGGATCATCGTTATTCGATTCTAAAGTCTCGTTCCAAAACTCATTGTCATCTTCAATGTATTCATATCTCACTTTCTTTGTCATCTTCGTTGATGGCACTTTCTTTCTCTTGTTTCCAGTCCTCTGATTTTGGTCAGGACTTATCACTGGTGTCAATGAGTGTTTGGTGAGAACCTCACCCCCCGTAGAATCGGATGCGAGGAGATTAGATGGCATGCGTGCAAGTTCAGAGTCCGTGGAATCATAGGACAGAAGAGACGCAGCAGGGGACGAATGTAATGGTTGCAAATTGTGCGAAATAGATACAGGGGTAGCAGGAGAATCTTCCCTGTGCATATCAGGTGATTGTGCGCGTGAGTGATCGCTCGAGGAAGTTTCATGTTCATCACTCGAGATGTGTTCAGCTCGTGAAGTGGTGGCAACGTCGGATGAAAAACGAGGGACACCGGACACGCCCATAGGAATAGTCGAAGCAGACGTAGTTGGCGCATGATCAGGTGAGTTTTCAAATGGGTAGATCGATTCATCAAACGAAACTTGATTGGAGCTAACTACTTTATGAGAATGTAATTCATATATCAAGTATGATGAGCGGTTGCTATCATAGCCCAACATCACGCCTTTAACGGCCCGAGGTGAGAATTTCAGGGGACGAAGAGGTTCAGGAATATAAGCAAATGCAGCACACCCAAACGTGCGAAGATGATCAATCGACGGTGGTTCGAGGTGCAATAGTTCGAACAGCGTCTTGTCACCAATAGTCCTGGAGGGGAGCCTATTCAATAAATATGCGGCACATTTAACAGCGTAGGGCCAGAATGCTTGAGGAACAGAAGCATGTCCAAGTAGCGTCCTGGCCTTATCGATTACCGAGCGGATCGAACGCTCTGCGGTTCCATTCTGATAAGAATTGTGAGCAACCGTACGCTGATGTGCTATACCTTCCTGTTCAAGGAAGCTCCTGAGACTATGGTTGACAAATTCACCCCCATTATCTGTACGAAGAGCACCAACACGATATCCACCACGAGTAGAGAAAAATGAGTGTAATAGGCGAATATGGATAATAATCTGGTGGGCCGCATCCGACTTCCTAACGATTGGGAACACCCACTTAAACTTGCTATAATCATCCACAAGCACACAGAAATAGCTTTCAGAAGAGATTCCTGGCGTATTATGAGGGCCGGAAACATCCGAGTGAAGGATTTGTAAAGGAGTTGTTGTATCCGATTTATGGGAGACCTTCGGGATACTGCGTGTCTTCTTATATTCCAGACAGCTGGCACAACTCTTCGTTACATCACCAATTTTCTCAATATCAGCAAGCGAGTAATTGTCACGAAGAACTTGCTGTTCAATAGCCTGATGCGGATGACCAAGACGGTTATGAAGAACAGATAAGACGGAGACTAAAGGTGGTATAGGTTTCATATCGAGGACGGAAAGTCCAAGATCGTCCCTATATACACCAAAACGACCAATCCGTGGATGATAGATTCCGTCTACTTTGGTGGTAAGGGGCGAACCAGAGACACGAACAGCAGCATGCACGGAGATAAGATTCTTAGTGCATTCGGGAACATAGCATACTTCCTGAAGGACTATAGTCTCATCAGCAGACCTAAACTTGATAGACCCTCTACCTAAGACAGGAAGACGAACTCCGCCAGCACAAGAAACAAAACTACCGGACTCCGGTTGAAAAGTCCAAAACAAGGACCGATCATGACAAATGTGAATCGAAGCACCAGAGTCAAAGATGAACTCCAGTGAATGAGATGTCGTGGATCCGGTGGTTGTAGTAAGTACAAACGCACTTTCGTTAACAGCAACATTGGCAGTAGCACCTGACTTGTATTGCTTCTTGCGCTCATTGTCATTAAAGGAGCGCTTCTTGGACGTATTAGTCAGCCATCCAGTATACTTACCAACACGAATAGGCGAGCAACACACATCACGTCTGTGACCACGACCACCACAGTTGTAACACTTAGTGTTCCAAAGTGGATCATTGGCATCAACAGAAGGACGTCTGGAGTCGGTGGAAAAGGTAGCAGCAAGCACCGATGGAGCAGTAGAGGCTTCGGTAGTATTTTCTTCATATTCGGCAAGAAATTGGAAAACATCATCATACGTCAAAGATTCGCTGCCCAGGTGGAAGTAATTTTGTATGAGATTAGGAGCACTGCTAGTAGCTAGAAGTTGAATACCCTTAATTTCATCTAAGGTATAAGATTCCGTAAAGGAATAAAGAGAGTCAATTGCCGGCTTGACTGCTTTAGATTTCAAAGAAGGATTGAGAATCATTGTCAATAATACCTTAACATATTTGACAACATCGCGGTGATTCATGGTACCATAAAGAGTAAGGAGACGTAACCAACGGGCTCTGCCAGTAACTGACTCACCACTGAGAGTAACACGAACGTCTTCAGTTACGGTTTTGGAAAGAACAAATTCAATGTAGGAGTTGAATGCGGATCGGTCCTCAGAAGTGTATCCAGTGTCAACATTTGTCAGAGGCAAAAGATAGGCCACAAATTCTTTTCCAATTGGTTCGAAAAGTTGATCCATTCTGGTTTTCCATAATGGAAAGTTGTTCTTTGAAGCCAACAATTGCTCTGAAGGAAACGAAATTGAGTAGTTGAACTTCAGGTGACGGCTCATAACCTGTTGAAATTCAGAAGCATTCATAGTGTCTTACGTGTAATAATTGTTAACAGTAAAGGTAGAACTTGTAAGTTGTTCTAGTTATCGTTATTAAAACATTAAGAAAGTCTATCTAACTCTGAGAGGATATCACCCTTATTTATGGTGTTGTCTCACATTCACATGCTCCATGGATTCTTGTTCTCATGTTTCACATTTGTTTCATAGCTGTGGTATTGAAACCTTTCTCCACATCTATTTCCGTATGTCCGTGTGGGGTTCTATTATCCTCTCTGTATACCTGCCATTGTGTTTTCTATTACCACCATATCCTTATTATGATATATGATTGGCTCTCACAAGAGTTGCAGCCAAATCTATTAGATTATCAATATCCGGTATCTACGATATTTTCTAGATCATGCATATTCATGCATTATCAAACTTTATCTAATACCGGATTTCAACATTGGCTACAGAGATTGCTGCTTATCTTTCAGAGAAAGAACTTTCCATCACCTTTACGGACCAGCAGGCGTTGAGCCACAAGCTCCGTGAGCTTATTCTCAAGTGTATGAAGCCTGACGTTCAGTCATTGTTCACGCACTACTCTCTGGGTGTCGAAACTTGGAAGGCTGTCGAAACCAAGTATGCGATCGCCAGCTCTAGGGATGCGGTCAGTTATCTCAAGTACTTATTTGGTCGCCTTGCTGATCCGACCATTACGACTGAAGCTGGGTTCTTGATTGCTAAGAAGTTGAGATCGTTTATGACTAAGTACGACAATGACTCCATGGACGCGCTCCTCTTCCTTTATGGCACGGGGAACTCCAAGGTGAGAGATCTATTCTTTTCTCAAGTTCGCCTGACTCCCACTGTGACTGCGGACGAAGTTCTCAATTTCTTTGCTTATCATGATGAGCTTACTCCACCTGCCACGTCCTCCGCCTTGCTTGTCCTGTCCTCATCTCAATCTGCTTATGCCCTTACCTCATTGTCTTCACCTTTGGGTCCTGTCACCAGGAACTTGATCAAGGCTAAAGGTACGGATCTGATTTGGCAGCTTGATTGCTACAACTGCTATGGGTGTGGTCACATGGCCAAGAACTGCCCTGCTCCTTATCGTGAGGGTGAAGTTCCTCGTATGGCTTCTCGTTTCGGTCCTGGCGGTCCAGGAAAGCACCGCAGGAAGCACGGCTCTCGTCCAAAGCCTGTTGCTCATTATGCTCTCGCTGATGATGCTCTGACTTTTGGTTTTGACCAGCCCGGTGCTTATTATGCTCATCTCGCTCACTACACCCACTATGCTCTCTTGGCTTCTTCTTCCTCTGCCAGCTTTATTTTTGATTCAGGTGCTTCTACCCACATTTGTAACGATAGAAGTCTCTTCCATGACATCGTTCCTCACTCTGGTTCTGTCATGAACGCCGGTCACGAGCCTCTCTCGATTGCCGGTCGTGGTACTCTTGTGTTTGATCTCCATGGTCAGAAGATTCGGGTGTTCAATGTTCTTTACGTTCCTGACTGTACTCAGAATCTTCTTTCCATCCTGGCTGTAACTACTACTGGTGACAAACTAGTTATCTCTCATGATGACATTGTTCGCCTTAAGTATGGCCAACTTGCTACCAGAGACCTGAGAAATCTTTACTTGCTGTGTCTCAAAATTGTCCGCCCCTCGACTGTCTCGCGGGCTAACCACTCTGCCTACTCGGCCCCCGCTCCTGTTACGGTCGCTGCTCCTGCTGCGGACGCTGGTGTGGCACCAATTTCTGCCTCTGCTCTTGTCCATGCTCGCCTTGGCCACCCTTCTCCGACTGTCGTTCGTCTGGCCTTGAAATATCCGAACATGCCTCGCACGGCTGTTCACGACTCGATTTCATGTGAAGCATGTCTTAGCTCCAAGAGCACTCGGGTTATTCCCAAAACGACCACCGGCCCAGTCACATCTGCTCCCTTGCAACTTCTTCACTGTGATTTGTCCGGTCCTCATGCCGGTGGTCCCTCCTCGTTGTTTTATTTTTGTATTCTTCTTGACGACTTTACTCGCTTCAAGGCTGTTGGCCCTCTTCTCAAGAAATCGGATGCTGCGGACTTCATTATCAAAGTTATTAAGGCATGGACAAAACACTTCTCCAGTCGTGGTGGCTACCGTGTCTGTAACTTTCGTTCTGACAATGGAGGTGAGTTTGTCAATCTGACGCTTACTTCATTCTTTGCGGCAGAAGGTATCCAGACCCAGCTCACTGTGCCTGGTAACTCACATCAAAATGGACGTGCTGAAAGAGCGATTCGCTCCGTTCTTGATAAAACGCGTACCATGATCACTGCGAGCTCTCTTCCTTCGCACCTCTTCCCGCATGCACTCCAACATGCTGCATTTCTCCTAAACAGGCTACCAACACCTGTTCTCCAAAATCGCTCGCCATTTGAACTCTGGCATGGCGCGAGGCCTATCTTATCTCAACTTAAAGTGTTTGGGTGTGCTGCCTTTGTGAATGTTCCACCCAATCACCGTCAACTGAAGTTGGTCGCTCGTGCAATCAAGGGTGTTTATCTTGGATCTGATCCGTTTCGGAAAGCTCATCTTGTTTATGATCTCGCTACCAGACAAGTGATTACCTCTTCTCATGTTCGGTTCCAGGAAAATGTCTTTCCTTTTGCTAGACCTCTGACGTCTACTGCTGTGTCGGCTACCTCCATTGGTGGTGGAGGTAGTGGTGGTGGAAGTTTCCCTTCTATTCTGGCACCTGCTCCAGGCCTCACTCAGGGTCCTCGTGTGTCTCTGCCCCCATCTCCTTCGCCTCCATCCACGCCATCTGGCAGTACTGTTGCTCAATCGCCAGGTTCATCTGCAGCTCTGTCGTCTGTTTCGGCACCGGTCTCTCCTGCTGCATCTACTACTCCTCTGTCGCAGCCTCCGTCGACTCCTACGCCGGTGCCTTCTCCTATTCTGGTACCTTCTCCTACTCCGGTACCTTCTTCTGCTCCGGTACCTTAATGAAATCTACGAAGTTAAGAAACTTCTCCTGAACAAGTTCAAGATGAAGGATCTTGGATTGGCACGCAAATTCCTAGGAATCAACATAGAACAGGGCCCTGATGGGATCACAGCAAATCTTTCTGACTCCATCAAGAAAACGTTGGAGGAATTAAATCTTGAAGAGCTCAACAGCGTGAAAAGTCCTATTATTCAGGGACAGCATCTAAACCAGAAATCCAAACCCTGCGATGCAACAATTTACAGAAGCATAGTAGGAAAGCTTCTTTACGCTAGCAATACCATTCGAGGTGATATTGCGTATATTGTTGGAATGTTAAGTCGGTACCTCAACGAACCAACAGAGGTAACTCTAACTGCCGCCAAACATGTTCTCCGCTATCTAAAGGGAACACAGAAACTTGGTCAGCACTACACAAACATAAACGATCTACAAGTGTTTGTTGACTCAGACTGGGGAAGTGATAGCAGTGACAGGAAATCAATCAGTGGGTATGCCATCAAGTATGGGGGAAGCCTAATCTCTTGGAAATCCAAGAAACAAACCACCACAGCATTGTCGACCACTGAAGCTGAGTACATGGCCCTCGCCACAGTTATCAAAGAAGTTATCTGGCTAATAACATTCTTCAGAGAACTTCACATCCCAATATCACTACCAATAATGATTTGGGAAGATAACACCTCGTGTATCAAACTCAGCGAACATCCTGTACACCACGAACGTACGAAACACATAGATATTGCTATCGCTTCATCCGTGGCAAAATCATAGACAATATTGTCAAACTTCGCCAAATCAAATCTGCCGACAACGTTGAAGACATGTTTACAAAAGGACTACCACGGGTAGCCTTCCAACAAGTTAATCGAACTATCAAGAATGGAACTAACATAATAAAATGACCATTGGATTAAGGGGGGATGTTGAATATGCTGATATCAAACCTAAAGGCATATTCTATACTATTTTTAATCCAATGCGTTAACTTTACAAGTGCAGGATTTGCAGCCATTTAGACATAATTGTGCCACACATAAAGATGTTGATATCATCTACCAATAAGAAACGATTATGTTTAATTAATCTGAAATTGCTAATCTTGCCTCATTTCATCCTAATGTGGCGTCGGCCTATGGTAGGATTGGAATCTATTTAAGGGGGTCTTACTCCCCCTTCTCCTTTCTAACTTTCTATAACTTTTTTTCTTGTATATGGAAATTATCTATCTTAAATAAGTTAGCAATTTACTATCCTACATAATGAACAATCTGATTCAATCTACGGAGCTTTCAAAGCAATCAGTTCAACAAATTTGATATAAGTATAAACTTATTCAAAACTTTGAGTATTCCACCTTTCTCATATATCTCAGAGTTGCTTACACATCAGTGCCGCTTAAGTTGCGTCTTGTGCGTTGCTGAAAAATATTTCCTCATCTAAAACATTATTTCTTTCATTCGCAGTTTCTTGTTAAATAACTAAATTTCAATCTATTGGAATACTCTAGATTCCCAAAAGTGGCTCAAGCAGATTAGATGGTATTTTATTGACTCCTTTTCTGTATATTGTATAGTCACGGGAGGAATTAATTGAACGGATTCATCCAACAAATCTATCCTTTTGAAGCTTGTCTCTCCTGATTTTCCTTCAATGAGTCCCACAATTGTTCAATGGATTGATTTCTGGTGAATATAGGGCTAGATATAGTACGCTACATCGACGAGCTGAAGCAGTTCTTCGACTCTTTCATTTTTATGAATGGGTGAGCATCGTCCATTGCTAGATAAGAATTCTCTAGCTATTTCTACAGTAAGGAAGATCTTGAAATGGCTAGCAACTGTTCCGTTTAACAGTGTCTGGGGGTAACTATAATGCAACCTATGCCTCATTCTTGCTGATTGTTTCGATGTTGGACTGAAACTTAAATAGACAACATCATAAGAACATACATCTTCCCATTGAACGACCTTTGGAACCAGCTGTTGGGGCTACAACTGCTGGGTGTTGAAATGGTCTCCAATTGAAGTGGGACTTCCTAATGACTGATCATTTTTCTTTTTCTTGACGCTGCAACTGTTTAGACAAGGCCTGCAATTTGCCAAGATGGATATACAGTTAATTCTTGATAATGACTTCGATTTCTAATCATTCTTCTGATTTTGGAGAATATCCTAGCATATTACGTTGTTATCACCCCTTATCTCGCTCTTTATTCATATCCTTATCTCCCCCTAGTCTTATCTTCAGATATCTAATTTCATTAGGTATAAGTAATATTCCGTAAAAAGGGGGGTCTGAATCACCAGTGATAGAACTGTATTTGAGAATTTCCAATGATACTGCATATAACCCGATTGCTGGTACGGAGTTTTTAATTTAATTAAACTATATACTAATTACACTTATATATAATAATAGTATATGTTATATACATATTTATACTAAGATAAGGGTATATATTTTATATATTATTTAAAGTATAAATATACCCGCAGCATTTAACATAAGTAACATACAAAATGAAGAATGTACCTTGAACGAGGCATATTGGCGTTCTAGAAAGTTATTTATTTTGTTTCAAAGTTAGAATAGTTTCGCAATTGAAGACTAATAAAGTTCCAAATAAGATAATAAAAGTTCGCTGAAACACGGGAATAGGCATGTTGAAGTCAAAAAATGAGATTGCGGAAAAATATGTTCACTAATGAAGAAGATGACATAACTAAAAACTAAAGCAATAGCTACAGCTATTGGAATGAGGTTTCGACGATGCATATTTGAACTTAGCAGATGGTAATAGGCAAGAATTACAATTAAATGTCAATAGTAAAGTATGCGCCAATTCTTTGGTTTGTAGTTATCTGATAGAGAAACATATCAAAAACAAAATGAATTTGAACGACAAATTCCACTTATTGAAGTGATTCTAAAGTGGATTTTCTTGAGGGCGTATTCAAAGCATTGAACTGAGTGGTCAATACAATCACGGATATGCTCAGTAGGAATTGTGTTAGCAGTTTCACGAATTCATTTTGATACCGTATCTTTTAGCACTTTTGCCATTTCTTGCCGTCTTAATTTCTACTCTTAAGCATCTTCTCTCCAAAGGTAAGCGCATTCTTTGGCAATAGTAAAGTGTTTTTTAGAAGTTAGAAAACGTGAAGTCTAGGCCATAATTTGTATGACTTCAGCGCCAACGCAAAATCCGCAATGGGCGAAATCTTGTTTAGTGGGCAGGGGCGAGCTTTGGTTGGAAAATACTGTACCTCAAAGTCGCCTGAACAACAGTGTGGCACATTTAGTGTCCTTTTTTGTATGGTTCACTTATGTTCATACTCAATCTTATTCTTTGTAAAAAAGTGGACAACAGACCAGAGGCAAGTTACCAGCTTAAATTGGCTATGCTAGAACGGAAGATTCCTTTCCAAAAAGTCCAGCTTCAATCTTTTTTAAAAGCTTAATCTAAATATTAAGATTACTCCCTCGATTATTAAGTTGATGTTCAACTTTAGAAATCCAAATTACCGCTGATTGAAATATCTCATTTCTTATATGTTGCTCTCCGTCTGCATTACCTGGTTCAGCATGTGTATAGGACAGTAAAATTCCAAAGCAATTGACCAACTTTTGTAGTAATTTCTTATTTGCACATAGGACAGACTCTTCCTCTTCCATGGTAAGTTCTTCAGGACCATGCGTTGGCTGTTTCGTTCTACCATTCGATATTGAATTGAATGTATCACCCTGGTAAATTATCCTTCGGTGGAGTAGCAACGGTAATAAAATAATATCTCGAAATGCAAGGAGTATTATGTTTTCAATTTCAATTGGATGTTGAATACTTGTTAGACGCTGAATTGAGATCTCATGGAAGATTTTCTGAAGTGGAAGAAATATGCTAAGCAAGTAGAAGCGGATCTTACAATTGAAATAATCCCACATCATAGATATCTTTGACCAAGAAAGTATTACATTGACGACGGGCTTGGACTTGTTCTGAAGTGTTGAACTCAATATATTGTCATATGTTTTAGTTTCAAAGTTGTTAAAGTCTCTCTGAAATACAATCATCGATTTTGTAAAAAATGTGAAAAGGTCTTGGGAAATCTCTCTTATCTTGAAGTCATCCAAGCTGTCTCCTATTTCTTCTCGTATTGAAATAGAACTTGAAGAAGCAACGCTGATTAATCTATTGGATTTCGATTTTACTTTTTGTGTTCTATTCACAGGACTCCCTGTTGAAGAATCGTAGGGCAATCCACTGCTAATGTCGCTTAAATAATTCTCTTTAATGAAATTTGCAACATCCTCGACCGTATACCCCGTGTGTGGATGAAGGACCCCATTCAGTAATCTTTTTTGCTGAGATGCCAAAAAGAGCGGCTTGGTAATATATAGTAGGTTACTAAAGAACCTGCTATTCTTCTTTCCAAAGTCCATTTGGTAATTACTCAAGTACTCATTGTCACAATCATGTTCACTCATAATTCCCAAACCTACTTCAGCATTTTGCTGTTTGTGCGTCTTGCTTGGAACAAATTGATCAGATATCATCAACTTTTTATGAATATCAAGAAACGAAGAATGGTCGTTGAGTCCGTCCATTTCATCAACAGAGTAATTGGGATCTGTGAAATTATAAATCATTGCAAAGTTCACATCGGTAATGTAGGAGTTTGAATTATTTGAAGACAAACTCACTGTAGTCCTTGTAGGATTGTTCATTTTCAGTTGGTTTGGTGATTCTTCTTTTGATGCAAGTATCGAATTTTCTCCTGAAACTTGTGAATTGCTGTGGGACCTGTGGAATAGACTGTGGAATGTGGACACTGGCGAACTCATGGAGTTCTTTCTATTTGAATAGTTACTTGGATCATCTATCAGAGTTGAACTTAAAATCTTCTTGGAAACTCTTAATCCATGATGGCCATTCGTTTGGATACTCAAGTCGGGCTTATTCGATGTAGTTTTGCCGGCAAACTTCAATTTTGACTTGGGTAGCCTGAATTTAGCACCGTTGGTTTTCTTTGATTCCGAAACCAAGGTAGAAACGTCGTCATCACTATTATTAAATACGCTCTCTTCTTCTCCTTGCCCATGAGGTTGTTGAAAAACATTTGAAACAGATCGGTTTCTTGTAAATAGTCTAGTTAATGGGTTTGTCTTAGATGTTGCTGAACTTGCAGTTGAAATCAGGGAGGTATTAGTGTTTAGCTTTTTTAGGTTCGTGAATCCTACACTAGAAATTTGTGAGCTCATGATTGACGATTGATTGATTTGAACATTAGATGAATTTGAGTTATTGGCATGTATGTAGAATGGTGAACTTTGTCCGTGAGAGCTAGTTTCCATAATTGCCTTGTGTCAGTTGTGTTTGGTTCAATAATGTGTCAGTTGTGTTTGGTTCAATATGGATGTCTCTTCGAAATTATCCTTTATCTTGCTTGCATACAATTTTTCCTAGAATGTAAAAATGCGCTGTACAGTAAAAAACCTCCTTTAAAATGAATTTGACTTGTTAGAATTTGCTTGAACCACATAGTAAATCTCATTGAGCTCGCTCTGAAATTGATTTCATATTTGAGAATAACATGATCCCTTTCTAGCTTACTTCTCCTTCACTGATTTCATTGCTCCTGTTATCAAAAGTATGCTCCAGGTGCAAACTGCATGAGCCATAACGTAAAATTATGATCCATTGGAAAATGTGAACCATTATTTGAGTTAGGTCTTAAAGACCCTTGAGTTTAGTGAGTTCCGAAAACATGGATGCACGTCATACAATAAGTTTATGTATATACAATCTAGAATTTGCTCCTCCTGGATAATCGGTTTTTAAGTAGGTTCATCAAATTCAAAACTGGAAAATCTCAGGTTGAAGTGCACAACAAATTAGAAGTGATGGGAGAGGAATCTACGATACTACTTTCTTACACAACATACAAATCAAAGAGGACGTTGTAATTCTTATCCTTAGTCCAATAAAGCACTATACATGGTCAACGAAGACTATCGGCTTATCCCAATTTAATAAGGCAACGCTTCTTGTATCATGAATGGACAAAATTATCTGTGTGCTGGAAATATGAGGCGAAAGGAAAAGATTTTGGCAAGATTAATAAGGAATATGATACAGCTCGATGGATAACATTTTCATGCTTCCCAAAGTTTTATGACTTTCTAATTGTTATCGTTGCAATTACCGATGTGAGCGCTTCACTTGGGAACATGTACTAATAGCATTGAGACTGGTCCACAAATCAGCAAACAAGAAGCTCACCAATGTTCGACAGTACCCACACACTTAGCTACTAAAAATAATGGAGAGGGTATACTTAGTATTCATATGTCAATCTCTCTCCCTCTCCCAATTTATATCAGTGACGGCAAACTCGATGCCTGTGTGATAACAAGATAATTTTTTTATCAAAATGTGGAACTTGCAATATCAGATCATGAGTAAGCTGGTGCACCGGGATGCCTTTGTTTATGATGAGATGAAGGAGTTCTTCGAATTTTATGGAGTGCCACTACAGCGTGTAGAAGTTTTTAGCTATAGCATGAATTACATGGTCTACACGCATACTGCAGTGCGGCCCTGCAACAATCATTCAAAAATAGTCTAATAAGTAAATAATTTAATGAAGCTTGGTATGACAATTGAACCATATTTCAGCTCGTGGTAAACTCTTCGTATTAGAAATTGGGGCTGGCTATTATTAAGTGAGCTCAATTTGGTAAAAATGTTACAAATTATGACGCTTTCTTATGTAATAAAAGGTATTCAATTAATCAGTTGTTCGTGCACATATCAAAAGTGTTGCATTATTCATTTCCTATTTGAGAGGTTTCGAAAACAAATAGCTCTTTACAGAGATTGAAAGCACAGAAAACATATGAAATAATATAAAACCTAGTCTCCGCAAGATTCTTTTTCCAAATTCTTTGAAATCATCACCAATAAAATGAATCCTTTCGAAGATGAGGATAACCCGTTTAGGGAGAATCAGCCTGCCTTACCCAATGCTGCCTTTACAAGTGACAGAACTTCTCCCAAAAGATACCACCAATTACAAGACGAAGAGGATGCGGACGACGATTTCATGGCTTTTCCACTGTCTACACATCAGAGACAATCTCCAAATATCTTTACCAGAAGTACTGCTAGAGTAAATTCTAAATTAAAAGGAAATAACTTAGGCGATACTCCAAACTTGCTGTTCGCTAACAATTCTACCCCTAGAGCTCAATTTACTACAAGGGAATCTCCAAAGAGGCAGAAAAAGAGGGAAGTGCTAATTGTTGATCATGAAGATGATGAAAATTATGGATCCCCTACGAGGTCACAGTTCGGCGGGAGCTCTATTGCCAGTGAAAGGTTTTTAGAACCACCGCAACCGATTTTCTCAAGAGAAACATTCGCTGAAGCCAACAACGCAGAAGACGAAAACTCAACAATAACAGATGAAAAGGATAATTATGATTATAATTCCTATCAGAAAGCACATGAACTCGAAGAGAGGTCATTGTATTCAGAGTCTACTGCTTATAGTGGGTCGTCATATTTATCACAACCAACACACGCAGAGAGTGACTATTTTGGAGCATCAATTGATGGCAATATCATGAGTAATATCAACAATGGCTATGTTCCTAAAAGAGAGAAGACATTAACCAAGAGAAAAGTTAGATTGGTCGGTGGTAAGACAGGCAATCTAGTGTTGGAAAATCCAGTTCCTGAAGAACTTCGAAAGGTGCTAACACGAACTGAATCGCCGTTTGGAGAATTCACAAACATGACTTATACGGCTTGTACGTCTGATCCTGATAATTTCATCAGCGACGGATTCAGTCTCAGGGCTGCCAAATTCGAAAGAGAAACCGAGATTGTCATCTGTATCACTATGTACAACGAAGATGAGCATGCATTTGCCAGAACCATGCATGGGGTTATGAAAAATGTTGCCCATTTATGTTCGAGGCATAAGTCCAAACTATGGGGCAAGGAAGCATGGAAGAAAATTCAAGTCATTATTGTAGCAGACGGAAGAAACAAAGTTAACGAATCTGTTCTCCAATTATTGACAGCCACAGGATGTTATCAAGACAATTTGGCTAGACCATTTGTAAACAACAAGAAGGTAAATGCACATTTATTTGAATATACCACACAAATATCAATCGATGAAAACTTGAAATTCAAGGGAGATGAAAAGAACTTGGCACCAGTTCAAGTATTATTCTGCCTTAAAGAACAGAATCAGAAGAAAATTAATTCTCATAGATGGTTGTTCAATGCCTTCTGTCCAATTTTGGATCCAAACGTTGTGGTTTTGCTTGATGTGGGAACTAAACCAGATAACCACGCTATCTATAATCTATGGAAAGCTTTTGATAGGGATTCCAACGTTGCTGGCGCTGCTGGTGAAATCAAAGCAATGAAAGGAAAGGGGTGGATCAACTTGACGAATCCATTAGTAGCTTCTCAAAATTTTGAGTACAAAATGTCCAACATATTGGATAAACCTCTTGAATCATTGTTTGGTTACATCTCTGTGTTACCTGGGGCATTGTCTGCATACAGATATAAAGCATTGACAAACCATGAAGACGGTACCGGTCCTTTGGCAGCATATTTCAAGGGAGAAGACCTTTTAAATGACCATCATTCGGACAAGCAGAACAGTAAAACAAATTTCTTTGAGGCAAATATGTATCTTGCAGAAGACAGAATTTTATGTTGGGAGTTAGTCGCAAAAAGAAAGGAGAATTGGGTTTTAAAATTTGTCAAGCTGGCTACTGGTGAAACAGATGTTCCCGAAAATCTACCTGAATTTATATCACAAAGAAGGCGTTGGATCAATGGTGCTTTCTTTGCAGCGCTTTATGCATTACGACACAGCAATAGAATTTGGGCGACCGATCATTCCTTCGCTCGAAAATTTTGGTTCCAGATTGAATTCGCTTATCAATTCGTTACACTTGTCTTTTCATTCTTTTCATTGAGTAACTTCTATTTGACGTTTTACTTCTTGACTGGTTCATTAGTGTCAAACAAGAACTTTGGTCATAATGGTGGATTCTGGATTTTTACACTCTTCAACTATTTGTGTATTTGTATTTTGACTTCGTTGTTTATTGTATCGATAGGAAACAGACCACAAGCTTCCAAGAATATTTTCAAAACTTTGATTATCCTTTTGACCATTTGTGCCTTATACGCATTGATAGTCGGGTTTTATTTTGTTTTCAACACGATCACAGAATTTGGAATGGGAGATTCGTCCACCTATGTCCTTGTGAGCATTGTTGTTTCTTTGTTAGCAACGTATGGCCTATATTTCTTGATGTCTTTCCTATACATGGATCCTTGGCACATGTTTACATGTTCTATCCAATACTTCTTGATGATACCTTCATACACCTGCACATTGCAGATATTTGCTTTCTGTAACACCCATGATGTTTCCTGGGGTACAAAAGGTGACAATAACCCCAAGATTGACAAGAGTAACCAATACATTATTGAGAAAAATGACAAAGGAGAATTTGAAGCTGTCGTAGTTGATGTGAATATAGACGAAGTTTACTTGGAGACTTTGTACAACATCAGAGCTAAAAGATCAAATAGAAAGGTTGCTCATGTACATAAGGAAAAGGCTCCTATGGAAGGAGAAGACTATGCAAAGGATGTTCGTACCAGGGTTGTTTTAATTTGGATGATAGCAAACCTAGTATTCATCATGACAATGCTTCAAGTTTATTCTCCTGGCGAGACTACAAAGAATATTTACCTTGCCTTCATCTTATGGACTGTCGCTCTATTGTCACTTTTCAGAGCAATTGGCTCCTTGGGATACCTTTTACAAAACCTTGCAAGATTTGTCGTTGAGAGCAGAAGCAAATGGTTACACAGGAGAGAAGGTTATGCTGTACCCTCTCATAATCCTTTGAATTGAGTACCCTCCAGTAGATTTTATTGCAATTATACCCAAAATATACATTCTAAACCACACCTCTAGGAGAGCTAAATGTGCAGCGACTGTAGCAAGTGTTTTACTTTACCGGATATCATGTTGGCAACAATTGGAGATTTGATATGTTCAAATGACAAGTTTCTCTATGTTGAAGATATGGGTCTGCATATAGATATTTTCTTAGTTAGGTACACTATATATTGGATTTATATACACTTAACTCCCGACTATCATATAACACTTCTTCTTGTACGAAGTTTTTCCTTACATTTTTACCTGTTGAACGACCTTTCAAAGGAATAAAGTATGTCTTCCTTCCACAATTTCCTCCTGTTCATCCTCGGTCTCTCTTCCTCCTTGAACTCCCATGCTTCAATTTAAGTCGTGTATAAACCATTTTCTCGGATCAATATCTTGGTTTTCTTTTTGATCTTTCTGACCTTCAGATGGGACAGTTCTAACATACAATTCCGTGGCTATAAAGACACGATTGCAATGGTTGCTTTGGAGAGAAAGAGAAAGAGCAGTAGTTCTACTACTTCCAATGGTACGAAGAAGTTGAAATCCCACGTATCTTCTTCATTTATTCTCCACTCTTATTCGAAGTTGCCTGATGTGAATGCCTTTCCAAAGGGCAGATCTGAGCCTTTAGATATTTTTGTCTGGGGTACTGGTTCAATGTGTGAATTAGGATTAGGCCCATCGGCTAAGAATAAGGAGGTTAAGAGACCTAGGTTAAACCCTTTCTTAACAGAGGAGAAATTGGATGGAACAAAGATTGTTGATTTTTCCGTAGGTGGAATGCACACTCTTGCTTTGGATGGAAAGAATCGCATTTGGTCATGGGGTGGTAATGACAGTGGCGTTTTAGGTAGAGATACTTCCAAGGTTAAGGAGGTCTTGAAAGATGTGGATTCCAATGAATCAGAAGATGATGAAGATGGAGACTTGAATGAGGCGGAATCAACACCGGGCTTAGTCGAAGGCTTACCTCAAATCAAAAGCTCAAAAATTGTACAATTGGTAGCTACTGATAATTTGAGCGCTGCATTGTATGACAATGGAGATGTTTACGCTTGGGGTTGCTTCCGTTGCAATGAGGGCTTGCTCGGTTTCTTGAGAGAAGAGATAAAAGTGCAGAAGTCTCCTTTGGAAATTAAGGAGTTGAAGAACATTGTGCAATTGGCCCGCGGTAAGGATCATATATTGGCTCTTGATGTTAAGGGTATTGTTTATGCATGGGGTAACGGCCAACAGTATCAGTTGGGACGTCGTATAATCGAAAGACACCGTTATCGTTCTTTAGAACCTCAGCAATTTGGATTGTACAATATCAAATATATCGCAAGTGGAGATTTCCACTGTTTTGCAATTGATCATGACGACAAGGTTTACACATGGGGATTGAATCAATTTGGGCAATGCGCTTTGACAAATTCAGATGGAGAATTAGAAGATGGATCCTTGATTACTAAGCCAACATTGGTTCCTAGCTTGTCTGGTAAAGGGATTGTCGAAATATCTGCAGGTGAACACCATACATTAGCCCTTACAAGGGAAGGTGATGTCTTGTCATGGGGCCGTTATGACATGAAGGAAGTTGGTATTTCTAAGGACAGATTGCCTAAGTCAACTTTTAAAGATGCACATGGAAATGCAAGGTCTGTACCCACTCCTACCAAACTTCATTTTGGTAAGGTGGAAGATAATGGTGTCAAGATTAAGGAAATCGGAACAGGTTCTCATAACTCCTTCGCTGTAACGGATGATGGGTTTGTTTATTCGTGGGGTTTTGCTGATACGTATGCTCCAGGGTTAGGCCCATTGGACGAAGACGTTGAGATTCCCACCAGAATTTTTAACACAGCAACCAAGTTTACTGATATTAAATTAATCGGAGCCGGGGGACAGTTTGTAGTCAGTGGTGGTGTTAAAATTGAAGATGAAGATGAACGCGAAGATAGAATTGAAAAGTACGAAGAAATTGACGGCTAGAAACGTTATCATTTTTTTTTTGCGACAAAAAGTCTTGTTCAAGGCTGAAAATAATTCCGACAAATGAATTGATATTGTAAAATTCCAGCATTCTCTATTTAATAAAAGTTTTGATTTTATATAAGTAAAATAGAATACTTCCATTGCACTGAAGGTATATGTAAACTTTTTAAAAAATGAGCTATTTTAAATAAATACTCGACAGCTCTTTAGAAAAGAAATACGTGAAAATGGTGTATATTTGAAAAGACTCGTACTTCTTACTTCTCTTGTCGCAATCAAGATGATATTTTCCATGAGTTTTGTAGTTCAATTTTGTAATTGGCATCATCCGTACTCTTCAGAAATCACAACTCCTGCATACAACCACAACAGAATTTACATTGAAACTGAAGATACTACGATTCTTTTTGTCGATTACTGCTCATTTGCTTCTTTTAAAACAAACGAAATGTACGGATCTGGAATAAACAATCAAGCGCAAAACCATGGTCAAATTCATGTACAACGACCTCAACCACTCCAACAGCCTCCGCACGATGAGTCGGTAGCTACAGGCAACAAAGCTCTAGGCGATCCTCAAATATATCAGTGGATTTCAGAATTGGTTTCGGGTTCGAATAGAGAGAGGGCATTATTAGAATTAGGCAAAAAGAGAGAGCAGTATGATGACTTGGCCCTAGTATTGTGGAACTCGTTTGGTGTTATGTCAGTTTTGTTGGAGGAAATAATTTCAGTGTATCCATATTTGAATCCTCCGGTTCTAACGGCATCCATTTCGAATAGAGTTTGCAATGCTTTGGCACTTCTTCAGTGTGTTGCCTCTAACGTACAAACAAGGGGACTTTTCTTAAGTGCTAATTTGCCGTTATATTTGTATCCTTTTTTGTCGACTAATGCTAGACAAAGATCATTTGAATACTTGAGATTGACAAGCTTGGGTGTAATTGGAGCATTAGTGAAAAATGATACTCCAGAGGTCATCAATTTCTTGCTTACTACGGAAATCGTTCCCCTCTGTTTAAATATCATGGAAATATCGTCCGAATTGTCAAAAACGGTAGCCATATTCATTTTACAGAAGATCTTACTCGACGACCAAGGCTTGACTTATATTTGTACCACGTATGAAAGATTTCATACTGTCGCTTCAGTGCTATCCAAGATGATTGACCAGCTCGGAGCAATTACAAACAACCAAGCTCCTCAGCAAACATCAAACAGTTCGGGAAGATTATTGAAGCATGTTATTAGGTGCTATATGAGGTTATCTGACAATTTGGAAGCTAGAAAAGCTTTGGCTACAATTTTGCCAGAACCTCTTAGAGACGGAACGTTTTCATTTATACTTCAAGATGATGTTGCTACGAAAAGATGCTTAGCCCAACTCTTATCAAACATTAATGAACAACAGTAGGTTGTCTTGTTGCATTGTATTTGGGTACAATTAGTACTGTATATAATTTAGAAGAACTATGGCTCTCAACTAAATTGAAGCGCAATGAGCACTCCGGAAACGGAAGCGCTGCGGATATTTTCTGCGAAGATAACAATTTTAATATAAAGCCTTTGAATTTCTCTTTCGACAAAATAGTTGAAGTTGATAGCAAGCAGAAGATGTCGTCGTATACCAACGATAACAAGTCACATCAATTTACACACTCGAATACTCAGAGAAGGGCATCTATTGTGTATGGTTCTGTTGGTAAGGGTGGTTTATACGTTCCTTCAGATTTCATTCTGGCTAGACTAGAAGACAATGAAACTTTTGAAATTCACGAGGCTGATGACCTTTTACCATCAAACATTGCTGATGAAATACAACCCTTGCTAATACCAGGAAACAAGAATAGATTTCGTCGTAAATCACAAATTGCTGAGGAATTGGTAGAGGAGGAGAGAGAGCTTTTGAAAGACAACAATATTGTTGTCAACGGTGATGAAGAAGAGGTTATCGATGCTTTTGAGGATGCAATAGTGAATAAGAAGATCGAAGCCACAACGTCTTTAATCGAATTGAAAGCTTTAGTTAAATCATCTATTCCTCTAGTTCTCACATTTCTTCTCCAAAACTCTTTATCCACTGTTTCAGTCTTTAGTGTTGGGCACTTGGGTGCGACTGAGTTGGCAGCTGTTTCGATGGGTTCTATGACTGCAAATATCACAGGCTACGCCACGATTCAAGGAATTGCAACAGCATTAGACACGTTGTGCCCACAAGCTTTTGGTGCAAAGAGATATTCCTTAGTGGGATCATATTTGCAGAAGTGTGTTGCATTGATTTTAGTTGTCATGCTTCCGGTTTTGGTTGCGTGGATTTTCTTTGGTCATAGATTAATTTGTTTAATCGTTCCTGATAAAGATACTGCAAAACTTGCAGCAGTATATTTAAAATACATTGCTCCAGGAATTCCTGCTTACATTGCTTTTGAATGTGGAAAGAGATTCTTGCAAGCCCAAGGAATATATCATATTTCCACGTATGTCTTATTAGTTGCAGCTCCATCAAACTTATTCATGAACATTCTTTTGGTTCAACGGTTTGGATACCTTGGAGCTCCTATTGCTGTTTCTATCAACTATTGGTTGATGGCAATTGGCTTAATCGGTAGCACAATTTTCTTGGTTAAGCCCGAAAGCACTCCAACTGGATTGCATCCGTTGATATGTTGGGGAGGCTTAAATGTTTCTGAAGCTTTTTCCCATTGGGGCAAATTGGCCCAGTTGGCAATTCCAGGGTTGGTCATGTTGGAAGCTGAATTTCTTGCATTTGAAATCTTGACATTGCTCGCATCATACTTGGGAACAGTACCTCTTGCTGCACAGTCTATCGGTACCACTATGGCTTCATTAACGTACCAAGTCCCATTTGCAATTGGAATTGCTGCATCCACTCGTATTGCCAACTTTTTAGGGGCAGGATTGGGACCTGCTGCCCAAAAGAGTACACAAGTTGCTTTAAGCTTTGGACTTATAATCTCATTCTTGAATTTCTTGGCTCTCTATTGTTTTCAGAGACCAATTGCCAAAGCCTTCACTGATGATGAAGATGTTATTAAAATGGTTGGACAAATAATGTGGTTGATCGCGTTGATGCAAATTTCTGACGCAGTTAACGCAAATTCAGCAGGCTGCCTCAGGGGCCAGGGCCAAACAAAGATTGGAGGTATCGTAAATTTGCTATCATACTATGTAGTGGGATTGCCATTATCTATATATTTAACATTCTATTCGCCTTGGAAGGGACACCTAGATGGATTATGGATTGGAAGTTGCGTTGCATTGACAATTATTGGGGGAGTACAAAGTTACTATTCCTTATTTGCTGATTTTGACAAATTATGTGAAGATGCAAGAAAGAGAACATCTGTCGAGGTACATGTTTGAACTATTAGACAAAAATCATTTTTTTAAAGTAAAATATCCAATATAATATACAAACAATTATTGAAAACCTAGAAGGCATCTTGCATTATTGCAATCTTGGGTGCTTCCGACGTCAATCTTGGCTTTCCTGCTAGGAGTTCTCTACGAATTTCGGGTCCAATGGCGTGATGAAATCTTTGCCTAACAGTTTCTAACAAAAAGTCTCTCTGGTCATCGGTTATATCATTCTTGTAGCGTTGTGCAAATGCCAAGAATGCCTTGTGCCACACTACTGGCAACTGAGGTTCCCTATTTTCGGATATTTCAATTTCCATAGAATCTTGTTGGACAGCATTTCTAAATCTCATGAAGTAAAATACCAATTCGTCTAAAGTTTGGTATGGTAAAGCATATTTCTTCTCCACTAATACTCTGATAAAGACAGTGGTTGATGGTTTAAAGTCTCTTTGTAATAATTGAGTCAATGCCACAGAGGAATGCAAAACGGGAACTGATACTTTTGACAACACAGAAGCAGCAATAGTAGCTTCCCTAACAGAACAATAAGAGTCAACGAGAGGAAGTAAAAACCCCTTGAAAAATGCTGCAGGTTTATATAACGACTTCTTCAAGGCACGGTAAATATGATAGTTTAATGAATGGTCTTCTGAGTCTTCAATAGATGTTCTGAATCTCTCTAATAAGACACTCTCCACAAACTTTTGAGCTTCTGGGGCTTGTAAGTTGGATACAAATAATTTGGTAGCTTCATATACAGCATGCGGAGTCCATTGCTCTGGATTTGTTACGAATAAGACATCTTCCCAATTACGCAAAGTAGGTAAAACCTTGAATAATTTAGGTAACTTTCCATGAGTATAAGTGGACAAGATCTTACCAATCTTTTCATATGCAGCAATCACCTTAGGAGGTAGCAAAACCGCATCCGTAGGTCTTGATGCCTTTTCTTTCATCATTTCCTTTTCTTGAATTTTGGCCATAATTTTATCAGCCAAATTAAAGGATTCACCGCCATGTTCGGATGGTCCGTTACTTTGGAAATACTTATTGAATAACTCGGCATCTTTTTCATCTACTTCAATTTCTTGCTCTTCGTATAGTTCTTCCTCTTCAAATTCGAACTCATCCTCTTCATCTACGTCTTCCTCGCTTTCTTCACCACTCTCTTGTGCTCTAAATGAATCTGCAAATGATGGCTTGCCTAGGAAAACATTCTCTTCCTCTTGTATTTCTTCTTGTTGTTCTTTCGCTAACTGTAGAATCTTTCTAGAAGTGCTTGCATCAAGGTACTCCTCTTCTTCTTCATTTTTTCTACTTCCCGCCTGCGAAGACCTAGGTGTTGACCTCAAATTACCACCTTGAGTGGAAATATCCTTATACAAGGGATTATGGCGTTGCTTTCCTTTGGTCTCAGTTACTGTGATTTTACCCATTTGTCCCCTACCTATCTATCTGTCAAAGCCGTGAAGAATTCACTAATCTCAAATAAAATTTGAATCGAAAAAAATTATGTGTGTGCAGCTCTGCTCTGCTAAAATATTTTCGAGCGACATTCTGAAGACGTAAAGTGTATTTTGCGACATAGATAACACTAAGAACAATCATAGTTCTTTTATGGCCTATGAAGCATCAATATGCCAATCAAATTTATGTTACAAGTAAACGCCTAAAATGATTTCGATAGCCAGATTCATTATAGTGAACAATAATTCTATATATTATCCGTATCCGTAATTAAAAATGTTAACCGTACTGAATCTTAACAAATAACGAAGAGTAAACTAACTCTTCCCCAAATAGATCATTAACATTAAGATATCTATAGCCCCTCTTCAAATTATTAAGTCTAGCAACGCAAATTCCAATTGGACTTGCTTCGATTTCTTCAGTTTTAGATTCTGAAGCAAATATAGTAAATTTAACAAACACTAGATTGTTTGCTGCAGTCATTTTTCCACTGAATGTTTGGTTCCACCTAGGGTTAAATCCATTCTCAGATACGATCTTGGTTTTGCCTAGAGCCATTGAATTATCATCCCACTCAATTGTGGTTGCCCCGATTATTTCAAATTGCACAAACGGATTGATGGCATTTTCTTCACCTTTCGATTTTGGTAATTGATGAGCGCTAATGATTTCAAAATCAAACTTCACCTCAAAAGTTCCAGGGGAATACTTCAGAACTTGCTTTCTCAAGGATTTAAGCAAAGGCTTTCTTAGCGAAGTGTCCTTAAGAACATAGCCTTTTCTTCCGACACTGTCAAACATAGCCTCGCTTATTTGCTGCCCTAAATCATAGGTTTGCCAATTCGTTGCAACCATTTGGACCCCATGCTCCCAATACTTAAGGGGCAAAAAATTGGATGAACGGACTCGAATCTTAGATGGATAAACTCGCATGAGATACCTTCTATTGTGCTTATCAATTGACGCTTTTTTAGTTTCGTCCTTCAACATCGAATTTATTGATTTCTCGCTCAACGAGAAACAGTGATTGTATGTTTTGGATTCTGGTAGGGAAAAGTTTCGAAATTTGAGACCCTGAAAATATACTCCAAGATCACTTAATTCGTCTATAATTTTTGTTGATTTGGTTTTGCTTCGGACACTAAAGCTGGATGATCTGCCAGTTCCATTATCCTCACTAAAAGAAGTCGTCGTGGTTGTCGAGGTCGAAGTTCCAGTCGTATAACTACCATCCATCGGAATCAAGTTGTGAAATGGGCTTGTTTTCTTCACTTTAAGGAGTATCCTGTGCTTCAATTCATTAGGACTTGGTAATGTGGCGTTGTCTAAAATTGGAGTAGCAATTAATGTATCTCCTAATGTGTTCTTCAAAATATCCACAATCTTTCTCTGAGATGCTACAGAACAATTGATTTCTAAGCTAATAACAAGGGGGTATGGAGACGTGAAAAATGCATACTTTTTAATGGTACTGATAACATTCGAGAAAGAAATCGCAGTTGTGAATGTCCTACCATGATTGACAATTGGCTCTTTATCATGTTGAAACTGTACTCCTTCCTCACTTTCTGCTACCTCCCCGTCCCACACATCAACCTCGACACACCTACATCCACGCTGTAGGGCCCTAATATATCCCTCAACGGAAGAATCCCCTGCAACCTGTCTTCCCACCAAATACGTATTATGGGACGATGAGATGTAATACTCGCTCAATGGATAACTCATATACTGTTCTTCATCCTCTATTTGTTGTATAGCAGTAGAATATTTAGATAGGAGAAAGTTATTGAAGTTTTCAGGAAGCCAGTAGTCCAAGGTATCCACACAGAATTTTTTAAAAATCTTGTGTAGCACTGCATTTTCAATACTATCCTTCTGAACTTGGATGATGAATTGCTTGAATATTTCCAAAGTCATAGATTGACCAGATCCACAAACCAAACTCCAGATTTCCATGATATCGCTTCTCTTCTTCAAAGTCGACACGAACAATTTGAATTGATCAAAATTTAGACCATTTCCACAAACTTCGTCTTCTTTATCGTTGACTTTTTTGACTTCATCAAAAATAGACCGAAGATAACCCCTGTTTATATTAATATTCAAACGCTTGGAATATTTGAGAATGTCTTCAAAAGACAAGAATTCTCTAACACTCTTATCACTCTCCTCGATCATCCCTTTAACAATCTTATCCTTTTCGCTCTTGTCACTTTCCTTGAAATCGACAAAAAGTTCTCGTGCTAAGTCATGCCGCAAACTTCTCAAGTTCTTTATTGAATTGCTTATCCTTTTGAAGTCATGTTCTGTATCCGCCAATAAGTGCAAGGATTTCATCTTTCCTTTTTTCTCATTGAAGTAAACAATAGTAATCCATTGATCTTCAAATTCCTTCGAAATGTGCAATTCTTCTCTATAATTTGAGCCATCCTTTTGAAAAGCTATAGTCTTGATATTGTCCAAGGAAAACTCATACATCTTCGCCTTTGTGCTATGCATCGCATTGGGTACCACCAATCTCTGCAATGTACTTGAAGCCGACATGGAAACAGAGGAAAATGCATTTTTCCAGGTGAACTTGAAGTTGATCGGGTCTATCTTGAACAATATCCTCTTCTTTGAGTTCTGGGAAACTTTGAGTAAAGGTAGACCCTCCTTGAGAAAAATATCAGGGATCTTGATATGACCTATACTTTTCGCTAAAAGCGGATTCAATTCCACATCAGCTAATATTTCGTCATTAGAAGCATCTCCCGTTGAACTTGGGCTCTTTGATCCAGAAGATCGTCTGCCGAAGATACCATTTGATCGCACAGATTTTGTTGATTCATTCAAGTCGTCGTCGGATTTGCTAAAATGCAACAACTTCTTGATAGACATTCTAGACGACGAATCTGACATCAGAGTATCCTTGGCCTCATTAGTTCTTAAGTTAGTGAATAACGAGGTTAAATCTGACAGAATAGGAGAAGAGTTGCTTCGCCGAATTATAGCAGGGACATACTCATCGGTAACAGTCAATTCTGTGGGGCTGACACATATGTTTATGTTATTGTTGTCGTTGTTGCCAACACAAGAGGTTGATCTCTCATCTCGAGTATTCATCATACAATCGCATTCCTATCCTCCGTTTGAATAAATTAGAATAACAACCAGGATATCACTTCCATTACAATTTCTAATGCGGATAATCAAAATTTACTCCATCGATTTCGCGCATAACGGTTTCGATAATGACTGCACTATATACAAAATTTATATGATTTATAATTCTACTTCTTCATCTAATCGAACGTCCATCTTGCCATTGGTCTGAAGATACTTTTTAACGTCATTGACTTCGTATTCACCTCTGTGAAACATTCCTGCTCCCAATGCAGCGTCAATTCCACATTCCAATTCGAAAGCGTCTTGGAAATGTTGCGGATTACCAGCACCAGAACTTGCAATTACTGGGATGGAAACGTTGCTCTTGATTTGAGTCAATAATTCGAGATTGTATCCCTTGTTGGACCCATCATGATCGATCGAGTTCAATAATATTTCACCTGCACCCAATTCCTCGCAAGCGGTACATAATTCAAGAGCGCCCAACTCGTGGACCTTTCTCCCTCCTTGTGAAGTAACTTGGTAGTAGCAGTACTGTTCGCCATTAGGTCCAAACTTGGCTGGGTCTACAATTTTTATGGTTTGCATCTTGGTTTCCATCGGACTAGCAGCATACTTTCTCTTTGGATCAACGGATATAACCACAGCTTGCGCACCAAAAGTTGCAGAAATGCTTTCGATAGATGTTTTGCCAGTTTTTTGCTTTCCATTTGCATAATACTCTTCTGCAATAGTAACAGCATCACTTCCAATACTAACTTTGTCTGCTCCAGATCTGAAATACAAATCAGCAACCTTAACCGCAGGCACTAATTTGCCGGTTTCTGGGTCTGTCATATCCTTAATACCACCACCAACTGTTAAAGGGACAAAAATGGTTTCAGCGGCTTTGCTCAAAACTTGAAGCATGGGCAAGTCTTTTAACGGAGAGTTACGGAAAGAGGTAATGTTTAGAAAGGTAACTTCGTCAGCACCTTGATTGTAATATCTGGTCGCTAATTCAACTGGTTTTCCAAGATTTCTAACTTTGCTTTCACTCAGGGCAGTTTCGCGGACGTTGTATTGATCACCTTTTGTGACAACCAAATCGCCCTCATCGTTAGATCTGACGTCTAAACATGCTATGATTCTTCTGGTGGTTCCACCTAAGGATTGCTCGACTCCAACAACTTCTTGAATGATAGATTTATCAACATCGGCAAACTGAATACTTTCTAAGAAAGATTTTATAACCCTTAAGCCAGCCAAACCAGACTTTTCCGGGTGAAATTGAGTTGCAAAGAAATTCTTGTAGTTAATTGCTGCTAGGAATTTTTCTGAACCATATCTTGCAATTGCAAAGTTCCAGCCCTCTTTAGAAGCCTTTTCCAAAATATGTTTGTTCTCATCATTTATAATAGCTGCGTAGGAATGAACAAAATAATATTTGTTAAATGTGTTGATATGGTATAACGATTTAGACCTCTCTAAAGAGTTGCAACCAATCTTGATATCGGTTATACTGTTCCAACCGATATGTGGAACAGACTTCTTTAATTTTTTCTCTTCGAATATTGGATCATGAATGTTAAACTTGGCTAATCTCAATTTTAAAAAACCCAATCCACGAAAATCCACTCCTGGGCTTTCTTCTGAGCTGTCAAAGAATGCTTGCAACCCAACACAAATACCCATCAATGATCTTCCACTATCAATGTACTTGTTGATTGGTTTAATTAAGTTTCTCGCATGCATTTCCCTCACGAAGTGTCCATAGTTTCCGACCCCTGGAAAGATGAGCTTTTCAATGTCATTGTCATACTGTTCGAAATCATCCGCATTACGAATGAATTTGACGTCGTATTCCCCAATACGCTTTATGGCATTGGCCAATGACTGCAAGTTTCCACTCTCTACGTCAATTACATAAACTGACTTTACCATTTTTTTAATGTAGTTATTCGAAGTTTCTGTTGGACTATTTGAGACGGGAAATTTTCACTTTACATATGAGCTAAAATAGTGAGTCAAGTTTCTGATGGAGAGTTTCTGCAGTACCGAACATGAGTCAAAGTATTACAATCATGCAGGACCATATATTAAAGATCTACTCCATAGTTGCTAACACTAACTTACATCTCTAAACGTGTTTATATTCATTGACCCGCAAAGACTTCACGTAGGTGTTCACAATTGCGACTTTTGGGCACAAATATTTATATAATAATGAATGCCTCCTTCAGTAGACATTGGTTTGACAGGGTCATCATGGTCCTTAAATTTTGCGCAATACTCATCAATCTTCCCAAAGATTTCGAATAGTTGAATTCCAATCCGTCTAATAAGGAAGTTATTGACCTCATTTGACGAACTTAACAAAACAACGCTAAACTTGACATTTCCCTTACCAAATATTTCGTACAACTCAACAAGCAAGACCTCAATGAAATTAGGAATGATTTTGAGAAAGTTTGCCAAATCGATTTCCATGAAGTCCCATTGAGGTTTACCATCCTTGGCACCCTGGAATATTGACTCGTTCCCATACTTGACTATTGGAGTTTCTAGCTTCCCACCAACCTTCAATATTCTGTAGAATTCTCGTAGAACGATTTTATAATTAGTAGGTGTGAGTTGCAACTGTAAATCGCGGGAGTGAATTAAGTCAAACGAGTTGGATTCTAAAGTCGATAAACTTTCAGAGTAGAATTCGAAATTCATTGGCTTGTGGCTGAAAGATGCGCTAGGATCAGGATATTCGTGGCGGTTCACATCTGAATATTTTGCAGACTCATTATCAACTGCTTTGGCCATATTGACTAACTTTTCCGGTGGCATCGACTTGTATTCGCTAAATTCTTCGAATTGTAGTTTCTTAAAATAATCATCAAATAAAAGTTTATCGGACTCGACAAACGATTGTTTGCGGATTCTGGATTCTATTTCGGCGTACAATTCCAGGTCATCAATAATCTTTGGGTTTTCTGCGTATATATTTGTTTCAAAAACCCGAACAAATGGGACAGTAAGAGCAAGATACCAACCATATTGGACACTGTAAAACGTATTGTAAATTAAAACCTTTGTAGACTCCGGATCTTGGCTGGTTATCTTTTCCTTATACTTTTCAAATAAACCACGCAGGGATTGACTTGCGAGAATGCAGTTGTTATGGAACTTACCTAAGATTTGAATATTATATTTCTCCAAAAGAATATATTCGTAAGACACTTTGGTAATCGAATGCAATAATAGATTGACTTTAGTCAACTCTACATCACAGCCATCACCCATGTCTTCCTGTTTCAAGGAGTACAAAGCATCTGCAATCTTTCTGAAAAAATCCTTGTACTTATAATGAGTTCTCTCAACCTCAGTTAATGTGGAAGGGTTGACATTGCTGGGAAGGTTAATTAGATATCGCACGTAGTTAGAGAAGTTCACCTGTACCAATTCTTCGTTGTTAATTATTGGGTGATGGCTATGTATCAGCTCCTCCCTAATAAGAATACGAAGAAATTTGCGCACATTCAAAGACTCATAGGCAAGAATACTTTCGTACGCCCTAATGTCATGGTGTTGCAAAGTATCGAACCTGTTCCTTATAGAACTCGACTTTCTATGGCGGTTTATAAATTTAAGAAGTGAATGACTCCGAACTCTGGCAAAATTTATTGGATCGTTATAATGGTGGTCGCTCAAAATGTCAAGAAAGTTGTTATAACGGAATATTTGAAAGCTAGGCGTGAATAGAAATGCTTGCATAGATTCCACCTTATTCAAAACAGACATCAGAATGACAGGTTTAAATGGTGCAATCACCGGGTGACCATCTCCCCGTATCAAAGATGCTGTAGTAATTTGTTTAGGCAGCTGAGTTGGAGACATTTTGATACTTGGGGAGACCAGTTGCTTCGCTTCTTTGGGGAGCAGTTTCGCATCTCCTATGAAGGGACTAGATAGTTTTCTGGAGAATCTAGATTGTTTTGGTTGGCCAGTTGGTGCTGCATTAGGATTGGAATGGGAAGATGACAAGGAACTGTTTCTTCTATATTTTGTGTTGGAGGTGGCCGACCCAGCTGAAGTTGCTGACAAAGCAGAATTGTTACGGTTTCTATCAATTGGAATGGCAGCCAAATCAGAGAAAGATGAAGACTTCCTGGTTGAGGAAAACAAAGAATCCAAGCCATCATTCTTGCCGTGTGGTGGTGTTGAGCTTCCAGAATTTGAAGCCAATGCATTTGAAAATTTATCTGCCACCACATTGGAAGTTTCCATGTTCGTTGATTCTTCGGATACAGATTCTTCGATTCCTTTGGAAAGAGATTGGCTCTTCACCGATGGAGCTGCCGACGATACGATAGAAGCATCATCAGGTGCTGAGTCTGTCAGATGCAGATTGGTTTGCAGGCTTCTATGGCCGTTTCGTTTCTTCTTTCGCTGTTTGGCCCTATCTTCCTTGTGCTTATTTATCTTCTGCTGCGTCTGATAAGAAACTGCCGGAACAACAAAGAAACTCATGACAATATACGTCTGTATATATGGACTATGTGATATGAAGATAAATTACGAAATATGATTCAATGCTGTGGAGGAGGGTACGGTAATGCAACTTGATTTCAGGGATGATAATTGAACGAAGTCACAATTTATATGAGAACAATTAAAATATCTGGGCACCAGCAAACACAGAAGATGGATAAAACGATCAATGTAACTCAAACTCTAAAGGTAACGATATGCTGAAATGGGCAAGAAAGGAAAGCAAGTTTGCTGTGAATGACTATAAGCTCGGGAAAAAAGTCTCCTATCAAATTCAAACGTTTCTTAATCTAAGCTATTCTTACAATATATGCAGCAAGAAAAAATTGAGAGGGGAACGTATGCCTATCCACTGAGGAAATGGTAATCTCATGGATCTAATTGCTGGCAGCGGTTGGGGCTTCGTATTGAGGGGATTTCCAAGATGGCCAGTAGTTTGACTCAATCGTGTCAAACGAATTCTGTTCTTGTTTTGGTTTATTTTGCTATCTTCATCGCTAAGCTGTCAGGACGCCGAGCTCCCGCTAATCCTATCGCCTGGATGGTTATCAACGGTAATCGGCGAGATCACGTGCTCGTCTCAATGAAAGCAGTCCAATTATTGTAGAGGACACACACTCCGAAACACCGAGATCGAACTGATAGGCGTTAATTGTCAAATATTGCGAAACAACAGTTTAACTGGTAAATACCTACACAAACTTGGCAATTACATTATCTGTACAGATTTCCTCTAAATGGTACAACTACGTCTTCGTTGCTCCCAGGTTAGCAAAGTCGGAAATTAAACTGCTTTGCGTACATGCAAAGAAGCTGATTCGTCTTTTAAGGTACAAAAAAAATCGGACACTTCAAAGAAGTGAGCTTATAGGATGTAAAGAATTCAGTCGGAAATGTGCACATCGCCATAGATATTAGCATTTGCAACATCTGAGGCTAATTTTCAGCCTAGAATCCCAAAGTATTGTAGACCATGATGGCTGCAGCATAAAGTCATCTACTGACATAGCCATATTCTATATACAGGATAAACCGTGACAATAGTCAGGCTACAAGGGGCCCAGGGCAGAAGCTCATCTATGGCAATTTCATCACTAGAAAAGATACTTGGCAAGACTTTGGGTGTACATTTTTGTATTAAACTGCCAGACTCCTTTCTTTTCTTCGTTTCTTCAATTTCGTTGCTTACGTTCATTATAATACAGTCTCAGCATGTTGATAACAAGCAAAGACTCCGTCGCACCGAATCTCTCCAAGAGAATTATATACTACTCCAATAACCGTGGCTGGACTAATCACAGATGGCTTCTATGGTTATTGTTAGCTGTTCCTCTTGTTATTCTTCTCTTGTTTTATTTGCTTAGATCGAGAAGGAGAAAAACCGTAGTTGGAACTACTCAAGAACCTTTCTACACTCAGGAGCAACCGCCAGTATCTGGTGGATACTACTACGGGGACCAGGGACAGGGTAACTACCCAGGTCAGGGAAACTACCAAGGACAAGAGAACTACCAAGGACAGGGAAGCTCTTATGTGCCTCCACCAATGCCAGCTAAGCACAACGCTGAAACAGACTACAATGTCAGCGGTGATAGCTTCGGTGGATATGGCGGTAGCGGTAGCTACGGTGGCTATGGTGGCTACTCTCAAGACCCCAATGCTCCTCCAGACCCCAATGCTCCTCCAGACTACTCCAGACCAGAAGGTCCACCACCTACTCACAATAAATTTTAAATTCTGAAAATAGATGTACGCAGATGAATCTGCTGGTCATTTGAGATTCAATTGGGGCTGATGAATAGAATAGTTTTGAGGATTATTCTTTCAGAAAGGTACCTGATCTCTTTTCAGTGAAGATAATGTTGTCCCAACCCAATGAAGTTAGTCTTAGCCCTCATTTCTTCTACTGGTCCGTCACTTTCTATCTATGTACTAATTTTCTACAGGGTTTCTTTAATGTATAGTTGCAACAAATATGCTTTTCGTTTTAAGTTTTCCGTACTCGTCTTTCCCAGCAACTCTAAGAGGCTTCCAAGCGGCTGAATGCAGATGATGATCTTCGGCAAATGGAATTCCTGTATGTAGTTCTTCACGAATGTTATTATCTGACAGCATAGATCTTAGAGGTAATAAGTTCAGTGCTTGTAATTGGATTAGCGATTTCCTGGCGCTGTGTCACCATTTGTCTATCTGAGTTGAGAATACCTCTATTTGTTCCCTATATTCGCGAAACTTCCAACAGATTTTGTCAGATCTCCCACTGGTCCCTATCGGGTATTGTTCTGAACATTAGTGCACAGCTGCATGATAAAACTGGCTGCGAATTCAATACCATGTTCATCAGCAGAGATGTTCCTTATAGACTTTTCGTAAGCCGAGCCATCGATATAATCAATTTTAATTCGAGATAAATAGCGATATGAGAATGAATCTTCTCTACTTTTGGTCGAAGAAATAGTTTTCGTGTATAAGGGTCCAAATCTTTGAAAACTAGTAAACTGAAATAAACGTTTCAAGCAAATAGATTTTCGTCTCCAGCCAGAGGAGTATATCCAGCAACAGATAAGCCATTTTCGCTGATATAACCGAGCAAGGGTCATAGTGATGCCAGATTCTTTTCATTCATTGTTTGACAGATGCAATAGCCACCGGCATATAGGTCATATCGGGAAACACATCTTGCGGATGCTGTTGCGTTATCCGCCTTACCCGCTGTAGTGAAGTTAAAAGAAGACGTTTCGGATAATAGCTGCAGCATCCGTCAAGTCAAGACTACCCGCTGTTGAATTATAAAAGAAGTTTATTTCCTTATTCATCTTAAGACAAATATTGTATTGCTTTTATTCTACTATCAGATTTGCACAGCTAAATTCTACAATTCAATCATGGCTGCAGGTGCATTTATTCTTGGATCCACAGGCTTGTGCGGGTACCAGATGCTTCGATTTGCCGAGAAATCACTGTTGTTTGACAAGATCAGCACCGTAGGCCGTAAACTTCCAGATTTCAAGAGTGAAAAGGTCCATCTAATCCAAGAGGCAGACAGTGACAAATGGCCCGAGATCATTGAAAAGGAAGCCAAGGGATACAGCACCTTCTTCTCTGGATTGGGTAGCACCATTGGTGCCGCTGGAAGTGCAGAGAACTTTGAGAGAATCGACTATGGAATTAACTACGCAGCAGCAAAGGCTGCAAAGAAGGCAGGTGTTCAAACATTTGTTCTCATTTCTGCCCCTCTTTCAAATGCAAATTCTCGCTTTCTCTATATTAGAACGAAGGGTAAACTCGAGGACGACATCATAGCGTTGAAGTTCGCCAGAACAATCATTTTGAGACCAGGTATTTTACTTGGAGAAAGAGAAAAATTCAGAAGCATTACTGAAAGCATTATAGTAGGCATCTCTAAGTACACCCATGGTAACTTCCTCTCCGCATTGACTGTGCCTGCGTACGGAGAGGAAATGGGCCAAATTGCTGTCAACTTAGCTCTGGAACCAATTCCACAAAGTCAAACTGAGCCTATTGTCAATATCATATCAGCTAAGCAGATTACCAATCTAGCCAAAAAGTTGTAACCAAATTAGGCGTATGGACTCCACCTTTTGACCATTATCAATTTTACCCCACTAATTGCAAGATGTGCGTTCTGAAAAATTTGGTGACACAGAACGAACTTGGGACCCATATGACAAACTACCAGTAGTAAAATTATTCTTCTATGAACTGCTTTTTATACATATTTATTATATAGACCCGTGATTGGGACCACAACTTTGTAGCTAGTTTCTGGCGTTTATTTGTACATAGCTAACTACATTTGCAATCAACATAATATGAAGAGGAACTTCAATAGTGCCGTCACACTACGCGAGAAGTCCAGTGGCCGATTACTATATTCGATCCCGTCATTAGCGCGTATAGTTTACGTCAGCAGCTACAAGAAGAAGCCGGAGCCAGACAGAACCAAGACTAGTGCTAGAGCTCCTCTGTCATTGATTGAAGTAGCTTCATCCATAAAAATTCCAACCAAAGTTAGTCAGATAATCTCATCCATCATCCTCAGCCAAAATGAGCCACATTCTCGGTCTCAGTTTGTAGGACTGGATGCGCACAAGACAGACATGATGGTCATCGACTCCATTCGCATCACAACCACAAGATACGTGTTTTTCCTCGGAGTTCAGGGCAAGGAACACATCGAAGACATCAGCTCAGCGATTCCGTCTCATAACGAGAATGACGCAGATACTATATTTGTATCTAGCAACCTTTTATCTGTCAACGGACGCCATACGTCTAATAATATCCAGTGTTCAGAATTAACAAGCTACTTCAAAATACTTGATCCTTTGGGTGGAGGTTCGTATCCACTAGACTATTTGGTTATAATAGACGGTAATGATCAAGTCAGATGCAAAATTCCGTTAGTGATCAATAACCAAAATATATTTCAAAGAACTCTCAATGCCAGAAAGGATAGAAGTGGAATATCTACACACTTGACGTTTGGAATCAGTCTTGATCAACTAGCCGGGTTCCTAGAAGAATACAATCAATACTTTGCGAACCACGGTTCGTAACCTGACAATATAAAGATGTCTGTCTATTGTACATTGGTGGTATTTCACATGCATACTACATATTTACATACTCACTCTTTTACGATTTAATGATACACTTTCAAGAAACAACCCAACCTCTTACTGAAGTAACGCCAACTTCTCTTGCTCCAAATCCTTGTACTGATTTCGCTGGTTCTCTATTTCCTCTCTCACCTTACTGATGTATACATCTAACCTAGCCAACTCATCCATTTCGTCAGTTCGGATGAATTCTTGCGATCTTTTGTCAGGATCTGAAAGCTTATATGGCAAAAGATTGGATGGCTTGCGAGTCAAGATCTCAAACACTCTTTCCGTTGGTTCCTGGAACACCAACTCGTCGTATAATACAGAATGGACTTCTCCGTTCTCTTTCGTAGGGTGCTGAGGATTGAAAGGATGTAATCTTAACCCATGGAAGATCTGGAAGTTCTTCTCATTTACTCCTAATTCAGCTCCAGAATGGAAATGGATCTTGATGATGATCTCAAACTCACCCCATCCAGTTTCAGTTACTTGATATGGTGGCTTCTCGATTGATCGCACGGGATTTTCGTAGGTTTCATGAAGTTTGAATGTCACCTTTTTAATTAATGGAGTTAAATCTATGTTATTAAGAACGGGTTTGAAGAAAACTGTCCATTCATGAGTATGGTCTGTCGGAGTAGTAGGCTTCCTTTTTTCCGGAGTCAACCGTATGGCATGGTTTCCATATAGCACAGGAACTGATATGGATATAAACTTTATTCTTTTACTGCCGGAACTCATGAGTGGTGACTAGTGTAGATACAATTGATCTTTGTAGAACAAATCCTGTTTTCAAGATTTCTAATATTTTGTGCCAAAGTCGTGCTTCACACATAAAAGAATGGATGCAAAACAGCTTTAGTTGAGAAAGACAAAAGCCCATCAGTAACTGAATACATATATCTGGTAACGGTTCATCACAGTCAACTATGTGTATATATTCTATTAAACGTAACATATTTTAAAAACGTACATGCTATTCATTAGTGGAATGTCTTTAATTTACTTTGGCACCAACGGCTTCCAGTCAGACATACTCTTCGGTATTTCTGGTGTAACAGAAGCTCCTAATCTTGGAGGAGGTGGAGCAGGTACAGCAGTTTTTGCCTTTTGAAGTGGAGGTGGCAAATGGGTTTCTGATTTGCTTACTTCCGGCTTCAAGATCTTTGGAGCAGCCAAAGTCGTGGGTTTGGAGGGAACCAATGGTTTCACGTTCGATGGATGTGATGGATGAAGTGGAGGTATAGTCCTGTGAAGTGGTGAAGCCCCATTAGATTTTAAAACAGGAGATGATACTGGCGACGAAATGTTAGGCGTAGCAGAATTGGATCTGCTAGGAATGAGTGGTGTTGTAGAAAATCCAAATGGAGGATTGACTACCCTCGGAGTAGGGATTGCAAGACTTGCATTTGATTTTCTTTCTGGTGGGGGAGGAGGCACAGAAAAGCCGGTTTCTGGAGGTGGAGGTAACTTTCTAGGTAACGTGGCTCTTCCAGTTGTCAAGTCTGTGGCAACCTGTCTTCTGCTAGTAGGAGGAGGAGGAACTCGTCTAGGTGAAATTTCACTTTTTACCGAAGTGGGTGTTGAAACTGTTTCGACACCTAATAAATTCATATCAGACAAAACATCATGGGAGAAACTGTTTCCGTTAGTTTTGGGGTCCGGACTCTTGGAATAGATTGAGTTGGCCGCACTAATGTCTAGTAAATTCTCACCAACACCGAGATGTTCTAACTTGTAACTATCATACAAACTCTTAGACATCTTCAACTTCTTGTCTTGGTCGATGAATTCAACTTTACTGTTGAATGTGGCATATACTGGTTTGTGATCACTGACAAAGATATCCATAACAGAGTTATAGTTGAGAAGCTTCAAACTCTCTTTATCCTTAGCTGACAAATAAAGGACTCTATCCGTCCAAGATGGAACTCTTTGCTTCTCAGATGTATCATAATCAGAAGTGCCCTTATCAAACTTGTAAGTAGGATAAAACTTGATCGGTCCTTCTTTGAACCCATGAAATGCACCCTTCAGAGATATTTCTTCATTCAATTGATCAACAGCAAGCAACTCATCGAATGCACCATGTTCAATAAGCGACCTGCATTGGTCATTTGCTAGCGAGATTCTGTAGTTCAAATCTCCAAACCAGATCACATGGTCGTGATCTTTTATGGTGTAATTTCTTGTGAATGTCAACCCTTGCATGATTGTAGAATAGTCGTTGAATCTTTCAACAACTGCAGTAGTACCAGCAGCCAAATGGGATGTAATTAAAGCAAACGATGTAGACCCAAATTCAAATCTTACAGCACAAGCTCCTTTGTTAGCAGTCATTCCTCCTAAACCTGTCTTCCGTGAAGATCCGGCCACTTGTGTGACATTGTGCACTTGAGATTTCTTTGCAAACAAGAATAAGGACATAGAAGCTATTGATTCTGTTCTCAAAAGCAAATATTGTTCCTTTTGTGAGTTTAACTGATCATTCAAGATCTTTGCCCACTTCAATGGTTTTGAAGGATCGGCATTCAACATTCCCCCAGCATTGAGCTCAATTAACTCCTGGAAACCAATGGCAAAGATATCGGGTAGTTCACTACTAGAATTTTCGGGTGGGAACAACCATCCAGTCAAATCAACAGGTCTAGCACCAGGTTCCAAAGCATTTAAATTATATGTACCAGCGAATACCGTAATATTATTCCAAGTAGTGAATAGATTGGACTGTGTTTTCAATTGTTCGTTGACGTAATCATTGATAGGATCAAATATTTTTACAGGTCTCGTTCTGGCATCGTAGCCTAATAAAACATCCATAGTTGATTGTTTCTTACCATCAACAAAAGTGTTCTGGTACATACGAGACACTGATTTGGTAACGTCAGACAAAGCTCCTGCAAAATTCATCTTTCCAGATCTTGAAAACGAAGACTTAAGGGCATTTGTACCCGTGTAGATTTGGGAGATGGCATCACCATTATCGGCCCATAATGAATTGTGCTTTATGATTATATCCTCATTCACCAATCTATCACGATGGCTTCCAGACGATTGATTTTGCAAAATACTGTCCAATACATTCTTGCAAATAACTTGCTGGATCAAGTTTGTTCTGTCAAGACAATCCAAGCAATTGACTCTGAACACACCATCTTGACGGGTCACAACTTCCTCTTGTTCAATGTCATAAACGAACCAACCGAATTGTTCTTGTGAATCTCTAAGTAAGGGAAGGATTTTTGTTGCTCCGGCAAAACCTCCACTTTGTTTTGTTTCATGATGGAAATCGAACTCTGTATAGGAGATCTCTTCCTTACGTTCTGCATCGTCGTACAAATCACGAAATCTCCTTGAAACAGAAATTTCAGCTGGCTTGGTTTTGGATAACAAGTTCACAATATGACAGACTCCGTACTTTTCACATACTTCTGTGAAATGTCTATCGAAAATTGGCTGAGTTGCTTCTAAGGATCTCGTCAAAGTGATCTTAGGATTAATCAAAGTTGAATCCTGTTCCCAAAATGTTGGCACCGAGCCTCTAATCTGCGTGAATGAAAAAATCGAAGACTGAGTTGGATGAAAGTATATAAATTCTGTCTCAACAAAGTTGGCTACATTACCATTGTCATCAATACCACGAGCATTGAATCTTGTTCCAGCTCTTTTCCATGATTGCTTTGAAATCACAGTGATAGAATCTTGAGAGGAGTTCAAAGCTACAGTCTTGGCAAACCCTCTGATTACAGTAGTGAGAAAATGGTTGTTGTCCATGGACTCTTGGGCATAGGGATCTAAGTTCGATCTGAATTTGAGCAATTCATCCATAAGAAACGAATTCCACATGTACTCTTTTTGGTAGTGCTCTACAGTCTTGGTAGGTTTGGTACGACTTGCTCCTTCAAATAATTTAGTATTGGAGATACCTCTGTTCTGCAATAGAGAAGTCAAATCAAAGTCGTTAGAATAGTAGAATGAGCCATTCGACAATAACTTCTTCAACTCCTGGCAAGGATGTACCTCTCTGGCGTAATCGTTGTCTTCTTCAGATCCAGCAACAGCTATTGGGATTCCGTTAGCATCCAAGTTAGCGAAGTCCCATTCGTCAGAAGCTAATGATATGAAATCAACAGAGTAAATTTTGTCCACTGTCTCATAGTTGACTGGATTCGCCACGTTAAGTATGGCACCAGTGATGACAGCCACAAATACCTGATGGTCCAAATGGATCAAACCTAGACATCCAAACACTTCCCTCTTAATCAATGTGCGGAACCCTTGTTCTTTAGTGACATGGCTGTTGGACGCAATTTCAACATTGACTTTCGACGCTTTCTTCAGCTGTCGAAGTAAGAGTGCGTGAGTCTCTGAACAGAGTGCAATGGTACGAGGACTGTCCTTATATAGCAACTTCATTACACTACAATTCTATACAAATATGCAACCGCCAGTTGATGTTGATGATGATGTTGACTGGTATTCAAATGGAGTTGATTCTGCTGTTTCTGCTACTTAAACTGAATCTGGAGAACTAGGGTTCATCTGAAATACCAAATTTCGGGTAGAGTGTGTATTCAGGAATTTTTTGCGAAGGAGGCACAAGACTGCTGAGTGCGTCTATTTGAAACTTGATCTCCATACTTAGCTATTCGAAGGTAGTTGCTTTGTATCTTTATAACGCACAATTCCAATTGACTCAATTCCCTTGGATTTGGATATAAATACCTTTGTCGTATCTTTTATCTGGAGGTTTTAACCTGGTTTTTATTGTAAGCTTACCCCTATTTTAAAGCGGCTCCTTGAATCTATTCGTAATTCCAACAATCAGTTTCCATATAGTATGCCTTCGTTTCGACATCCATTATACGAGAAGTTGAGCCAATACAAATTCATCCTCGGTTCCACATCACCCAGACGTCTAGATATCTTACACAACAACTTGAACATCAAGGACGTGACAATAATAGGCTCTAGCTTCGAAGAGAACCTAACAAAAGAAGGCATATCTAACGAAGAATACGTACGACAAACTTCTCGCGGAAAGGCGGAGTCAATATTGACTGATTTCAGAGACACATCCGAAGCGACATTGATCTTGACTTCTGATACCGTCATAAGTTGTAATGGAGAGATCTTTGAAAAGCCAGGAACAAAAGAGAATCAACGTCATATGTTTGAAAAATACCATTTGTATCCTGACATAAAAGTCATAACAGCTGTAACAATTGTGATTCCAGATTCGACTGACCCACTAATCATGCAAGATACAGCTATTACCAGGTTGGTTTTCGATACTGATTGCTCATCAGAGTTAGTAGATGCCTATATCAACTCAGAAGAAGGCTTGCAAGTCGCAGGAGGCTTCAAGTTCCAAGAATTAGGAAGTTTATTCTTCAAGGGCATAGAAGGAGACTATTTCAACGTAGTTGGACTACCTGTAGCTACTACTTTTCATTTGTTGGAACAGGCTGTGCTGAAATAATTTTAAAGCAATCTTTATAAACAAATTTAGTTCATTTTACATAGACAAAATGAACATTTACTTATGAATGCCCTTTTTCTAATTAGTATTATTTTAGATATGAAGCAGATATGGTAGCTATTACTGTTCTAGCTCAACTAGAACAAATTAATCTATAGCGATTGCAAAAAAATATACCAGACTGCACACAGTCAGTACAAATTTAGGCTCATCGGGTCTGAAAAAATTTAGAATATTGTGATTATTGGATTGTACGCTTGCTACTGCAATATATTTACAGACGGAACAAGATGGCCAAGTCCAACAAGAAGACAGTTGTCAAGGCTGATACCAAGAAAGACAATACCGTTCAGAAGAATGCTGAAAAATCTGTAGAACAAATTGAGGCCGACTTGCAGCTTCCTCAGTCCTCTGATGAAGAAGTTGAAGAACAAAATGACGAAGATGAAGAAGACCAAGATGTGTCTGAATTATCAGATGAAAGTGATGATGAAGACGAGGACTTGCGCGGATTGTCAAGCGAAGAAGAAGACGACGACGAGGAGGAGGAAGAAGCCGAAAAGGATATCAAGAGCAAGATCAAAAGAGATGGACATTTGGTGAACAAGACAGTTATCTCTAGCGAAGCCAGGGCTAGCAAGAAATCCAAGAAGAGAGGTATTATATATCTTGGTAGACTTCCACAAGGATTCCAAGAACCAGAAATGAAGAAATACTTCAGCCAATTTGGAAGCATCATAAACTTAAAATTATCAAGAAACAAGAAGACCGGTAAGTCCAAGCATTATGGTTTCATAGAGTTCGAGAACTTCGAAATAGCCAAGATAGCAGCCGAAAGTATGAACAACTACTTGATCTTCGGACATTTGTTAAGATGTGAGGTCGTTGAGACTGCTAACGAAGACTTGTTTAAAAACACCGAGAAGAATTTCAAGGTAATCCCATGGAAAAAGATCTCCAAGCATAAAAACGACAAGCCCAAGAGCAAGGAACAATGGGGTAAGTTGGTCGAGAAGTACGAAAACCAGAAGTTGAAGAAGCAAACCGAGTTGAAGGAGAAGGGTATCGACTTTGACTTGAATAGCTTATAAAACCCTGCATCCAACACAATAGCATATAGTGTATAATAGAGAATATAAGAGCAGCAACATAATTAATTGCATGTCAGAGCAAACTACGGTGAAGGGAAGCAGAGTGTTTCTACTTTCTGAAGCTATTATTAGCTTTGACGTGAAGCAGTTATAGAGAGCGTAGATGATGCAATGTTATCAGATTCGGATCTGTGGCAGTTGCCTACTGTATGGGAAACCACCATATCAGATATCTATATCAGATGGCGTTGTCAGAAGGTACATCGCAGTTGGTAATACGTCTTCTACTATACGATGGATTCGGAGAAGAGGAACAATATGATTCGTTCTCAGACCAGGCTTTACATGATCTAAGCAACGGCTCTAGTGGCCCCAAACCTAAATAGCCCAACCCAGATAGCTCCGAAAGTGCCATGACATGCAAACTGGCTGTGAAATATCTTTACCATATTGAGTATGAGTTTCCCCACCGTCTAGTTGCAGGAGTGAACAGAGTGAACGGGTTGGCTTGAGAGAAACACAAAGACATCGTTGGCGTTATGTGCCATCCTGAAGGTCGTTTGTTGAGTGTGATAAACGAAGCATTGCTCAGTGTTGGATAATCACATGTAGCCAAAGTCATGTTCATGGGCGCCTGCGGATGTTTCACCAGAAAGGGTTGTCACAAGATATCCCAATAGGAGGTTAGTGATTAGCCATAAAGTGAGTCGATTCTAGTCATGGTGATGTGATACCCCTTCCCAGTATGGCTAGAAGCATCGTTCAGTATTGTGTCTGGTGGTGCTTTTCTTTTTTTTTTCCTTTCTCCTGGCTATTGCTTATTTCCTCGCTCGAATCAGGAAAATCAAACGCAGTAATTTTTTTTCCGTTATACGATGTGTGAGAATATCGAATAATATATACCTGGTTCTTTTACCGATAGTGATTGTGGATCATTAACCTTCGATTCTTTTTCGTTCTGTTCGACACTCCTTCTTAGAAGACCCCTTGTATTCTTACTCTAGACATATACCTAGATTTAGAGTCAACACTGGAACATATTCGAATATATATCGTGTTTGTTGCCTCGTTTATTTATCCTACTTATTTATTCATTTCCAACTACAACTATGGCTACTGAAACCTTGAAGACCTACACTTACGAAGAAGTGTCCAAGCATAAGTCCCACGACGACTTGTGGGTTGTCTACAACGGTCAAGTCTACAACATCTCCCCATACATAGATGAACACCCTGGTGGTGAAGAAGTTGTCCTTGATGTCGCTGGTACTGATGCCACCGAAGCCTTCAACGACATCGGTCACTCTGACGATGCCCACGAAATCTTGGCTGGCTTGTTGGTTGGTAAGATCGAAGGCGGTGTCACCAAGGAAGTCAAGTCCATTATCAACACCGAACAAGAAGGTGGTTTTGGGTTCCCAGTCATCGCTGTCGCTGTTTTCTTGATTGCATTCGCTGCCTACTACTTCTTGCAAAACAACTAACCTCCAAATTCTAACCTTTGGACAGGTTCAGGCTGGTAAAGCTATAAATTGCCATTCATTTAAAGCTCCACCGTTTGTTATCTAGTTTATAGTTCTGCTCTGGAATTCCAGAAATAAACGTTTCACTATAGAGCCTTTTGTTTGTGAGTTGCGCCTTGGTATTGCTACAGTATACTATGATCATATTTATCTAACTCCATCTCTTTTTAGTGTCTACAACTTCTAATAACTCCTTGTTGTCTGATCTGTCCAGATGTTTGTTGTCGAATTGTCTTTCGATCTTTTGTGTACTGTCGCAACAGCCGATGCGTCTGGCAAGATTCCTCCATCTTGAGATAAGCGCTTTTTTGCTTCTCTAGTAGCCCTTTCCGCACAAAATAATGCAATCTGAAGAGTACGGAATCTTCAGAAACGGCTTAACGGTCGGAACCTTCATTCTAGTTCGTTATTAGGACAACTATTCATAGTACTGACTGTTTCTAGTAGCATTTTAGTCCCTAGCACGAACCTCCTGGTGTATACTCTTTCTTGAGCAATTCCAGCGGTCGTGTAAGCGAAAAAGACGACGATCTTATTGGCTCCAGCATAATGTCATATGAAATTTGCGTTTTGGCTGTGAAAAATGTACAACAGAATTTCAGGTCACAAGAAAACAGACCATAATGAAGAATAAAGGCATTCGTGGGTCAACTTAAGAAAGTAGCCTAACTTTGCTCTATACAGAAGCATTCTAGAAGAAGCAAAGAAGCAAAGAAAAAATCTTGCGCTAGACAGTTTCATGCGGTTATACCCTGTTATACGTGTTCATAATACACACGAAACTGAAAAAGATGTATTAGAAACAGAATGCCACAACTGAATAGAAGCGGCTTAAGTTGGCGGAATCGTTTGCTGGAAAGTTGCTTTCTCACGACTATGTAAACGGAACTGTCCTACAAGAGGTTTGTCCCGCTTTCCATGAAAAATATTACTATCCTGTACTTGTGAAGTACTATTTGGAAGGGACCAGTTCTAAGCAAAAGCATAGAAAGCCTGAGTGCCGATGGCCTTAGTCGTAGTACACTATTGTAGAAATTTTTCTCGTAAACGTCCCTTTCTCTAAATGCTCCAAGTATGAAGCAAACCCAATCAGATAAACCTATACACACAACTTGCTATTTACGACTTATGGGGCACTTGTAGTGAACATTTGCAAATAGCGAGATAAGTATTTGGTTGCAACTTCCTACACAAAAACCTACATACTTTTCGCAGCAACTGAAGACATCCTACAAACACCCAATACGCTCCTCACCAACTTAATCTTACATAATGTGCTCGAGTAGCTTTATGTTGATGATATACCACTTCTCATCAGTCGACGGGTTGAAGATGGAGAATAAAGATTTCGAATCTCAGAGAGTTTCTGTAGTTGATAAGTTATATTGCAGTAAGTAAGCTATTCATGTTCATGTGAATCTTGATTCCTATTATCAGATCAAGGTTTTCAGGAAGTAAAATTGATACCAATGGTTTATTTCAAAAATGATTTTCTTCGTACTGACGAATAGTCCAATAATATCCCAGTGAACGATCAAATGACCTCTATCTTATTCAGTTTCATTTAATATCAATTAATCACTATTCAAATGCTACGCCATGTCTTCCATCTTAATGGTGTTCATTTGACCGGTACCTGTCACCAACTATACTTTAAACCTTTATCATTTCCATATTATTGAGCTATCTATTGTCCAAATTCTATAACCACCCGGACTATACCCCCATCTAAAAATGGGATCATCACTGGAACCAACACTGGATCCTAACAAAACAATATGGTACATCATTGTTACAACTGGGCATACCCAACAGCAAGTCAATTAACCTGGTTGGTATTCAACTCTCTCAAATCCCGATAATCAAGGACATAGACATACCCAAGGAAAAACTAGAAAAGCATTAGTACAATAACGCGTTGGGTTCTATTGGGGCCATCCAACAGATATACCTGTGGTTATTCGGACCCACCGAACACGTTACTTTTTCTCTACCATTGGATCCTTTTTGCCAGTGTCAGTTTCTGACATAGACTAGTCCATAGAAGTACCCTACCAAGGAACTTAGCTGAGAGCTGAAGGACAAGGGCTACAGTCGTTGCAGTTTTTCCTGGTGTTGCTACAAGAGATACTGTGGAATTGTTGAGGCGAGAGTGCACAGAGCATTTGAGCTAGTGTTCGACCATCTTGGCAATCTGGGGTATGCTTGACTTACAAGAAAGAACATTCAGCTTACTAAGCTAGCCATTCAAAACATTCTTATAGTCTCAGTTGACCAGACTTCTGTAGATAGTCATATCATGCAGAAACCACGTTCTTTTAAATTTGCAATTGTTTGTTCTAAGTATTGATCTGACTAAGCTAGATTCCGTGTAGCCGAAGTTTTTCAGTTGCGGGACGGCTATCATAAATACTCATGAATATCCGCTTTTTTATGGATAATTTAGTATTGAATCATCACGATACTCGTAGATAGTAAAATGCCTCCTAAGAATAGCATTAGATTATGCCAGTTGTTAGGCACCAAAGAACCAATTTGGCAGGCTCCAATGGCTGGTATTTCCACGGCAAGACTTGCAGCTGATGTCACTAATAATGGAGGACTTGGAGCATTACCATTGGCTATGTTTGATTTGCGTAATCCAGAAGGCTTGAAGAAACTTGCAAGTACGGTAGACGAGTTTTCACGTCTTGTATCTTCCAATAGAGCTAACACTGTGAACTTCAACTTCTTTTGTCATGATGTGTACTCCACAGAAACTCCACCTTCGCAGGTAAAGAATTGGTGGACTCTCTATAAAAATTCGTTAAAGACATTAGAAGACAGTTTGCTTAGCAAAATTCCGTTCGACAATGGCAATGTTTCTTTTAAGGAGATCGAAAGGGACTATCCTGAAGAATTGACCAAGTTGTTGGACTATTTAGCAGAGGTAAAACCAAAAGTGATATCGTTCCACTTTGGACATCCTACCAAGTCGACCATAGAAAGATTGCAGAAGGAAGGTATCATGGTTGTAGTTACCACCACATCCATTGAGGAGACCAAAGCTCTTTTGGACTTGGGTGTGGATGGATTGGTTTGTCAGGGATACGAAGCTGGTGGGCATAGAGGTAACTTCTTGGTTGGAAAAGAGTTGGATGAAAATTTATCTACATTTGCTTTATTTTCTCAGGTTCAGAAATATGTCGCCAGTCAGAATAAGGATGTGTTCTTGATCCCAGCTGGGGGAATCATGGATGCTTCAACGATCAAGTACTATCTTTCTCTTGGTGCACCAGCTGTACAAATGGGGTCCATTTTTCTTGCTGCTCCAGAGACTTCTTCAAATGGCTTCGTCAAGAAGCATGTAGAGGGCGAAAACAATTTGACAACTACAATGATTGATTTGGTTTCAGGAAAACCAGCCAGAACTATCAAGACCAAGTTTATTGACAGTTTGATCAAGAATGACAAATTCGAACGTAGCGAATTACCCCCATACGGCCATGCTTATAATGCATACAAGGTATTGAAGGGCTTGGTTAAGGACCATGATATTGGATTCTACTTGGCTGGTCAGAATTACCATTCTCTTGACCCAAAGTTGAATACTACAGAGATTATACAAAAATTGAGCAAGGAGTTGGCACAGGATTAGATCTAAAATATATATAAATATGACAATAGTGAATTTAACAAAACCATATAGTATAATAGTCAAGAAAGTGAATTTTTTTAACCATGAGGAAAGGGAGAAAAAGAAATTGTTGCAGAACCCAAAATTGGCCTGGACCAACGTTTCTAATTATGCCTTATAGTATTCTACACCCCTACTTAGTTTATTCATATAGCCTCCCTAGTATCCCATATCTAGTTGCAAATTAAATACTTAGTTTAAAGGTCGTGTAAAAGAACCAATACTGTAACCAAAAATTTTCCACCACTATGAGAGAGCTTGACTCAAAAGAATTCTCAACTGAATAGCAGACTTCTCCTGTAAATCTGCAAAAAGCACCATATCCGAAATGTCCGACACTCCAGCCAACAAATACCAAATAACCTTGTCTGACGAATCCAAGGAAAGAATCGCCAAGATCTTGGAATACTCCAAAACCATTGCCCATTACGGTTTCATTCCATTTGTGTTGTACTTGGGTTGGTCCAGCACTCCAAGCAAGCCATCCTTGTTCAACTTGTTGAGCCCATTCCCATCTGCCTAGATGAGTAGATACTAGGGGCCATTGGATGATGTATAATAGTTATATATGGTCTACCAGAATGCTCCTATTGGGTAATGATAATGTTAGATGAGCGGTTTCTTGCTTTTATTTGTTCAGAGATATACAATATTGTATTCATGGAATTAGAGATGCCATTCTTGTCAGTCTGACGGCGCAAACCAATGTGATGCTGATGAATTCAGCGATACCATCAATGATATCCAAGGTATATGACATTTTATTCTCCAGAGCGATCTTCATTTTGTTAATGATGTACATAGTTAATTACAAGCTTTCAATAAAATACAGAAAACTTAGGAATAGTGATGTCACTAAGGGCCAACAAGAAGATTCCCTTCTAGTAGAAAGTAAAATGTAATTTTGACAATCTGAATTCCGAGCACCGACGCCATTTTGGAAAAGTATTCTAGTATGATTTTTTCGATGCTCATTATGTTAACTTAATATTATTGTTCTCTTCTAAAACAAAAATATTGTTACCATTACTGAAATCCCTTTTAGCTTCTCAAATATCCAGACCGAAAGAAGCCGATTCGTTTATAGAAAGAAAGAGGAAGGTTAAATCAGTTCTGTATGAATACATTCATAGATCACGATGGAGTGGTACCAAAGGAATCTCTACAGCTTAGCCGAAGGCAGATAGAAGCGACAGGAGGACTCACAGCCGGGTGTATCACAACGTTAGTGACACATCCGTTGGATCTTATCAAGATCAGATTACAGCTATCGCATTCACATCCAAGGGGCACAAGCCACAGAGCGTTTGAACCGATTCTCAATATATTCAAGAAGATAAATGAAGATGCCTTACAAGACTTCAAAAAGACTCAAAAGCTTCTGGGGTCGTCTCAATTGAAAAAGTTCAGATTGACACATCTATTAAGGCATTACTACCGTGGAATCACCCCTAACCTAGTCGGAAATATCTCAGCATGGGGGTTATACTTTACATTGTATTCTGAATTTAAGTCCTTGCAATTCACCAGTAACCCATCTGTCAACTACTTCTCATCGTCAACACTAGCTGGCATGTCTACATCTTTACTCACCAACCCGCTCTGGGTGCTTAAAACAAGAATTTTGGGTAGTTCCAAGAACGACAGTAAAGCTTACAAATCAATCGCCGATGGTGTAGTATCGATATTGAGAAAGGAAGGGGTATTAAGTTTCTGGAGAGGATCTATACCGAGTTTGTTTCTGGTGTTCCAGGGAAGCCTTCAGTTTACCTTCTACGATAACTACAAGAATTTTATCCTGAAAAGGTATGATACTGAACAATTGACCACAGCCCAATACATATATGGATCTGCATTCTCCAAGATCTTCAGCATGCTTATAATGTATCCTACACAGGTGGTACGGTCGATATTGCAGAATTACCAAGGAGATAGCAAACAGGAGAGAACAATTCGGTCTGTGGCGAGGCATTTATGGAAAGAAGATGGGCCCAGAGGGTTCTACAAGGGTCTTAGTGCCAATATTCTTCGTGTAGTCCCTGCAACTTGTGTGACGTTTGTGGTATATGAGACTGTGCGTGACAACTTGAGAAAGTATGAGACTAGGGAATAGGTTATCACTTGTATATAGAAAGGGAATAATTAGATAGAGATATCTGTATCATATATATTACATAATAGACAGACAATTCAAGTGTACCAATTTGATTAAGCAAGTGAAAAGCAAAATTTTAGAATTAGATACCAAAAAAATGACAACTGTGGCAATGGAGATTTTCATAAGTAATAATGTCTGTAAATAATACCATATAATCACAATGTGTGAAGATGGCTAGGCAAAGTAGGAGTTTAAAGATTTGTCAAGCATATGTCAAAACATTGTCGCAACTCGTAAATCTGCGACAAGCGCTAGATCTAAGACAAAACGCGTCGTACATAAATATTTGCGAAAAATATGGGCTTTCAAATCACCAACATATACGTATAGAGACAATACAAGCTAGAATGAGTCGACCACTGTCCGTGGAAGCTCCTGAGCTGGAAAGTGCAAGAAAAAGGAGGAAATTGGAAACTGGCACGGCTTCAGCAGAAGAAGCTGGTGATTCAAGACCATATCCTTTGTCAGTAACAAGCATAGAGAACCATTTTGAATTCAAGTCATCAACATATCATTCGGCAATCCCCGTAGAAGTTCTCGAGAATCCAGACGAACCAGTTGTCTTGGGAGTAGATGAAGCTGGCAGAGGTCCAGTTTTGGGTCCAATGGTGTATGGCATTGCATTTGCATTGGAGAAGTATCTGACAAGATTGCAGAAGGAATATGGGTTTGCCGATTCCAAGACTTTAAAGGAAGAGAAAAGAGATGAACTATTCTACAGCATAGAGGATGAAGCGAATGAGCTTAACAGAAATGTTGGCTGGGCTACTACTACGATGACAGCTAGAGACATTTCTTCAGGGATGTTACGTTCAGTTTTGGGAATAGGCAACTACAACTTAAACGAACAAGCCCACGACACTACCATTCAGCTTATCAAGGAAGTTATTGCCAAAGGAGTTAATGTGAAGAAAATCTACGTAGACACAGTAGGTCCCCCTGTGACGTACCAGGCCAAATTGCAGAAGATATTTCCAGAAACGGAAGTTACGGTTGCGAAAAAGGCAGACAGTATATATCCCATAGTAAGTACTGCTTCCGTGATGGCCAAGGTGACAAGAGACGCCAATATCAGGTGGTATAACCACAATTTGGATGTGTTGAAGGGCCACAAATTGGGTTCAGGCTATCCCAGTGACCCCAATACCAGCAAGTGGCTCAATGGTAATGTCGACAAGGTTTTTGGCTGGTGCTACGGGTTTATTCGATTCTCATGGCAGACAGCCAAGGACTCGTTGGTGAAACACGACGGGGTAGAGGTGATTTACGAAGATGAATGTGTAAAGCAGGACAATGGATATGGCAATGTCAGCGAGTATTTCAGCCATAAGGACGAGCCTGTGAGAGGGAGCATCGATAAGTTGTATTATAGTAGCGGAGTGAAACTTTGAAAGAACCAGAACAAAGTGGCATATTAGAGAGAGCATATTAGGGAGAGCATATTAAGAGATAGTATAGCATTATTACACAATAGAATACACAATAGCAGATATACGTAGACACAGACAAGACTACCACATACACAAAGCGTTTAGGCTGCCACATAAACAGTACATAGAGTGAATCACTTTCCACACAACACTCGCAAACATCCACGAACTGGACTGATGCATTCTGTGGATCTTCTCCAGATCAATGTGTTTCCGCAAATGTTGAACTTATATTTCCCAAATACTGACTAATGAGTAGAAGTTGCAGCCATGGCCCGGAGATGCAGCCGATTTTTTCCACCCGAGTTCGGCACTTAACGTCCGCACCGCTGTCTCTGTCGCACTCGGAAAACATCCATGCGATGTGCAGGCCACTACCTGCGCGCATTGATTTCAGCGAAAAAAACTACTCTGGATAGAGGCTAATCTACCAAGTGGTTCGTTTGACTAGGTCTTTTTCTTCAACAGTTGTTTCTTCTTCTCGTGAATTCAGCAGACGTTGTTCAGTTACCGAGTCTCTTCCAGCCCGTTCACAGTACCGCGTGGATCTCCATTGACACTACAGCCATCGTTTTGTACTACACGTCAACTGTCTAGCACTGTATCATAACTCTTCTACCATAACTCTCAGTATGTCTGCCTTATTGTCTGTCTCCAGAGCTGCTCTCTCGGTTGCTCGTGTTGCTTCCTACAAACAAACCGCCACCGTCTCGCTCCAATGGGCCAGACTCTACTCCTCGGGCAAATTCCCTCCTCACACCGTCATCAACATGCCTGCCTTGTCTCCTACCATGACGCAGGGAAACATTGGCTCGTGGGCCAAGTCTGTTGGTGATGAGTTGACCCCTGGTGAACCTATTGCCGAAATCGAAACCGATAAGGCCTCCATGGACTTTGAGTTCCAAGAAGAGGGTTTTTTGGCAAAGATCTTGGTCGACGCTGGAGCTAAGGACGTTCCCGTAGGAAAGCCTATTGCCGTCTACGTTGAAGAATCCGCCGATGTCGCTGCCTTTGAATCTTTCACCGCTGCTGATGCCGGCGAAGGTGAAGCCGCTGCCCCAGTTGAAACACCAGAGGAAGCTCCAGCTGCAAAGGAAGAAGCTCCAGCTGCTGTTTCTACTCCAGCTGCTGCTGCTCCTACTTCTGCAAGGGCTCCTACTGACAGAATCATTGCTTCTCCTTTAGCCAAGACCATTGCCTTGGACAAGGGTATCTCATTGAAAAACATCAAGGGATCTGGTCCAAACGGCAGAATCGTCGCTAAGGATGTGGAAAACTACAAGGTGCCAGCCCCAGCTGCTGCTCCAGCTGCTGCCGCTCCAGCTCCAGGTGCTTCGTACGAGGACATTCCTATCACCACCATGAGAAACGTCATTGCTTCCAGATTATTGCAATCAACTCAACAATCGCCTTCGTACATCATTCAGTCGCAGATTTCCGTCACCAAGTTGTTGAAGTTGCGTGCTTCTTTGAATGCTTCTGCTGAGGACAGATACAGATTGTCTGTCAATGACTTGTTGATCAAGGCTATCGCTCTTGCTTCCGTGAGAGTACCAGAAGTCAACTCCGCCTGGTTGGGCGACCAAGGAGTCATCAGACAGTACAACAATGTCGATGTCTCTGTTGCTGTGGCCACTCCAACGGGTTTGATCACTCCAATCGTCAAGGATGCTCACATCAAGGGCTTGTCTACCATCTCTAAGGAAGTCAAGGACTTGGGTAAGAGAGCTAAAGAAGGCAAGTTGTCTCCACAGGAATTCCAAGGTGGTACCATCTGTATCTCCAACTTGGGTATGAACAACGCTGTCACTGCCTTCACTTCTATCATCAACCCCCCACAGTCTGCTATCGTTGCTATTGGTACAACCGACAAGAAGGCTGTTCCATCCAACGTCAACGAACAAGGATTCGTCTTTGAAGATGTGATCACCATCACCGGTACTTTCGACCACAGAGTTGTTGACGGTGCTGTCGGTGGTGAATGGATCAAAGCATTGAAGAAGATCATCGAAAACCCATTGGAAATGTTGATCTAGACATCTCGAACTGGCAAAACCATCCATAACATATAAACATATAATTACGAGAAAAGTAGAATTAGATCGACTTTATTCTCTAGTGTAGTGTTTGTTATCCATTTACCTCTGCACATATATTCCATAATACACTATACTAAATTGGATCACATAGATCTGGTCGAGGATCTTTCGTAACCAGTGCAAATCGATCTTGTCTATATCAATGTAGTTGGTGGTAGCGCTACATTTTTTGCACCCAATACTCTCACTTACCGTATACTTCTACTTATCACGTACAACACAACAGAAGGTCTAATACGTCAATTTGTCTGTATAATAATGTATATTCTTGTTCTTTGTTGTTGATTCTAAAATTTTTGAAATTATGTAGCTTTTATAGGCATAAGTGTATCATAGTTGCCTTGAAATTAGTGAATTATATCTCGAGTTGGTTCTATTGTCGATGTTTGCGTCTACTTCATGTAAGGCTAGCTTCTTCATTCTGAGAATTTTCTTCGACCTGTTTCTTTCTAATTCTAAGACGGGCCTCTTTCTTTAAATTCCACAAGAATACTGGGTTTTTTGGACTCAACTCTTCTTCAATATGGTGTCTCCGTTGAATTTCTAACCATTTCTTCTCAATAGCTTGCCATTTTTCTACTTGTTTGCGCTTTAACTCCTGTTCTATTCTCCATTCATCAATTTCCCGGCGAATATCCTGTCGGATCACCTCTTCTTCTTTTCTCTTCTCATACTCCTCCATTGCTTTTCTGTGTATCTTTTTTCTTAACTGTTCATGATCTTGTATGGCAAATATCAGACGGACTCTAGATTCGGCCTCCCGACGATAGTAACCCTCATACCTGTGCAACCTTTCTTGAATTACCTTTCGATCTCTATCTTCTTTAATCTCCATCCATTCCTTATATTCATCTACCTCAGTATTTTTCTTCTTCAGACTTTCTTCATTATCAGTCTTCTCCTTCTTCTGGCACTCCTCTTCATCATCAAGTTCAGTTAGCTTTTTCTTGAGATATTCTTCATAATAATCAATGTCAATTCCTTTCTTCTTCGGATACTTACTGAGACACGACTTAAGAGGTTTCATATTTAATGGAACTGGATCATGACGTTTGTAACCATATGGAGCACGCTCTTCAAATGTACCTCTCCATGAGAATCCAATCTCTACTCCAGTAGACTCATCCCGAATCACTGGTTGTTCAACCAAGTCATTGAGTACCCTTTTCTCCGATTCTCCAGTATAAAGTTGTACAAAGCGGACACGATTCCTCCTTTGAGATCCATTTCTTATATGAATTGAATCTCTCAGGTCATGTTCCAAATCATTTAAATGAGCTTTGACCCTAGGTTTAAACTGCTTGACGGCATCTTTCCACCTACTAGAATTTGGCGAATCTGGGGAAGAAGCATTACCAGTAAAATGGCAGAGCTGATCCAATGGAACTATATCCTTTTCTTTGTCAAATGCAAATTGTATAGGTTTGTTTTCTTGTCTAGAGTAGCTTGAGTTCTCAGATTCCTCGTTAGTCTCAAAATGGTCTATATAATCATTCAGATCGGTAAACCGATACTTCCTGTCCGTATTGGACAGAGATTCTTCACAAGGTTCAGATTCTTGAAATTTTTCATCTTCAACAGAATTACTAGGCTGCTCAATTCTTACAGGTTGTACCTCATCACGCTGTTCATGCTGTTCGGGTTTGTCAAGTTTAAGTTTAATCTCGAGTTCAAGTTCAGTTTTATTGGTGGATTCATCAGACCGAGAATCAACATTACAGAACTTCCTTTGTACTTCGCTGTATCTCTCCTTCAACTTTTTATGTGTTTCTTCCTCCCTTCTTAACGACTGCCGATATCTCAACTCTTTAACTTCTTCACTTTCATTTTCTAAAGCTTCGACTCTCATAGCTCTTATGCGTGCCAATACACTACCCAATTGATTCTCTAAACTCACCTCGTATTTTCCTTCTGGATAGGCCCTCTTGATTTTGCTGAAACATGATTTGCCTGGTCGCAAATCTTTTAGAATTGAATGACGCCTCCTGACACCACAAGGAAAGCGTACTTCATAGGTTCCGATCTTGGTAAATCGAAATTCTATTCCAGTAGCTTTATCAATTTTTGAATGCCGAATATATTGCTTTTTGATTTCTTTATTGAAGTGAACTTCCCTGATTTGATTCAGTTTAGCATTTTGTTTAAACAACAGGATGATGTTACATGTAAAGTCTCTGAAGGGGTCATCACTACAATCTGGTTTTGGATCCATATATGTGTCTGACACGGAAGTAGGTCTGGTGCTGACCTCATCCAAATTGAAATTATTGTCGTCAAATGTGGTACTTTCAGTGAAATCGATTGAAGCAGTTGTGGATACCGAGGGAATGGCAACAGGAGTCCAAAAGTGAAGCTTCACTCCAGAATTTGTTTCTGAACTCATATAGTCAGACCTGTCAGATTCAATTTGTCTGCGAGCAAGTTCAGATTCAGCAGCCGATCCAGGCAATCTTTCGTAGGTAATAGTTTCATTATTCAGAAATGAAACAAAAGTATATTGTCCATAGTTGATTACTTGCTTAATGCCTGGTACAGTCGAAAGAGGCTGTTTATTTGCTTCTGCTTCAACAATAGCTTCCCAAATACCTTCGAAAACATCACTATCATTAACGGCAATCCCAATGTCGATTCGTCTGATTGTTGCTTTTCGTGATCCCTGTTCTGATCTATCAGAAGTTTCAGTTTTATATGAGCATTCGGTTCTATCAGAATCTACAGATATATCAGAATGATCGGAATTCACAGTGTGTACGCAATTAACAACAGGGAAAATATTTAGATTTTCAGTAAAATCTGCTTCGGTTACTGTACTCGAAGTAACACAAGCAGAAGTTATACTAGCAGGAGAAGTATTTGATGAACTTGTATTTAGTTGATCAGGAAATTCAGTGGATTTCTCTTTTTCAGTTGAGTCAATCAAAGATTGCCTCTTGAAAGAGAACTTGTGGAATATGCATTTGATCCCAGAAACAAGCTTTTGGACGATGTTGGAGGTTTTGGGAGCAGGTTTTCTTTTTCTTTCTAACCTTCTCAAATTCTTTTCCTTCTTCGATAGCCTCAATTTGGGTTGACGGATTTGATCTTTTTGACCGTTTTCCAAAGTCGATGATTGATATTTTTCGGAAGGCAATAGAGTCTGGGGTTCATTAGAATGTCTTTGGAAAGCTTTCGTAAATGAAACTTTCCATTTCCAGTTAGCCTTTGCAAGATAAACTGTCATCTTCTGAAGTTGTTTAATAATCAGGGGTTATGCTGGTCTAGAAAAAAGAGTAGTTCAGAAATGGGTTCACAATAATGAAACTCAAGCTCACCGTGACCACCCGACGAAATGCTTACGGAGTAAACGGCAAATTGATTATTGCTGGATAAGAATGAATATAAGCCAGGCATATTGCTCGTGTGAAACTTGCTATATTTGATTACAGTTGGGCGGTATTTGCAACCACAAATCGAGCCCAATTGGGTGCAAAAAAAAGATGCATCCTCTTGCAGCAATATGCATCATGCATACAGTTCTAGACTCTTAGATATACTATTTTAGAAACAGTATAGATGTCAGAATCTTTATAGAATTATCTGCACTTGCGATTTGCTTAGGTCTGATTGTATAGGAAGTGATTGTTGCGAACGGATGGATCATAGAGCTGAGATGCCTGGAATTTTCCTAGCTTCATTGGAAGACACTTATCCACTACTTTCGATTACGAAACCTGAGTGAAATAAGCTTTTCGGTTACTCTGTGGTTGCAACTGAGTTTACCCTGTGAAGGGAGTTGTAGTTCTCAATTCATCAAGAGTCATATCGATCTACTACTGGAAATCCCTAAAGGACAACTTTCTGTGGGTAAAAACTTGTCACTTCACTGGTTGTTACCGCTCTTAATGAAAGCGTTGTCACCATCAAAAGCTCGTATTGCTATAAATATTTTCGATGCAAGAAGTTCATAGTTGTCAGTATTGATTTCTACTACCATACATCTTTGGCCCAAGCTCTTTGAATACACTATGTCGACTTCATTAGCTTCATTTGTTTACTTATTATCATCAAACTTCATGGAGAGATTCAGACAAGTATATGAGTAAGGAAGATTACTAACTACCTCTGGTAAGCTTAATTTAATTAGCAATCTCTGTGACTATTTGCACTCTCCATGTCCACGCCTAGAGATCAGTCTGCCAGTACAGGTGTTGGTTCTCAATCAAACGTGCCTTTATCCGCAGCAAGATCTCGTTTCGTGTGCCGTTCTCATAATTCAAGACTAGATTATGTTTTTCTTCTCAAGGTAACTTTGACTTGTGACGGCAATGTACAGAAACAACAATTCCAAATGTCAGTCTTGATTCGATATCAAGTTTGCCAATCTCATCTCTTGATCTGAAACTCAAGGATGCCTTTACATTCTTCATTGATGCTGCGGTGTGGATGTTTAAGCTCCACAGTACTCCGCGCATCAGGTGCCTTATTTTCATACAGTAGTATTTTCTAAAGAGTTGGAATTATCAACAGTCTTTATTATATTTACTTCACTTCTCCCTATAGATTCCACAGTAATTTTTCTGTGAAAGCCTCATATATATCCGTATACCAGTTGCTCATATGGCTGTTAAGCAGATATATATCGCCAGACACGGATACCGTGCCAATTGGCTCCCGCTTCCACATCCACCCAATCCCACGGGAATAGATAGTGATCCACCTTTGGCACCTCATGGAGTCGAACAGGCGAGACAGTTAGCTGCTTACTTGACTTCGTTGCCGAGTACCGATAGACCGCAGTTTGTGGTATCGTCACCTTTCTACCGGTGTGTGGAGACAGCGGAGCCAATTTCGGAAATGCTTTCGTTGAAGGTAGTTCTAGAACGTGGAGTAGGTGAATGGTACAGAAAGGGACGTAAGGTGATTCCACAGCCGGCCGATTACGACCGGTTGACTCGATTCTTTCCTAAAGTTTTGGTTGACGAGTCCGAATGGCCCCGTGACACGACCGTAGGTGTGATTCCAGATCCCACTGGAGAGTCCAATGAAGATATCTTTGTCAGAGCCAATGAGTTCTGGAAGCGTTTCTTACCAGTATTCGAAGAAAAGTATCCAGATATTGAGACGATAATGATCATCACCCATGCTGCTACCAAGATTGCATTGGGAGCCTCTCTTTTGCGTTTATCGGGTGTTTTGGACTACATTGATGACGATAACAACACGTTTCGTGCTGGAGCTTGTTCTTTGGATAAGTACGTACGTACCAGCGACGGCTGGGACATGAAGATGAATGGAAACACCGAGTTCTTAGCGGGTGGAGAGGAGATGCACTGGGACTTTCGATCAACGTATGAAGCGGGCTCCGACGAAGACATCAAGGCACGGGCAGAGGAAGCTAAGAGGAAGAAAGAACTACAAGAAAAGAAGAGGGAATCGTCATCTATTGCAGAGGCAGCAATCAGAGACGACAAACTAAGTGTCAACGACGATTTTGAGGTACGTAACAAACCTAGATTCTAATCAGAGTCTACCAGAGTCTTCTAGACAAACTAGAGTCACCTGGATTCTGTTAGAGTATATACCAATCATAATAAATAATCTTAGTGAGGATGTTACTAACACAATTTTAGGACTTCTACGTGACGGTCGATATTCCCATGATCGGAAAGGCCCAGAACTTTGAGGATTCCAACAATTTGGAGACCCCAACTTCAAAAGTCAATATTATCAAGCCGGCAGCACAGTTCCAGATTACAGAGTTGAATAACGACAACCCCTTGATCAAATTGTCGAACAACAGCACTGCTCCTGGAGTACAGGACACCAACAACGGCAATGATGCTATCAACAGCATCAATGTGATCGACGGAAAGATCTACGAAACCAGCTGGAAAAAGTTGGTTGGAACAGACTTGATTTTTGACGACTACGGTGAATTGATAGGTAAGGTAACTGAACACTTGACCGTCAATGAGAACGTGAAGATTGTACTTAAAGACAGTTCCAAGACCAAAGAAGACAGCGACGAGGAAGAAGAGGTTGACGCGAATGGCGACCTCAAGACTGCTGGCCAAAGCGCTTTCTTGAAACATGCCATTAAGCTCGCTAAGAAGAAAGAAGCGCACTCGTAGGAGGAGTATAAATTCAAAGATAAATTATATGTATTAGTAGTCTAGGAGTGTTTCATACTTTTTAATAGTAATAATGTACAATATAATGACATGCAATAAGCGAAAAGATTATTTCTGAGCTGTAACTATTCGTTGTATATGTTCCATAAACAGCTGCAAACTGGTATCGTCTGTGAAAACATCAAATCTGTCTCCAAACCCAAAGAGATGGTTAGGATTAGTGGCATAACTAGTAGATGGATTTAACTTGGCCATAAGGAATCTGGCTTGAGATCCACCTTCGTCGCAATCAATAAAACGTGGAAGCGGGAATCTATCCATCAAGATTTCCATAGCCTCCTTCTTTGGAGCCTCCAAGAACTCCTTGAAATGAACGTACTCCGGCTGTTCATGATATCCAGCCTTTCTCCATTCAGCAACCTTTTTACCGTGGTGAATAAGGATATGGAAGAAGGTATCCAACAATAGGATCTTGGAATGCCCCAACGACAACGAATCCAACAATACGGGCTCTGGCTCCGTAATGACTAAACCCGTAGTTTCATCAACAGCTCCAAAAGTATCTATATCATATGACAAAAGAGTCGGTTGGATCATGATCAACGAGTTATTGACATCTTCATGCATAAACACATGTCTGACAAAACTTGTTTCATCCGGAGAGTTGTTGAACACATTTATGAATGGAGATCTCCTCAAATGATACAAGAACTGAGGTAACAAAGCGTATGAGGACGAAAGTCTGAACGACTCCAAGATTCCCGGTGTAAAAACAGAGAACCTAGTACAGAAATCCACCAAGTTCTTGTCCAAGTTCTTGACCACAGCTAACTGAGTGATGATTGGTTTATTCTTTGCATTGGTATTGTCTGGCTGCATCTTATTAATGGCATCTCTTGCGAGCAAGACAAGGGCTGCTTCCTGATCAAAACCACGTTCCAAATTCACAATATCAGAATCCGGGATAATTGAAAGCGGAACTGTGGTTACTCTCAATCTCATTTCACCCGATGCATGTTGATAGTGAAAGAGAAATTGGACAAATGCAAAACTGGTGAAACCTGAGTCCAATTTCTCAAAGTACAATGCATAAGTAGATTGAGGGTTCACATTACAGAGCTTCCAGGAGTTGGTAGACCCTTCCCCAAGGACAGTTTGGGACACAGTTTTCTCTGCAAAAGGATTATCCTTTCTAACTGGTAAAGCTGTGGCATTACCAATGAGACCTTCAACCTTGAGGTCGGAGGTAGCTCTCACTTCCAAGGTGGCATTGAAACCCATATCCAAATACTCTGAGTTGTCTTCATCCTGTTTCTTGAAGAACTTAATAAAACTCTGCTTGAATATAGCTGTACTGAAGGAGTCACTCATGACTACTACACCTCCAGTCTTGTAGCAGATCTCGTCCATTTCGTAGAGACCAACTTGGTCATAACTTCCAATAAAGAAGTTACAGCTCAAACCCATGGACACCAAGTTCAGGGTGATTTTCTTGTAGAAAGTTCTAGCCGACTTGAATAAAGACGTGTCCACCTTGGTTTTGGTCGATGTGGTAGGTGCAGAGGGCAAAGTTGACTGCTGGGCCTTCTCGATATCATGGTGTGATCTCATTGGCTCTTTCAAGAGATTATCTACAATCTTTCCATATCCAGAAGTACAGGCACCGCCAATAAAACAGAGAAGATGCCCCCCAGTAGTTTTGATATGATCTCCTAGCAAGGCATTGAGCAAAAGAGAAGCTGTATTCAATGCAGCGCCGGTAGCTCTCTCTGGTCTTTCTTTGAACTTGGAATGGGGGAATGTATTAGTAGCCAAGTTCTCGATTATGTTCGTCAACTGGTACTCTACAATGTTGACTGGTTGTAAGAACTTTCGGCCAATAGTACCAAGGATGTCGTCTACGCCCGAGCCGTGGGCCTGTCTGCTGTGATGGATATTAAGTCCAGGCGCGAGCAAGCCTAGACTCTTCAGAAGCTGGTCCAAGGTGTACTCCTTCGAGCCGTTGAATGTATAGGCTCGGTTATCGTTGGAAAGCAAGTCGTGGATCTGTACATGTTTGCCGAAAGTGATCAAACCCACCAATGCATTTTCGGGGAGAAGACTGAGCGAAATGATCAACGACTCCTTGAGTGACTGGAACTCCTCAACATCATCCGCAACAAAACATGTATCTACGACATAGAAGAAGATTGGTGGCAAAGAACTAAGCCTTCCTGTCTGGTATTCCACAGTGGAGCTTGTCTCGTGTAAGGCCGGAGGAAGGACGTAGTTGTTGGTGTCCGGATCGATCTGGTTCAAGACTAGTCTATTGGTGAAGCCACAGAAAGGACAAGTCCATATTTCATTGTTGACTGTGACAAACGGGTTGGCTATAGCCCGACATTGGCGACAGGCTAGCATTTCCTCTTTGGGTAACACCTGGATGTTGGACTTGTTGTTGAGCGGAGTATACATGGCTCCCAAGGGCACGACATTGCGCTGGTGCTGGAGTCTCAGCTTGGGAATACAGCTGAATGAGAGACGAACTCCGTCTATTTCTTCCCTGGTTTCAAAGTCCATTGTGATTGAAGGATCAGGAGACGATTGAACCCATACAGTGTACTATACGGCAATAGACTCTTTGGCTATATCCACGAGGCTGGAGAAGAAAAAGTTGACAAAAAGAATAGAAAAACCAGCTGAAAAATCGAGATTTCCACAGTGAGAAACCGCGAGATTTTCAAATCTAAAATCTCAGTCTAAGGCTGAGATCAAAGTGTGTTTTTTTTTCGCACTCGCGGATAAACCGTTGCGATAACAGAAGACCGAAAAAAGCTTTAGACCGCGTGATGGAAAACCTTATGAGAAGATTAATATCTCTTTAGAATATTGGGGAATTTGGAGAGATTTATACTCCGAAAGGAAAGGCCGTGGAGGTTGAGAATTGTATATTTGTATAGTGAATTGTAAGTTGTAGTGTGTTGTCCGGTTTTCCGGCGGTCTCTGGTTAAAGAACGGCTTACCAGGTTGTCTGTGAAACTGCCATTGTCATATTCATATCTTTTTGCAACTGCCGAGGATGCAAAGCCGAGAATGGAGATGTCTAAAACAATTACTAGTGGCTAGAATCATAAAAACACCACACCCCTACTTTGTCTAGAGATTCGTTTCAGGACAGCTTAATAGTTTTCGTAAAGTACTTTCACTTCAATTGTCACATTCCTTGATTCGAAGCTCATCACTTATCAGAAGATGACTTTTGTGTCGCTATCTTTTTCAAACCTTCCACACTGAAGCAAGTGAAAAAAACCTGTACAATACTGTCACCCCCCATGGAATGGTATTTCCGCTAGCAGGAGATAAGAAGGTTAGTAACCTCTCTTCAAAGCTATGGTTCAGTGTGTTATATACTCGGGGTAAGTACAAGTCCACTAAGTCGGAACTTTTATTCAGGAGTATTTAGCGTTATTTTCTACCGTTCGTGGTCGACCAAAGCCTTTTTGCACCCATTCATAATTTTACTTTCACTGCATCACCAGCCGATGTTAGAATGGCTCCCTCGAACGATTTAAGAAGAATATGTAATCAAAGATTTAATAATTTCCACCTGAGAGTATCCAATCATCTTTGAACCAAGCCGAGAGATTGTCCATTCATTCTCTAGTCTCCATTTGACCATATCTTGCAATCAAAAATGCCGACAGGACACAAACAGTCAACAAATTGTAATATCACCTGTTGCTGCAGTATCTGATACCATAATCCAGTATACAATTACTAATTAACAGCTTCCATTGCAAGAAATGTTTTGCGTTTTTGCTTTTGACAGGAGCGGAACAGAAATCATGGTTTAATCGTTTAAGGTGCTTCAAAAATTACTACTGATGTCCAACGTATAAACTTCAATACTATGTTAAAGTCATTCAGAAGGATTTTTCCAACATATTTATAGATACATAGATATTTTAGAAAATTGACGCTACCTCGTCACCGACTTCGTGTATTGTTAGACGAGGGAAATTTCGAGAATACCCATTTCGGAAAATCAGTGCTTCACCGTCACTTTGGGTGGACTGAAGTCAGGCAGTGATCTGACTGTAGCGAATCACCAAACTCAAACTATCCTATTAATGGGACTTTTCTCTTTTCTTCTCTGGCGGTGGAGTGAAGTAAGTTCTGTCTCACTTATATCAAAGCTCCAATTACAGCTATATACCCTTCAGTACTATAATATTCATGGAAACTTACATTCCGACCACTTTTTTGGACCAACAGTAACTCAGACGTGAATAAGTAGCAAGGTGGAAACAGAGTTGTAAAGCATACCCCAAACTTCAAGCGCAAGTAGACAAGATTGCGGCAAACAAATACAACTTTAACTACACTTGCGTGAATTGAATGTCAAATGCCAAACTTCTGTCTTTGTATCCACAGTTCATTTCCAATATGAATCTACTGAGATACTAATTTGAGCAGCAAAATTGCTTAAGAGCAGAGCTAGGAAAGCTCTGCTCTCAACAAAGTTGAAGGAGGTTAGCCAGGATTCAAATTCTGTGCAAGTTTTGAATCACAGTGGTTCTGGATATATTCCACAATAATACAGATAGAGGAAATCAAAAGATGGAAACACTATGAAATTTCTAATTATAAAGGTTATTCTGTTTAATCGTATACATAAATATCAGAAGACCTAGATGGTAACAATTGATTTGAATTGGCTGCGAAATCATTGCATTTCTTCTTACTCGCTTTTATTAATGCCTTAATGGCTTACAATCACAATTCATATTTCTTGAAATTCAAGGCAGAAGGATGTACTCTCTAAGCTTTAGGATATTTCAGTACGAAATTCTGACTCTCTTTTTTGGTGTTGTTTCCAAGAACTGGTGCTGCAAGTAGCAAGACTCATTGAGTTAATATATAAAGGTTTTCTTAGTTAGGTATATGCAAATTGATTCCAACATACAACTTCTTCTCTGATGTAATATTCTCCTTTTATACATTTGAATTGAACTTTAGCAAGAGGAACTGTATGTCTTTATTCATACTTGTTTTCCGTTCACTCTTGGTCTATCCTTTTCTTTGGTGTCAAGTTGCAAATTTAGTAGTGTACTTATCACGTTATTGAATCAGTATCACCAAAAGACAATCCTGCACGTATCCTAAAAAACTATTGACAATCTACAATGTCTTGGTTGGCTCTCAGCAACTATGGAGATCGTCGATAGCACGTTCAAACACCTCTGAGAGCATTGATAACATGTTGAGTGGTTATCTCAGCAGTGTACGACTTGCCAATGCTTCTAGGAGATTTTCAGGTTTTTCTCGACTTCGATACACTCATAATGTGAATTTTTCAGCTGAATCAGACATTAAATCCGCTGAAGCGCTTGACTATCAAAACAGAAAAGATATTATAGCATCTGACCCTTCCTCATCTTATCCTACAATTCGTAATGCTCGAGCAAATGTAAGTTCGCAGGCTGAGACTATCAGAATTCCAAGCTTCAGATCGAAGTTTGAAGATGTAGATTTCTCCCAGTATGAGAATAACCGCTTTCCAGGCCAGACATTCATAGTCGAGGGTAAGATCGAATCGATCCGAAAATCGGGAAAAGCAATGTATTTTATCGATATTCGACAAGATGGACAACAACTTCAAGTCATGGCCAGCAACAAAAGCATGGGAATCAGTGTTGGAGAGTTCAATACTGCCCATCAATCACTAAAGAAAGGCGATTTCATAATGTGCCATGGTTTTGCTTCAGTGACCAAAGTTGGGGAGTTGACAATTAAAGTCGATGCTCCATTGACATTATTGAGTCCATGTTTGAATGCTATTCCGAATAGACTTGTGGATAGAAAGAATATAAATGCCCAGCGTGTTTTGAACTACTTGGTAAACCGAGATTCTCAGACACCTATTCTTGTCAAGTCTTATATTATCCAGGCCATCAGATCTTTCCTTCTCCAAAATAATTTCTTAGAAGTGAATACGCCCATATTGAGTGGAGCGGGTACTGGAGCCAATGCGAAGCCCTTTGCCACAGTAGCACATTCTATTTCAACAACCGATGCAAAAGAGGCTGCAGTTCAATTACGAGTAGCACCAGAATTGTGGTTGAAGAAATTGGTCATTGGGGGCTTCGAAAAGATATTTGAGATCGGAAGCAATTTCAGAAACGAAGGCATAGATTCAACCCATAACCCTGAATTCACCAGTTGTGAATTCTACCAATCATTCACCAGTTTACCAGAATTGATGCAAATGACAGAAAACATGTTCAAATACATCCACGAAGATTTGATTGTAAGGGCGGCTAAATTACAAAGCATTACTTCTAATTTGGATGCGTTGGATTCCTTCACTCGCCCATTCCCCAAGTATGAGTTTGTACCAACTTTAGAATCGAAGACTGGGATACCGCTTCCCCAGGAGTTGACATCTTCAAACATGATAGAGTATTACCAGAAGTTGAACCTACCAGTTCCTGATAATAAATCTCCAGCAAATCTTCTTGATAATATTTCTGGCATCTATTTGGAATCTATCTCTAATGAATTTGAAAATGTGCCTGTGTTCATATATAACCAGCCGGCAGTTTTATCTCCATTGGCTAAATCGGCTGATGTCACATACGATGGCGGTCGTACGTACGATATTTCCTTGCGATTTGAATTATTTATCAATGGAAAAGAGTATGTAAATGCATACGAAGAAGAGAATTCACCGTTTGACCAGCTTGCTAAGTTCAAGTTGCAACAGGAGGCTCGTGATGAGTTCAAAGACGAGGAGATGTTGATCCCTGACTTGGAGTACATCAAGGCTATGGAGTATGGTTTGCCTCCTACTGGAGGATGGGGTTGTGGCATTGATAGATTGGCAATGTTGTTTGCTGGAGTGGATAGAATCGACTCTGTTCTTCCTTTCGGAAATTTGAGAGATGTCAAGAAGCAATGATGACATGTATATATATTGTAAATAGAACACGAAAAGAAAGATTTATCGCGAAATGGGTGCAAAATTGCGACCATTGACAAAAAGTTAATATATAATGAACACTTTCTGGAGCATTATAGATGAAGGCACTGATCTAACCCAATATTGGACATCACTGAAACATCAACAACAAGATTGCTGGATCTTTATTTACACTATAGTATTAGTGAATTTAAGAATAGAGGATAGCGTGTCAGTTAGGCTAATTATAAGGAACGGATATAGCGCCATGTACATTGAACAATACGGTTCACCGGCTACGCCCTTTCAGAAACCCTAAGAACCACTGGTGCTTGGGACATTGAATATATATACCTTTGGACAGTGCATATACAAGCAACTATCTTAAGCAAATTGTCTGTCAATTCTATTTGAAAATAGACCTTCAAGAAATAGAAGAGTGCTTATCAAGACAACAATTGAAGTGTGGAGTTCGCTTGTTGGATGATAAGAAATTGAAATCTACAGAAGTTCTTCTTTCAATAGTAAACGTGCATTCCTGCTGCATCAGGTTTATAAAGAGTTTTCGTATTTAAGTAATAAGTCAATATCGTTTTGATATTTCTTATATTTCTCAGTATCAATATTGGTACTAAGTGGAGGTCTTCCAGTGATACAATCTCCCAAATCGTAAATTTGTTTGAGGGTATACTTAACTCCATAGACATTGAATTCACCAATCATCATGTTTGCTCTTGTAACAAGATATTGTAAATCGGCTGCTTGTTCAAATTTACCGCTCTCATACAATTTCAAAAGCTTCAACATGGTTTTTGGAAAGATTCCAGATAATCCGTCAATCGCACCTTTGATATTAACCGAAAGGGCTGGAACAAGAACCTGTCCTAAGCCAGTGAATGGAGTAAAGTTGTTTGCCAGTAATATTGGATTTTTACCCAATAATGTATATGTATCTAAATTGAAGTGAGTCAATTTCACACCAACAATAAATGGGTGCTTTGCAAGCTCCTCAAAAGTGCTAACTTCAATATCAACCCCATTGACCACACCTGGATAGTTATAGATCATTATTGGCAAACTGCTTCCGTCGGCAACAATTTTGAAATAATCAATAATTCCTTGTTGAGTGACTAACTTAGTTCCAAAATAACCTGGAACCAACACAATAATAAAGTTGGCCCCTAAATCACTTGCAATTTGTGACTCTTCAATGATGTCCAGGTAGTTGGATGGAGGCATTCCAGCTATAAGTTTAAAGTTTGAGTCTGGAATTGCTTCTCTGATTGCCTTTAAAACAGAACATCTTTCTTTCATTGTCATATTAGAAGCTTCTCCCATTGATCCAGAAACAACAAGTCCGTTGATACCAGATTCGTACAACATTTTGGCATGTTTGACTTGTGTTTCTAAATCCAAGGAATACGAGCCATCATCCTTAAAGTAAGTTGGGATTGGGGTGAAAATACCCTTTGGAATAACAAAGCTATTATTGAAAGTCATACTATCAATTCAAACTGAATGCTTCTACACTTACGTCGGAATACCACTTTTTTCTACGATTCACCCTCATATATAAACATATACAAATATTATATCAAAGCTCCGAAAGTCCTCATTCTTCCAAAGAACACACATTGTCTGGGTCTATAAGCATTGGGGGAGGGGCCAAGAGAAATTGGTGGGGTTGTTGAGAACAGGGTCAGAAAAATTAATCTTTTCTTTGATACTCGCTACCCCCACCAGTTTTCACCCCGCCATTTTACACCTCGACCCCCACAAAATTTCTCAGGAACATAGGTCTACTTTAGACAAGGAGGCTTCAACTAAAATATCTACGGTATCCGAAAACATTGAAATAAATGTGTAGTCACAATTGGAAAATTTTGATGAGGGTACAAATTTTAACAACCTCGGTCCTCTGTTCCTCATGGTGAGTAATTTGAATTAGAAAAATATGTAACTCGGATTGTCAACTTCTTAGAATCTGATCTTTGTGTAAAGACGCTTACTATTGATAAATGGTGTTAATGTATTAGTTATATAACTTTTATGTAAAAGCTTCCCTTTCTTTTCCCGTACTTCTCAAAATACAATTCTCAATTAGCCCGGCGTACTCTCGGCAGATCTCTGACCTACAAAGAATGTACTTGTTTTTGAATAATTTCAATAACCCAACCAAATAATGCTTATTCGGAATATCATCAATTACTTTGGCACACTTTTCAAGACTTTTATAGTCCAATGACTTCTGGCCCGTACCCTTGGTCAATGAAGAAAATATTCTACTGATATAAGCGTAGCCTTCTTCTTTTTCGCTTACGACGTTCTGCTTTGCATATCTTTGATCCAATGACTCTGGTCCATATAGGGAATAGTTGTAAACCCAAATAACAAATAGTGATGATGCCACTATATTTGGTCTGTAGAGAATGGGATCAGAGTCTGGGTCGTAAACCGATTGTTCTTCTCCATTGAACAATATTTCATTTAACAATATGTAACAATGAAGAACTGATATCTTCCCATTAGCAGTATTAGCCCATTGCTTGATTCTTCCTTCTACTACTTTGTAGTCTCTTTCAGTTGTCTTGACACTCATTCTTCTAGGTGACCCAGCATAGATTAGCATATCATATTGCTTCACCCTCATGAATGCCTGACATAAGTGATAGATAGGAAATTTACATTTGGTATCGTTCACAGATAACCCAGAGCGAACAGAATTCGTAGACTCTACTGTCAGAGGTAAATAGAAAGCATTTCTAGTATCACAACAGTCTCCAACTGCTTCCCTCCACACCTCTATAGCATTGTATATTGTCGATTTCCACGATTCTTCAACTGATTTCCAATCCAAGAATGTCATTTGAAGATCTTTTTGTTCCATCTGAAATTTAATCGTTAACAAACCTGCCAAAAGCAATTTTTTACTTAGTGAACTTGCTTCTGATTGTTCCTGGTGAAGCAATTTGGTCAATGCAACAATGAACCTTGGAGTTTCAGTCTGTGGTGGCAAGTTATTATTGTCTATTACTGACATTTCCCACAACATATCATCACAAGGCATCAGCAATTTAATTTGATGGGCGAACAATACGATTTCATGCCCAAAAATAGTAGCATGAAAGGTGTCTAAATAGAAAGACACGAGAGCAGCCCTCTTTAATGACTCAATCTCAATCCATTTTTTCCAAATGTCTTTCTCTTCTGTCAAGTTAGTCTCGTCACTGGTTCTATTCAATGGGTCTCCTCCCAATAATGCGCTTCTCCTCAATAACTGTATCTTGAGGCCATGATGTAAGTATGCTCTTTCATGCAATTTTCTATTGGAAAACAACATTTCATAGGACTCTAATATGACCAAGCTTTGTATCATCCATGCCCTTGTAGGCAGCCCGAACTCCTCTGATGAAGATATGAGCCATCTCAAAGGCACTGCAATACAATCAGCTAGTTTCTGAGGATGTGGGATGATGGACATTGCGGTGGTGTCATTTACGTCCATCAAACCAGCACCCATCATTATCATGCTTAATAGCAAAAATGGGTGAACATCATCGGCACTAAATGAGGGCCTATGTAATATTGGAAACTGAACATGGTAAACTGCCCAATAGATATCCAAACATATGCGTAACTGCTCAGTATCAAGTAAAAATTCATGCAATTGTGGAATATAACCACATATCTTTTGAATCAACACCGTTCCTCTAAAAGTCTGAGTACTATACTGTGGAAATTTAGGTGATATACAAAAAGCCTCTTCTAACATGTGGTTAGCATTAGTATGTCCACTCAAAGTGGTATCAAAGGGACTCAAGACGTTTTTTTGGTTCAAGAAATCATTATCATTGAAGAGCCACTGAGTCAAATCGATGGGTAATAGAGAATGTTCGGCTGGGATATGCTCAGTTGGGATTGGTTGGCTCGTATATTCGCCAATTGAACTTGAACGACTAGAATATGATAAGTTTTCACTTTCACTATGATGTTTATGATCGACAATTGGATAGAACCGATCTGCAACTGCAACATGTGCACTTAAGCTATTATTGCCTTCGCCTATTGCATGATTTGTGTGCTGACTTTGCCGGTGTTGTTGTGTTGTTGCATAACCCAATTGATCAATCTTTGAACGGTTTTCTTGTATCTCCTCGCTTCTGTTGCCATTGGTGACTATCTCATGATCGCCATTTTCGAATACATCTTCTAGTTTGTCGGTAGATTCAACAAGACTACTATTGACTGTCAAATCAGATGCCGTATGCTTCTTCGCCAACTTTAGTTTCTGTTTCTGAATCTTTCTTCTATGATGTAATTCATGCTTTTCCTTTACATCCTTTCTGACAAACAGCTTATCACAACCAGGACAGGAACAGGTGTGGATCTCACGAGGTTCATGGTTAAATTTGTGTCGAGATAAGTGGTCGGATCTGGAGAATGACTTCCCACACTCTGGTACGTCGCAAACGTACCTCTCTCCAACTTTCATAATGAACCGCTGGTCTGCCAACTTCTCACTATACTAAAACTTCTCGTTTTACGAAACAAAGCTAAATTCTTTTTTTTTGTTGGAAAAGTATCTCCTTCTTGCTGAATAATTTATTGGCAATTGCTGCCGGTCAAAACCGATCTCGCATCAAAAGTGTTCGAAATCAATACCACTTGTGGTTTGAAAAAGACTTTTAAAATGGTGGTCAGCACAAGAGACATTCAGGCGATAATGCCGAAGCGGTGATTATGTTCCGGAGGCTGAACGACTATCTTGAAAATTGTGATCCACTTTTTGTGTGTATCTTCATACAGTCAAATTGTATTTTATTTGCTTGACCCCACTTTATTAATCCGGTATTTAAGCTTTATTGACCTTCTATCTAATTTCCCTTTTGACATAAAATGTAAAATTCCCCACGAAGTGCAACAAGCCCCACTTTTTGAACCAGGCTTCGGAATGCATAAGGGAAACTCCGATTTTTAAGATTTTGCACTGCCGCATCTGCGTCTTCTTCGGAGCAACTTCTTGAGGTTGAGCCGCGTGGTTAAGTATTTCAACACAGGTGTAGAAATCAGTCGTATTCTTAATTTAAACATTTAGGGGATGGTGGCGAAATGTACAGTTTCCTAAAGATTTTTGCTAAAAAATTGCACAAAATATCTAATATATGCATTGGTTCTCATTTATGTATGGTGATTCAAATTTATTTCGATTCTGGTTGTAATTTGCAGAAGTAAATGATAATCTAACAACATTATTGCATTTAATTCTTTCAATTGATTTACTTCTACGGCTCTTACATGCTAAGCCGCTTATCAGCCCACTGAATAGAGATATAGTATGCACTAATTATAGCTCACGACTAAAACCTACAAAAAGAGCTGGTCCATCATACCGTGATAATAGTCGCACTTATCATGATTCGAGATTCTATATACTTATCATAACTCTAAACCAAATACCATATAACTGATATGTATGAATACATGTGGAAATAAGAACCATGCCACAACAAGACGCCATTGGCACAACTCTTGAGTTCGGCACATGAAAGCTTTGACCAAGTCTTGGCATTCTTCTTCCTGTTTGGGCTATCTAATTGAATTTGGAGCCGTATAACAGGGGATGAACTATAAAATGATATCTAGATACCTTAAGTTCAATTCCTCGAAGTTACAAAAGATTCTTGTCAAACAGGGAATTCTTTATGAAAATAATAAATAAACGACAATGTCTTCTACTTTTGCCCTACCATTCCATGAAGGACCTTTCGATCCATACATTCCAAATGTTGATGAATTAGTCTATGACTGTGGTTACGCAAACATTACTATTCCTGTTAATGACACTAACCTCAATAGCGTCGCTTATGATTGTGGGTATAGTAAAGGAGGAACATGGGTAGGACTAGCCCCAAGCCCAAAGGATAGATCATTCTTCAACTGTGGCTACTACAATATAACCATACATAACTCTTCGGCTGAGATCTACAGAGTACTCTATGAATGTGGATATTTTTTTACAAGCACAGAGCAAGAACGAAACAAGAAACACAAATCCAATTCGCCCCGACTCGTTCTTCCAAAACTATGGATACTCGTTTTGTTACTAGTGCAATTAGCTTTTATTGCTTGTTAAGAGAGAGCAATATTTTTTTGTCATACAATACTTTCCTTATTAGAATCTATTCACTTTCGTTTTTGTATTATTTTCGATGATTGTTTAATTATACTCCTATGTAGCACAATATATTTTATTCCAAGAAGTATGCAACGAATAATTGATTACACAAGAAAGGAACTGTAGATGTGAAAATCTCTTTGACATATCTATGTAAGAGTTGCTCCTCTCAAAGAGTTGCACTTCACTCAATCTTTGATTTGTACCAGCTGATAGATTTACTCGTTTCACTCAATGACAAATGTTCTTCATTAACCAATTCTGTTGAAAGACTGAACTCTTTGATGTAACAGTAGCATCTGTAGTTGGAAACCACAATTGAAGAAGATAAGTGTAGAACTACATTCCGAAGCAGCAAATACTACAAGTACAATCGAATTTTTGTAGATTCTAGAATTACGATAGTATAGAATTGTTCTTGCTTATCGTGACCTAACCAAGAAATCAATGAGACACATACATTCTGAACTAGAGATTTGGAGTTCTGGGCTTTTATATAACTCGATCTACTATCGTCGACTTTCTCAATTGAAGACTGCTGAGTTTAAGTGCTAAAAATATATGGTTGCAAATGGAACAATTTTGCATACCATACATGAGATGTATACGTCTTGGATAATTATCCTGAACGCTTGTTACAAAAGATTGAAAGGAAATAAACTACATTTCTTTCATTATGAGAGCTTTTCAAAGCAATGAACAGAATTCTTGATACACGGACATACCGAACAAGATTGCAGCTTCACTGATTCGTCTTGATACCATATCCTTTTATAGACTTTACTCTCTCCTAATCCTTCCTTTCAATAAAAACCAATGCTCGCAATCTTGTTTAGCAGGCATTGCTTAGAAAATACTGTAATAAAATAAGAGTAGAGTCTATTCAATGTAAGATATGCAGTTATCTAAATAATTCTAGCACCTAATCTTCACCGTAGACGTCAATTGGATCCCAGTTAGGACTGACGAATCTCTTGATACCCTTGACTTTGTGCAAGTTGTTCAATTCTTCACCATCTTCGTCCGACAAATCGACAACATTGAAGTTGCTTTCAATTCTTGAATCGCTGACAGACTTTGGCAACACAACAGTTCCTCTCCAGATAGCCCAAGAGATCAAAATTGTAGCTACCGAAACCTGATTCTTTTCTGCAATTTTGACAATAGTTTCGTCCTTCAATAATGGGGAATTGGAGGAGCCCAATGGACTGAAAGCTTCCAACAAAATATCATGTTTCTTACAGAACTCAAGAAGCTCAGTTTGTGGCAAGTATGGGTGTATCTCAACCTGGTTAACCGTAGGAACGATCTTATAGTCAGGCGAACTAAACAACTTTTTCAAGTTTTTAATAGAGAAGTTAGAAACTCCAATTGACTTGGCTTTACCTGATTCAACCAAATGCTGCATGTCGGCGTATGTTTGGGTGAAATCGCGGTCAAACACTATATCACGCTTTCCGTTAGGTAATGTTGGAATACCTGGGTGCAGCTTGTTTGCCTTGTTCAAACAAACTGGCCAATGCATCAAGTACAAGTCAACATAGTCCAAACCAAGGTTTTTCAAGGATTGATCCAAGGCACCAGCAGGATCAAGAGCATCAATGGGGGCCAACTTAGTTGTTACAAAGATTTCTTTTCTTGGGATTCCTGAATCTCTAATAGCACGGCCAACAGGTTCTTCATTGCCGTAAGCAAGAGCGGAATCGATGTGTCTGTAACCTGTTTTGAGAGCAAACAAAACAGCTTTGTAGACGTCATCGGCCAGGGCTTGCCAGGTACCAAGTCCCAATGCTGGGATGGTTTCACCACTATTGAGCTTGTAAACTTTTGATGATCTATGAAGATTGTTAGTATATAAGGAACTGATCAATTCGTTGAAAATGAAGTCACATACTTATAAGAAGTAGCCATTGTAGTATGCTAACTTGAATAAAGATTGAATTTTTGATGATTTCATTTGTAATTCTTCTTTCTACTCATGGATAATCGGCGACTTATAAGTGCTAATCATTATAGCAGGCAGGCCGGTTTTGATTTTGGTGGGGGAGGGGGAGGTGGGGATTTACGCAACATCTGTCGGATGTTGCAAAGTGTAAATTCCTGGCATACAGTACTACCTAAATGAAAACACAAAGCGCGGCTTCTCTAGCATACCCCACCATGTTCGAGGACAGAAGCTGACACTTCAATTTTTATTGCAACCGAGGAATTCAGTTAAGGTATGCATTATCTTTGAAGCTTAATGTAAAATCTCCACCAACTAGAAGAAAATAAAATTCAGGTACAAAACTGGGCTCAAACAAAGTGCTTAACAGCGCTCCAGAGAGCCATTGCTACACAATTTGGCCAGGATCATTTTGTTTGCAATATGTATTGAGTATTAGCTACGAAATTGAGGTGTTCGAAATAAGAATCATTTCATTCATAAACAACAGAAGAAAAACTATGGATCTAACAAAGACTTTGAATTTCCAGAAGCCAAAAGGCTTTGATAAATCAGAAAAAATAAAGAAAACTAGAGTGGACTGGCATTTTATGTTTCCGATGTCTTAGATTTAGTATCTTCAATGTGCTCCACTTCAGCCTTCCTCTTTGTTGGTGATTCTGGTTCAACAATAGCTTGTTGAGCTTTGAACATCAAGTCAGAAATATCTTCTCCGAAGATCTTTGCAACCTCTTCCAATCCCAATCCTCTAGTTTCTGGGAAGGTGAATTGAATCACGACCATATGCGTGAACAATAAAATACAGTAAACAATATAGTATTTCCATCCAATGGAATCCATTCCAAGATTGTTCACGTAGTTGTTGAAAAAAATCCAAACTTGACTTGCCAAGGAATACAATATAGAAGCTTTTCCTCTCAAAGTATAAGGGACAATTTCCATAACATATGTGTTTCCAATTGGAGAGAAAGCATGATAAAATCCCATATCGAAATAGAGGAGTGCAATAATTCCCCGACCCAATGCCTTATTCTTGAATTGTGTTTTTTCGTTTATGTCTGCCAACACTATCCAAATAATGAATATTATGCACATTCCACCAAGAGAAACTTGCATTACAACTTTCCGTCTCCACTTAGCAGAATAAATAGCAAAAACAAGTGCACAAACACCACCAAAAAGTGTTAAACCAATATTAATCTTTAACTTGTCACTTGGCTCGGTAATACCAATATCCTGAAGAACAATTGAGAAATAATAAGCAATAAGCGAGGAACCACACAATTGAAGAATCGATGGCAATGCAAGCGTGATAAATAATCTATGCATATTTGCTTTTGATGAAAACCATGTCAACCAAGAAACCTTTTTGCCGATCTTTTCTCTGGAGATTGCAGCACTAATTTCAGCCATTTCGAATTTAACTAATTCACTGTTTCTGTCACCACCAGCATGGTATTTAGTCAAAATTTCAAAAGCTTCGTCTTCTTTCCCGTGTGCAATTAGCCATCTAGGAGATTCTGGACAGAAATAAACTAATACTAGTTGGATTAATGGAACAACAGCTTGAAGCAACGAAGGTAAGCGCCATGACCAGTTGTTGTACTTCATACTAGATTGATAAGGACCCCAAGTAAAAAGTGCTGCCATGAATGAACCTACTGGAAAGGCAGCCTGCAACATACTTGTCAAAATAGGTCTCTGAGATGGGTAAGCTGTCTCTGCCAACAATGGAGCAGCAGAAACTTGCATTCCACCAGAACCAAAACCAAGAATCATACGTGCAGCGAGAAACATACCAAAATTAACTGAAGCAGACTGCAATGCAGCACCAAGAATAGTCAATAGAATTGCACCTGCAAGTACATGTTTTCTTTTCATTCTGTCACCACTAGCAGTCAAAAATGGAGTAACAGCCATTGCTCCAATGGTGATACCATTCGTCATAGTACTCAAAATTTGACCATGTGGTTTATTGAAATATGCTGACCAACTTGGTAATGTTTGCAAATTACCCATCATACTACCATCATAACCTAAAGTAACCTGAGCAAGCAGCGCACATCCTAACAATACGTTCAATTTTAACAAATGAGGGTACTGGAACCACCATTTGTCTAATTTTGGGGTGACGTCTTCCAAAGTAAGAACTCTTTGTTCTTCTTGCCCAAGTGAGCCATTCTCATAGCCTTTAGAGCTGACTGTTATAATGTTATTTTCTTTAATATCTTTTGTTCCAATCATGTTTGTTGAACACTATTCAAAACTGATAGACAAATTGGCGAAGACAATCATATATATAAAGTTTTGGATAATAGAACCAGTCAAACAAGACCCCTTCAAAATTATTTGAGATATCTTTTCAAAAATGTGGAGTACATCAATAGAGATTGTCTACTTGCTATGTTACTGCGAATAATGAAGTTGGAGTTCTGCGGAGAGTACCGATAGATTTTTCTCCAAACCCCCACCATTTTCGATGCGGACTAAAAAATAGTACACTGCCGTAGGTATTCTTGAAAAATACACTCAAACTAAGAGCGCATCATTCTGAGGAGAGAATTTCACAGCACGGAAAGACCTATTCGGTGTTGATTTACGGATCTAGAGATTTCCTCAAGTGCATTAAAATTTTGGGGTTGAATCGACAACCTAAAAAATTTATTTAGATCGGACTGCCAAATGCATATTCCTTAAGTATTACAGTCATGTATATAGCGCAAGGCACATTTGGTGGGGTTGAGGGGAGGTAATAGAAAATACCAATCTTCTGCTAATCGAGCTTGGCAAATGCATGCAACCAAGGCAATACCTTCCAAAAGTTAATGCAAGGGCCATTTGGTGGGGGGCATCCGGGCTTTTCAATATTTTCTTCTCATCAAAAAATAACTTCAACTTCTCGAAATGTTTTGTGGGTGAGAGTGACATTTGACACATTTCTAACTTTGTAATTTCGTCCTCCTTGCACTTAGATTCTCCGTGGGGCCATACCACCCGGACGGGAGTGACAAGTAGTGGGGGGTGGGGTAAATACTATACCGATGAATCATATATATAGCAGATCATGGCCATTTGTCAACTTGAGTGTAGTATTATTTGGGATCAATAAAATAACAATTAAAGATGACAGTCTTGAAGACGAAAGTCAACCTAGCCAATTTCAACCCATGCTCTGGAAACCCATTTGAAACGAGAGATGATGTTATGCGGGCTTTTTCTGACACATTTGAACCATTGCTTCCAGCATTTTCAGAAGGTGGTACGGGTGTAAACTTGGAAGAAAGTGGTGGACACTTCCCCACAAAAGCAGCACACTTCGAAGGTTTTGCTAGAGCTTTATTGGGAGCGGTGCCATTTGCCGCTGGTGGAGGTGACTTCAAATACTGGGATTTATTCAGAAAAGGGTTGACAAACGGAACCGACCCCAATCATGAAGAATATTGGGGAGATATCGAAGATTGCGACCAAAAGTTGGTTGAATTAGCTGCTGTTGGGTATGCCTTGTCGTTTGTTCCCGAACACGTTTGGGAACCGTTGAGCAAGGAGGCTAAGAAGAATCTTAGTGACTATCTTCTTACCGCCAGAAGCCGTCATTTTCGTCGTTGCAATTGGAAATTCTTCAGAGTGATGATTGACTTGGGATTAGATAAGATCGGCATTAAGTTCGACCATCAAATGACCCAAGATTACTTAGATGAAGTTGACAGTATGTACATAGGGGACGGGTGGTATGGAGATGGTGACAGAGCAAGTGTTGATTACTATAACCCCTACGCATTACATTTATTTGGATTAATCTACTACAAGGCAAGAAAGGATACTGACCCTGAAAGATGTAAAAGATTGAAAGACAGGGCCTTGCAATTTGCTAAACAATATCTCCATTTGTTTGCTGACGATGGTGCTGCCATTCCATATGGTAGATCTATGACTTACAGATACGCCATTGTTGCTTTCTGGGGAGCATTAGCGTTTGCAATAGAAGAAGACGAGGAGCCAGTAATTCCATGGGGCGTCTTGAAGGGAGTTTATTTAAGAAATTTTAGATGGTGGTCAAAGAAACCAATCTCTAGATTCAGAACCAACATCCTTTCAGTTGGCTACGCTTACCCTAATCAGTTCATGTCCGAATCCTACAATTCTCCTCAGTCACCTTACTGGGCATTCAAAGCTTACATTGCTCTTATGCTCCCAGCAAACCATCCATTCTGGACAGCCAAAGAAGAGCCATTAACTTTGGAAGACACTCAGTTAAAGATTCCTGGTATGCTTCTTTCGCATACTAAATTGAATACTGTTGCATTAATCAGTGGCCCATATAAGACTTTTAACTTGAGAAATCAAGCTGAAAAATACAACAAGTTTGCCTATAGTACAAGATATGGTTTCTGTGTTGAGAACAATGCACGAGGCTTCGACTTCGGCACTCTTGATAACATGATTGGCTTCAGCTTTTCGGGAAATGATTTCTATGTCAGACAATACAACAAGTCTTGGATTTTTGATGGTGGATTGTATTCCGAATGGACGCCTGTAACCGGAATCAATGTTAAAACATGGATTCTCCAGAAGGGTAATTATCACATCAGAGTGCATCACATTGAAAACAAGACTGATTATAAGGTCGATTCACTCGAGGGAGGCTTTGCGGTACCTTCAATGATCGCAGAAGGAATTAGTACTGCTGAAGAAACTGCACCTGTCGTGGGAGAAGTAACAACTGATGATGACATTAGTTTAATTGCCAATTTATTGGACGATAGAAAACCAAGAGTTACTGAACCTGATCCAAACACAAATTTAATGTCTTCCAAGGTTATGTTACCACAATTGAGAGGTTCTATTGATGCTGGCTCATCAGCCAAGTTTGCCTGTGCGGTTTATGCTCAACTGACTACAGTTCCTTTTGCTAAAGATGAATGGTTGCAAGGCTTAAGTCTTCCAAGTGAAGACGAATTAAAGGAACTCTCTTCAAAGGCAGAAAGAGTGATTTGTAATGAATAAATACCGAGAAATGAATTTTAACAATTTTAGTTAAATTTATAGATCTAACAGAGAAAGTGTGAACTGAGAATAACGATGATTAAACAGAAGTTGTACAAGTTCTAGCCTATGACTCAAGTAATTTCTATAGGCCAGGTTTCTTCAAACATCAGAATCTTATCCTTAATAAAACCTGCTTTTGCGATTTGCAAAAACACGGTAGATACTCTTCTGGTCCTTTCGTGTTTCTTATGAAATCCATTGCACAATATTATCTTTCACTTTTTAGTCATACATGCACGCATATGATAAATCGTTATTTACTTACAATTGTGCATCTATATACATTGGACTGTGCAACTTTCCGATAGGGGTGCAAAAAGCGGATGGTAATGGCCACTCCAAGTTCATTCTATGGAATATTTTCAGTTACTTCGAGAATATTTTATGCGACTTTTTGGAGAGACTCCAAAGTTGAACAGAGGAGACGCGTTGGCGCGTGCCGGAAATCACCAGTTCCGACTTTTAGCGAACTGCAACCGTCAGGGCAAAAAATAAACACGTAAAGAAAAAATAATTTCTTTTCACGAACAAATGTCCACCAGGGTCCAAGTCCAATTAATGACAGCGCGACCACAGTTGAATAGGACAACAAGCTAGAGAATACAATTTCTAGCGACAAGTAGGAGAAGGCAGGGTTATATGAAGGAGCGTTAGCGGTGAAAATGAACAATGGGCATCTTAAGCTTTTAGTACAGTTGTAAATCTGTTTTTATAGAGTTAGCCGACGAGGGTTTGCCATTGCAGTGTCTTAGAACGCAAACATCTATTGCACAATAATTATTGATATTATTAACAGCAAACCAATACTAAGAAATCGCAAGTTTCAGTCTGTGATTGACGTCACAGCCGGAAACGTTTTCGTGTAGCGTGAGAGAAAAGCGTACGTATTGGCACATGGACTTACTGTAGGCTGCTGCCCCATTTATGGATTGTCCGCTGGCATCTAGACATTGGGCGGTGCAGCGAGTGTAGACGGAAAACAACAATACCAGCAATCATAACACGGGAGAAGACGAGAGATAAGACGGAGCAGAGAGGAATGTAAGCGGCAAAGAAGAGTTGCACCGTCTTAGCACAATGGCTAATTAGAGTGAATTAATTTAGCATTGTGAATGTAGAATCACTATAGATTAAAGCAATTTGTAATTTGGAGAGAATCGTCGCAATTTAAGTGTAGCGGTAAGATTGCTGCGATGGAGACGATTGTATTGTTGACTGCGATATCGTTGTATTGTTTGTTTTTAAGAGCGCTGGAGACAATGACAGACTCAGCATGCCATATGGAATTGCAGGGTTTCTGTCAGAAATAGCAGGGCAGATGCATTATCCACACGACATATGTAGAATAAACACTAAATATAGAACGAGACGCTACACGAGAAAGAAAAGACAATACATAAACAGGGATAGAGAGCAAGATGCTGGCAATAGCATTTTACACCTGAGATACACCTGGATACGTTTTAAAAGTGATTTGTAGCCATGTCCCTAGAGTCTGTAGATCTACAGTCAGTTCGTCAGTTTTGCAAAATTTCCAGCTCCACTTGAGAAGAAAAAACCCCAAAAAATATCACCCTGGTGAAATTTGCTATTTGGATCATACAGGAGAACCCTATTCTGAATATTTAACTTGATTGAACAAGCGTTTGTTGACAAGGGAAGCTAATGGGCAAATGTTTGGGTTTTCACGAGCCCGTCGTCGTGTTAACACCACCACGTATGTCAAGACGACTTTTGCCATCGTAAACTTTTTGCCAGGGCTTTCTCCACTATTTTCTTTATTCCCTACTAAACTCTGGCCTCGCCTTGACAGCCTAATTTCACCTCGTACCATACACGTAATCGATCCCTATCATTTTTTTTCCTGCAGCGCATAGAAGTTTAAGATTCTGATTTTTGCTTTACATCAACAAAAAACAATACTTTCCATCTTTCTTTACTTACTCTCCACTGTTGATAGCGAGACTGTTGTAGCGTTTTATTGTTGTAATATCTATTTATTTCTACTTCATCCCTCCTCAATTCGAGTTTCCTCCGAGCCGCTGGTTTCACGTCTTGTTATTTTCCTTTAGTTTCTGCAACCTCAGCATTTTTCAACCAGCCCTCACACACTGCTAGATTTCCATTGTCCATATGAGAAAAATCTGGACCCTGAGAAAGGACAAGCGCCGAAGCTTGTCATCCACAGGCTCGCCGCTGCTTTACAACATCTCGCAGTTTGACGCTGACGGCGATTCGTCACATTCACAGACCCAGTCGCACGCCCAGTCGTTGTCGATTTCTGACGATTACGACGATTACTCCACGCTCAACGGATCAGAAGTCGGCTCCCCTGTTCTCCAGCAGAACCAACACCAGCCACACCACATTCTACATCTCGGCCGTCACGATCATAATACTGGGAAAAACACCGTATCTGGTAACTCTTCCGTGGCCACTTCTCAGACTCACACCAGAAACAGATCATCCATCTCGTCCATCCATCCGGGCCCCAAAACTGTACAGCAATTGGTTCGTCCTGATTATGATTCGCGTGTTATTAAGAATGGATGGCTTAATGGACTTATGAACCCGAATTCGGCACCCGAAATCTCGGACCAGACGCTAAAGTTAGTCAGAGCAGAGTTGAAAGGCTCCCATTTGTACTTATACAAACCTCCATTATCGCTCAACATCAAGAACTTCAAGCTTGACAACTCCGGCTCGACATCGAACGATCCAAACGACGAATCCTTTTACCCAACTCCAACTCCTACCGAATTACACGGAAACGCTTCCACCCCTTCACTTTCAGCCCATGAAGGATTGTACAATTCAAACAGCTCCAACAATTCCAACATTCACGAAATTGGCTCACCTGTTCTTTTGTCATCTTCGAACTCTCAAACAACTCCAACAATTGTCCAGTCACAGTCTATGGGTTCTGCTTTCACAACACCCAATCCCAACACGACTCTACTTGACACACCTCCTTTGAACCAGCCTTCAACCTCCGTTATCGATCCCGACGACTTCGTGATCACGTACTACAGCACGAAATTGCCTCATCCCGACTTAAACTTCGATTTTAAGAACCACCAATTCATCACTTCCACTGCTTCGTTCTGCCAATCTTGTGGAGTCACACCTTCCACCACGCCTAATTCTATAGAGTCCTTGATCCACTTCATCTTGTTCAACGAAGACGAAGTCGATAATGCGCAAATTTTGGATCTTATTAATATTTTGCCCATATTCCCCAACTTTGGTAGAATCTTGAAGTTGATCGCAATCTTCCTTTCAGACATCTACAATCACAAGTTCAAAGGCTACTACAACCAGGCCGTCGTGATAGAGCGAGTGCTCAAAATCTTATATAATGTTGAAGAGAACTTCGACGGCTTCTTGCTAAAGTCTGACATTGCACCCTACATCTTGAGAATCTTGGAGACGTTGTCAGAGCCGGAATCGCCCGAAACCGAAATTACAAACATACAGAAGTTCAAGAAGGACATGTTGAACAAACAACAATCGTTGGTCAACCTTGTCAACAACGACCATGTTCCCTCTGATGTGAACCCATTTCAAGATTTGAATTCCATTGTGTTCATGAAAGATATCAACTTGGTTGATTTCGTTCAAGCCATTAGTGCCATTGATTTGAAGTTCTTCAAACATTGGAATTCCAACATCGACAAGTCGCTCTTGTTGTATTCGTCCATCAATGGCAATTTCGACTCATCTAGTAGTCACGGCACCGCGGACTACTTCTACAAGAAGAATCCTCTCATTTTCAACAATGACCATCATATCCACTACTTATCGCGTCTATTGATCAACCATATATTTGTGGAAAGCTCGTCGTCGACCTTAAGTTCTTCTAGTTTGGAACGCAAAGCAAGATTGTTGGAGAAATGGATCGACTTGGGTTGTCTTTTAGACAAGTCAGGAAACATGTCGTCGTGGTTGGGTATTTCATCTATCATATTATCACAACCAGTACTTCGTTTGACAAAAATTTGGTCATTGGTTTCGCCTAACTATATAAAGTTGTTGAAGAGTGATTGGTCACCAGTGTTGTTCGAATTGGATAGAAGACACTTGGCTAACGGTACAAGTTACGAGAAGTTGCATAGCTCACCATCTGCCTCTCCAGACAAGGACGACTTGCGTGATTCTATCAATTTCAAGGACTCGTACCATATTATGGCTCCAAGAGGGTTGGGTAAGATTTATCCGAAAGAGCGCGTCATTCCCTACTTTGGAGATTTAGTCATCAACAACAACTCAACAGCAGACATCTTTGAGTTGGAGTCGATTTGGAAGAGAATCAATTATTCATTCAGCAGATGGAACGAGTACCTCTCCAACTTGACCAACTATTATGAGATTATTAAATACAACGACGATGTTCTCAGAAGATACGATAGCATGGGTTTCATTTTCTCCAATGAAAGTTTGAACCAGGTCTTATACTTGGGTGCCAATGAAGATGGTAAACCATTGCCTAGTCAGAATGAAGAGATAAGACCCCAATTGAAGAGAACCAACTCTACCGACTTGCAACAAAAGTTGTTAAAGTTGATTGAAATTAATTGTGACTCGATCAATTTGGAGAAGATAATGAGGTTATCCATTAATTTAGAGCCAGATTTGCCAGAGTCATATTTGAAGGTGGAAATGTCGACGTCAGTGATTCCAAACACTCCCTTGGAATTGAGCTTCATGAGAAACCGTAATATGTCTAATCTTTCGATTCATTCAAATGGATCAAATTCTTCACTTAATGGAGACCTGTCTACGATTTACGAGACAGTAACAGGCAAGAGCGGAATTGAATACAATCCCGAATCACGTATTCCAAGTTTCAACGATCGTTATTTCACCATTAACTTGTCCAAGTATGATGAATTGACAGCATACAGCAACAATGAAGATAGTTCCCATAACCAGAAGCTTTTGGATCCGTCTGTTAGCAAGCACAATTTCATTATCAATGATGACTTGACTTTCAGAATCGATGATTTCGTTAATGAATTAGATCCTACAGCTGTTAATTTCAATAGCATTGATGATGTCATCGTTGAAGTCGAAGATGATGTTCCTGGATTGGGAATCGATGTAGATGATATCTTGAATTCAGAAAAGTTCAACAACTTCACAATATCACCAAAATTGGGTTCTGGAAACACCAAGAAATTTGGTGGTATTAGCGGTGATTCTCTCAATGGAGCTTCCAATCATTCGAAAGACCTCCCCATCAGATTTATTCCAAAATATGCAACTATGGATAAGCTCATTGACTTGTTGTTGATTGATGTTAAGTATTTCCATCAAGAAATTACCCTTGACTTAACAGAATATCGATTTGTATTCTTGTTGAATTATAACTCATTCATTACAACCAAAGAACTCTTGGATAAGTTGGCTTTGAGATTTATCAATTCTGGTAATGCTGTTATTTCGGTTATGAAAAGAGAATACTTGAAGAGGACAGGAGTTCGTTCTCCACGGGTTGACTTCCCCAATTGGAGTCTAGACACCACTGTTGATTTGAATGAACTTGGTGACGTTGATTATGAGCTCTTGTTGAAAATACAGATCAATATTTTAAAGGTTTTGATTGTCTTAGTCAATAATTTTTACTCCAATTTCTCGCTTGACATGGGCAATAAGAAAATCTTGATAAAGTTGCTTAAATTATTCAGCAATGAAATTTTACAATGGTATAATTCTAACAAGATTGACTCGAAATTAGAAAAGTCGTTTGAAAGCTTGGTCAACTATTACAAGAAATTGAAGAAGTTGTTCGTGAAGAAGACCTATAGACCAATTGAAATTCTGAAATTTGACGAGTACTTGATCAAGGAATTTAAGTTCAACAACTCATTACATGAAGTTCCAATGAATAGAAACTTACCAAGCCATAGAAATGTGAGCAAAATCGAGAAGTTCTTACTCAAATTCAACAAGCTTTTGACTGTCTTCTACAAGGGAATCAAGGCAGAGGATTGGGTGAGAGTGTACAAGATTATCGAAACAGTTTTCGAAGAAAATAATTTGTTTGAATTCAACTTGCAGAAATCAACCGTTAGCGAAGATTACATGATTGTTTCCAATGTTTTCAACTACTTCGAATCTTTGGTTGATCCAGTCGAAAGACAATTGATATTGAAGAGATTTCCTTTAGTTTTCAGAAAGTTATTCAAATTGTACTTTAAGTTCAGATCTTACATTCTTATCCAACTAACTGATTTAGGAATCACTGTTGAAGAAAGATTGGATCGTATGAAGACATTGTTGATTATGTGTAAGATCTCGAAGTTGAAAATGAGTGACAACCAGTTTGTTTTTGAAGGAGGCAGAGGTAACATCCCATCTTGTATCGAGACTGCTATTACAAATGTAATCTACTCTCCTGAGAGTAGACTTTTCGCCAGTTTGTGGATCAAGGCATCAGTTCAGTTAAATGATGATGTCCCCGCAAGTTCAACTTCAGTATATGAAGATCTTGACATGTTATTGCCACACAAGTTGACTTCTTCTGATTTGCAAAGCGGTGAGCCATTGTTGCCTTGTTTTGGTTGGATTATTGAAAATATCATTGAAACCAATAAGTGCCCAAGTTTCTTCAAGAACGCAATCAATTTTAATAAGAGATACTTAATCTTCAAGCTCATTAAGGAGCTTGGTGTTGAAGATATTGATGGAACTGGCGAAGGAGCCAATTTCAGTTCTCATGATTCACGAGAGTTTGATTTCTTATTGAAGTTGGATGAGTCACTTGTGGACACACAAAGCATCAGAGAATTTACACACCATGACAAAGAAAGAGGCAAATTATTTAAAAGTGTGTTGAACGAACAACAACGTCTATTGGTCGATGATAATATGAAGAAGCAACTTCGTGAAAGCAAGACAAGCTCTGGAGCCGGAAATCTGGCAGCTGCAAGCAACTCATTGACACTTCAGAAAAAGACTTCTAATTCTAGTCTAAAGCGTCAATCGTTGTCTTATAAATCTAATTCATCATCCAGGTTCAAGATCAGTGGTCTATTTGGAAAATCACGTCCCTTCTCACTCAATGGATATTCTAATACGGAAAGACGTGTTAGTTCTCAAGAATTGCCAAACATTGAAAGTATATTAGATACCAAGCAAAAACCATTTGCAATCATTGCATTGAAGAGCAAGAAGATTTTCCCAGTTTACTTATTGCCATTATGTTTCAAGGTGGATTCAGATGTGGCAGGTGATGATGTTTTCTTTCAGGCTCCAAATCAAGCTGATTTGAACGATTGGTTGGTCAAATTGAACTATGCCAACAGACACTGGTTCTTCTCTAGAAATCTTAACTTGAAGAACAATCATCCAATGACAACATTTGGTATTCCTATTACAGTTGTCTGTGCTCGTGAACAAAGCACTTACCCTACGTTCTTGGAGTTGATCTTTGATGAAATTGAAAGCGAAGGATTGAAAGATGTCGGTATCTATAGAATCAGTACTTCGATCAGTGAATTGGCAAATGTTAAGGCTATTATTGATAGAACTGGTACTCTCAATGTCAACGAAAAGCCGTATGATACTCACACATTGACTAGTATTGTCAAGTCATATTTCAGAGAGTTGCCAGATGCCTTGTTATCGGACAAGGTCATTAATTCCTTCTTTTCCTTGAACAGACTCTCGGAAGAGATTGATGACGAAGTGGACGATCCAAGAACTCTAGACAAGTACAAGGAAGTCTTGAAGGAGTTGCCATCGGTTAACTACAACACCTTGAAGTTACTTTTGAAGCATTTGCAAAAGGTTAGTCATTTCAGTGAAGATAACAAGATGACGACCTCTAATTTAGCCACTGTTATAGGCCCTGCTTTGACTGAAGCAAGCAATTTAGAAATCTTGATCAACAACTTTGGATTCATGAATTCGATCTTGGAGAAGTTAATCATCAATTACGACTACGTGTTTGATGATATTGTCATCACCAGTTTCGTCGAGCAGGTGAAGATGTCTCCTGTTCAGGAGTCTAACTTTGCTTAACTTCCTCCCATTTCTGTAATCTAGTTATGAACGCCTTCACTTCTCCAGTACAATTATTAATATACTTATTGACGAACAATGTATAGAATCTTTTAGACAATTGGAATAGTTTATATGCTTAGCACAATACAAGCTTGGATATTACACGAATGAGACAATGTCATTTATTGTTATTCTAAATGCAATGGTATTTTAATTATACCTAACGAAGAAACTGGGTAACGAGAAGATTTTGGTATTAGGGTATAGTACAAGGAATCGTTTAGGCGATTTCGAAGGAAGACTTACCGAAGTCTGGGGTTCCACCTAAAGTACCGTAGATGTCACCGACGTAGTTCTTGGAAGAGTACTTTTGACCCTTTTCGTAGACCTTGTCCCAGTTGGTGATGATGTCGTGGATCAAAGGAGTACCAGCAAGAACCAAGTTTTCAAGAGAGGCATCAATACCACCTTGATTGGAATCAAAGAAGAACTTGTAAGTGTCGTTGGACAAGGATGGAGGAGGTCTGGAGAAGTCAGAGATGGTTCTCATGACGACGACTCTGTCGAAGTCAACTAAACCGTACTTGTCCAATCTGGTGAAGGCTTCCAAGGAAGCATTGTCTTCTTGAGCAGTGGAACAGTAAGTGGCACTGCCGTTGGACATCAACTTGGTGAGGTTGGCAAAGTAATCACCTAAACGGTTACCAGTGAAGTAGTTGTCAGAAGTAAGAACATCACACTTGTAAACACTTGGCAAACCCCTAGCAGCAGTTTCGTTATACAAGGCTCTGAACTTGGCGTTAGCTTCGGTACCGTTGTTCAAGTCAACCTTCAAGGCCAATTCAACAGCTCTGTCTCTCAACTTTTCGTTGACTTCGAAAACTTCGGTTCCGTACACATTGCCTGGATAAGTGTCTTGGTTGTCGGTTCCGTAAGGAATGTAACCACTGATCCAGTCTGGGTTGGTGTTGTTGTAGTCAAGGAAGTCCAATTGGTATTCCAAACCAACTTGAACGGCGTACTTGGCAAAAGTGACACCACCGAGAGTGGTGTATTGAGGCTCACCACCTGCGATACCGGCAATCAAGAAATAGGTCTTGGTCAAGTCGAACAATGGGTTCAAGGTCAAGGCAGTGACCGAGGCAGCAGCATTAATTTCACCTTCACCAGTGGTGATTTGACAGATGGTGTAGTTAGTGGTACAGTGGATAGTTGGGTAGAGTGGGGACAAACCTGGAACGGTTATGTTGTGGATGAAATCCAAGGCCTTCAACCATGGGTCTCTTTCCAATTCGAACATGGAGATGACAAAGGCTTTTGGCTGGTACACAGCGAATGGCTTACCATAGCTGGTTTGGATGTTGTCACCAGTCTTCTTACCAGTGGAAGCTGGGATAGCTTCTTCCAAAGCGGTGTCGTTGATGGCACGCTTGTGTTGCAATGGGTGGGCCACAGCAGCAGACAAGACAGAGGCCACAGCAAGAATAGCAGAGAACTTCATGGTTGCGAATTATTAAGTGCCAAGACTATGAAAAAATCTGTCAAACCAGGTGGTAGCTGAAAAACTCTTGGATATTTCTCCAGCTTTTATAGTGGGAAAAATCCAACCATCTTACGAGACATCGGCATCGAATGGCGGCATCAATGCCGCTAATCCATAACAAATGCAAGAATTGCCTTTTTGGACCATTGTTCCACAAATTAGAGGAGCAATGAGCTTTGGCTAATTGTTATCTATAACGGTATTTTTTGACTTCGACTCAATTTAACTAAGAAGGTACAAATACCATCTGCATGTCGTATATAAAGGCACCGATGAAAATTGCCCCAGTTCGTTGCGATTTGGGCCCAATCGGGTAAGGTGAATGAGTGCATACTCATCTGGCGGAAAATGGCTCCAGTTCCAGACCGATTTCCACTGGAGTTTCCTTGGAAAGACGACCCCCACAAATTATGAACTCATATAGAACTACTCCTACAATCGTTACTATTCCTTCCCAGGAATACCAGGAAAGAGACAAGAAAAGAGCCTATCCCCTTGTCGGGAGTCAGACTTTAAATTAGCTGTTCCATCGGAGCACAAATGCAATATCGAAATTCTACAGAAGTCAATATACGGACGGTATCTAAGGAAACAGAAAATGAAAATTTTGGTGTATTCGTCCATCTCAGCACCGTTTTGTGTCCACCACTGCCTACTGAACAATGGGCGGATGGAATCGGTTACGAATGGGGTGAAATGGAGCGGCAAGATAAGAATCTGCAATTAGTGGCCTAGTGTGCCGTGCCATATAGGCGTGCCGCAAACATTCTCTTTCGGTTATCTACCCCCTATTTGTTCATCTAAGCTATTTCGAAACTATCTTTACCAAAGTCTGGCTTTCCACCTACACTCCCGAAGATGTCGCCTACGTAGTTGTCAGCCTCGTAGGTTTCTCCACTCTCGTATACGTTTTCCCAGTTGGTGAGAACATCGTGAATAAATGGAAAACCAGCGTTGACCAAGTTTGCAAGAGAATGACCAATTCCGCCTTTGTCGGTATCGGTGAAAAATTTCACTGTATTATTGGCCATAGAAGGCGGCGGCCTGGAAAAGTTGGAGATAGTTCTCAATACTACAATTCTCTCGTAGTCGACTAAGCCGTATTTCTGCATTCTTGTGAAAACTTCTAGCGAAGCATTGTCCTCTTGTGCTGTAGAACAATAGGTAGCGCTACCGTTAGTCATAAGCTTCGTGAGGTTTGCAAAGTAGTCGTTTAAGACATTTCCTGTGAAGTAGTTGTCCGAGGTCAAGACATCACAGCCTACCACTGTAGGGGGGCTAATTGCGGGTTCAACTTCGTAGAGAGCTCTAAACTCGGCATTTTTTTCAGTTCCGTTATCCAATTGGACGTTAGAGGCTAACTCAAGTGCTCTATTTCTCAACTTTTCGTTAAGCTCGAAAACTTCAGTTCCGTAGACATTGCCTGGATAAGTATACGGGTTATCGGTTCCGTAAGGAATGTAGCCGCTAATCCAATCTGGATTCGTGTTTATATACTCACGGTAGTCTATTTGATATTGCAACCCGACCTGAATGGCGTATTTCGCAAATGTAGCTGATCCTGTAGTAACCTGAGTAGGTTCTCCGCCAGAAATACCCGCCAACAACCAATAGGTCTTGGTGAGATCAAACAAGGGACTCAAAGTCAAAGCAGTCAACGACGAAGCGGCATTGATCTCGCCTTCTCCAGCAGTAGCCTGACAGATACTGTAGTTAGTAGTACAGTAGATAGTAGAGTATATGGGCGACAAGCCCGGAAGCGAAATGTTGTGAACAAAGTCCAACGCTTCTAGCCAAGGATCTCTTTCCAACTCAAACATAGAAACGATAAACACCTTTGGCTGGAAAATAGCATAGGGCTTACCGTAGCTCAGATGGAGGTCATTGTCGGTCGACAGAGGCAACTCTTTTGTTTCTCCTACGGTGACTTCTCTCTTGGAGACGAAAACTGGTTGCGCTGCAACTGCAGAAGTTGCGATAACGATTGCAAAAAATTTGAAAATCTTCATTTTCTGACCATCTACAGTTCTACAAAACTACATTGCTCCATAAGAAGCGGTTTCGACCTTCTTATATAGCTTGACATTCCAGGGGAGTCACATTGTCCCATGAGGCACCACCACCATTGTATTGCAAGTCCCAGAGCCTTATGTCTATAGTTAAGTCTTGAAATTTGTGTCTTGGCATCTTATCTATAGTGGATTGAAGATATTTCATGAAAACCGGCTCTGCGGCTCCTTGTTCCAAAGGAACCTCCGATGGACAAAAGAGACATAGAGAGGGTCATAGAAGTATAGCATTTTGTCAGCTATGATTTTTATAAATGTCATGGTGAAAATATGTTTGCTGTCGTACATTTCTATGCTGCTCGCCTATCATAATCATAACGGCTGGGAGACACAGAAACTAGAAGTAGGCTTACAGCGTTAAGCCTACGTACTTGCTTACATCAAGTGCCGTACGATTGCACTATCAATTGAGGGCGACTCAGTGTAGGAATGACAATGAAGTGGATCAAGATTGCATCTCCCGAAGGGGACGAGGGTTGGCCAAAAAGAGTTCATACAGATTCTACAGTACGATACGAGGCTTGAAAATCTCGTATCCGAAACAAATTGTTTCTAGAATAAGAAAGAACTAAATGGCTGAATGCTCTTATCATTTTCTTACCATCTGGTGCAATTGCTGAACCTCTGAGGATCTAAGGCTCCAACTGTAAAGGTGCTACAAAAGAGCAGTTCGTATACTTAGCGACGGAAGACAGGAATGAGATTGTCCTAATCATAGGAAAAAACAGCGGTACGGATGCTTCGTAAAATGCAGTCCTACAATTTCAAACTGCAAAACTTCTCATTGCATGTTGTAACCAACAAAGCTGCAAAAAGTAGACCTACAGGTTAACAGACGTGTTTATAGAAGTAGTATGAATCTTCTCAATTCTCTCATCTTTCACTCTTTGTAGCGAGTATTCTCCAGAGAATGGAAGCAGCAGTGTTAAGCGAGCCACGCAGTGCCAAGCGAGTGGCCGACGGTGCCACTGCGAGCTTTGATCCATTGGTATGTTAATTTTTCTAGAGATTCACATAGAAAGATTCACCCAGAAGACTATATTTCATATCTTTCACAATTTATCATCTATTCCAAATCCATATACAATATACTAACTTTCATTAGGGAGACGTGTCAGTTGATGCGTATATGACACAGCAGCTTGCTGCAAAACGTCATCACATGATGACACAGAATGGGCCTGATTCTGAAGAGGAAAGCTCAGATTCAGATAGTGAATCTGAATCGTCATCTTCTGATTCTGACGACGATGAAATCACAGATGCATCCCCGGCTAAAGCAGGCGTTATCGAGCGAATCTCGCTAAAGAATTTCATGTGTCACGATTCGTTTGAACTCGAGCTTGGGCCCCAAATCAACTTTATCATTGGAAGAAATGGGTCAGGAAAAAGTGCCATTTTGACCGGAATATCTGTCGGACTAGGAGCAAAAGCTTCCGACACTAATCGTGGGACGTCCATCAAGTCGTTTATTAAAGACGGGAAATCAACAGCGAGAGTCACGATAGTATTTTTGAATGAGGGCCCCGAAGCATATAGACCCGAGGAATTCGGCAAGAGGATTATTATAGAGAGGAAGCTCCAGCGAATTGGAGGAAATACCTACGCCATCAGATCGCATTCTGGTAGGACGATTTCGACCAAGAAAGCCACTCTAGACGAAATCTTGTACAAATTCAGCATCACTATAGACAACCCCTTAGCATTTTTGTCACAAGATAAGGCTCGTGAATTTTTGATGAACACTTCAGACGAGCAGAAATACAGTCTTTTCATGTCCGGAGCATTTATTACGAACATTATAGACAATTTTGGCAGAACACTGAAGAACATAGCTGAAATCAATTCCAAAATTGTGCAAGCACAACATTATAGAAAGGCATGTAAAGATAGCTACAACGAGATTGCCAGCATATACAACCGACACAAGAAGTCTGATTACTTGAGAAACAAACTTCAGATGCTTTATGGGAAAATCCTCTGGTATAATGTGACTACAATAGAGAAAAAGGTAAATTCATACGAGGAACAAGCTATTTCTTTAAAAGAAGAAATCAAATCTGCAGACGATAAGATTGTTGAATGCAACGAATTTATAGAGAATGCACCAGAAGAGATAGCTGTGTTGGAGAAAGACCTTACAGATAAGGAGTTATCTCTAGATGACTTACTGGAGAAGCATTCCAAGACCAACGACACCAGGCAAGATGCAAAGAATACAAGTAGCCAATTGTTGGAGGAGTGTAAGGAAAATGCAAAAGTGATCCAGTCTTTGCAAGAAAAGATAGAGACAAGAACCAAAGATATCGAGAAAGAGCAACGAAAGATTGACGAAATAAATGGGGGATCAAGAGAAAAGCTAAGACTAGAATATGATGAATTGAGTGCAGAAATACAAAATATCGAAGAGCAACTAACTGGGATAAAAAGAACTATTGAAATTACGAAGTCTTCTGCAAACCCTAATATGGACAGTCACAAGTCCACACTTAAAGATCGTATGTCTCAACTAGAATCTCTTCAAAAGAGAAGGCAAGATTCCCAACGGGCCCAGAAGGACAGGTATTTTGCATGGGGCAGGGAAATGAGCAATGTAATACAAAGAATTCGAAGTACGAATACCTGGCACAAACTACCAATTGGACCATTGGGAGCCGATGTAGAAGTGAAATCAGAATACAGCAAGTGGAGCGCTTTGATAAACACAGTTCTTAATAGAATGCTCGACTCGTTCATAGTCTGCGATGAGCACGACAGAAGACTATTGGAAAGTATACTAGCGCATTATTCGATGAAAAAAACCATTATTGTCAGGAAGTTTGAAAGTTTTGACTTTTCCAATGGTAAGGTGTCTGGACATCCTACTTTTGTAGATATGATAACATGCAAGAATGAAGAAGTATTGCGAGCATTGGTTGATAGTATGAATATCGAGAAACTTGTCATCAGTGATAAAAATGAAAGCCCATCGTCAATTCTTAACGAAAGAAACGTAATGAGTGTTTTCACACTATCAACTGTCAATTCTGGTACTCGGTACGGTAAAGCAGGAGATACTATTCGAATGGATCCTGTTTACTATTCCAAGGACATTGTAAAATTAGCTGTTACAGGAGCTGATGAACTTCATGATGTAGTTAGCTTAATCTCGGAGGAAAAGCTTCAGATCGACATACTACAGAAAAGACTTCGAGAGATGCAATCCCATCATCAGAATGAAATCGTTAATCTTGAAAAGAAAAAGAATGAATTCAACGAAGTTATCAGAAGAAAGAAGCGGAAATTGGACGAAATAGAATCTAAGATTAATGAAGAAGGTGATCTTTCCAACATCGAGAAATACAAAAGTGAAATTGAAGCACACAAAGACCAAATCAAAACTAGGGAGGGGGTTATAGAGGCGCTTACGGAAGACTTGGAGTCCCGAAACGAAATCTTGAAGAAACTAAAGGAAAGTGTTAAAGAGCTTAAAGTTCAGTTAACCGAAGCTACAGCAGCTAGAGATAGAGCAAAGAAGAACTTGCATGATTATGAGGTTGAACTTTCTACAAACAAAGATAATAGAGTGAGTTATTTGTCCGAAAAGAAAAAAATCGAGACCCAATTGGAAAAGACAAATGCTAAAATAGAAGAAGGAAACAACAAACTCCAACAGTTGATTGATGAGGCAGAGAAGAAATGCAGAAGAGAGGAAGTGACGATCACTTCCAATGACACGCAAGATTCCATTCGTGATGAATATGCTCTAGTACAAACACAAGTCAAAGAAGCAGAGAAACAGATTGGCAAACCATTCGAGGAGATCCAGAATGATTTGATCGAAGCAAAAGAAAGGCAGAGATTAGCAGAGGAAAGTTTAAAAAACTTGTCCAGGACTTATAAGAGCTTGGATTCGGATTTGAAAATCAGATTTAATTTCGTTCATACCACTATATTGTCAAGTGTCGAACAGGCTTCCAGAACCTTCGAAAACTGTATGGCTCTTAGAGGGTTTAAAGGCTCACTTAGTTTTGACCATGGAGAGAGAAAATTGACTCTTCTTGCCCAAACGAAAAGCGACGACAAACAACGTGAAGTGACCTCGTTGTCCGGAGGTGAGAAATCGTTTGCCCAAATCTCGTTGTTGTTGTCAATTTGGAAGGTTATGGATTCCAAGATTCGGGGATTAGACGAATTCGATGTCTTTATGGATTCCGTGAACAGGTCCATCAGTATCAAACTCTTGTTGAACGAACTTAGACAGTATCCGAAGTCTCAGAACATCTTTATTACACCTCAGGATATTGCCGTTGTTGGTGATTTGAATAGTAGTGATGTAAAGATTCATAAGATGTCTGATCCGAGAAAAGACACTTGAACGTAACATTAACATAATAATTATGTACAGAGAAACTATAATATATGTACAAAAGAAGAATATTTAGAAGAGAAATCTGGAGATTCTTTACAGAGTTTCGTGAAAGAGCCTCCAGAATCACCCTTCAAAATTATGTGCGGAGTTTGCTTTGACATTAACTTCTCAAGATGCAATCGTAAATCGTCAGTAGTTGTGAGAGGAGATACCAACAATGCAGAAAGAAAATGAGAATAGACAGCAGAGGAAATGCTACCGAAATGTGTATCATGTGTCCTGTTGTACTGATTAATTACTTGATTCAAAAATGCTGTGAGATCTTCTAATGTAATGAGTTGATTCGACGATGATTTGGATACGACTTGTGCAATCGATGTCTCAACCGCATTGAAGATAAGGATGAAATCTTCATCCTTAAGGAGAACATCAGGATGAATGTGACGGAAGCTGGAAGGAAGCTTTACAAGAATCAGATGTGCCTCCTTGGGATATCCAAGTTCACACAATGCTTGAACAACAAATGAATGCACCATGAAATGACCTGAAGTCATCAAGTGCATTAAGCTTGCGAAATTCTTGTTTTCAGATTGCATAGCATCCACAACACTTGATTTAACCAACTGGTAGAATTGTGGTAGGTCAGATATAGACAATGAACCATTCAACAAAGGCAAATGGGGGATATTTGGCCCCGAATATACGTTTCTTTCATACGAGGGGTTATAAATCTGTTCGTTTTCGTGTGTCTCTGGAAGTATCTGATCCGGGTTCCAAGACTGTTCCTGGTCAACATCTGGTTTAGGAGCCTGATTTGTATTATTCATGATATTGTTTCTTCTCCAGACGTAATTAGTGTAAGCGGCCAACTTCAGAACCCCATGAGCTTGTTCCCAGTCTCTGGGGTTGTAGTGGCCCCTAAACAAAAGAGCCAATTCTCTGAAGGCTAGCAATGCACAGGAAAGATTTTCAGCTTCACTAAATGCTTCCACAACAGCCACCTTGAGATTTCTATAAGTGTTTCTGTGACTGGAGTACGAGTAGAACCTCTTGAAATACTGAAGCAAGCCTTTGACTCTAGAAGCATCGCCACTGTGAACAAATAAAGTAGCCATTTGTTCAAGAAGGTGTGGAGTAATGAGAAATTGAACATTGTCATTCTCTGAAACATGACCAGATTCAGATTCTAAGTAGAGGTCGATGTTGTCTATGAGATGATGGTATATGGAGATAGCACCCAAATAGTCGGCATTTTCCACTACTTTTGAAGTATAAAGAGACCATATCTCGTTGCTCAAAGTGAACTGCGAATCTCTATCAAAGAGAACATGCAACAACGATGTCACGGCCGGAATGTTATTGGTTTGCAAGAGATTATATACAAAGACCTCTACGAGCTCCGTTGCGAATCTCACGGGCGTCTTGACAATATAGGAGTATGTTTCCTGGAACGAATCAGAAGCAGTCAAATCGTTCAAGAGCAATTGCAAATGAATATTCGAAGCAAGAATGCTTCCCTCGTAATTTTGCAAAACAGCATTTCTTCTAGCATCTGGAAGTTTAGTTACAAGCTCTGTGAGTGTGGCTACGACGTCGTAATCGTCGGTAGTTCTGTGTTTCTTGAGATACTCCTGGATCATATTCTCGTGAATTCTTGAATGGTTCGATTGTGAGATGTCAAGAGTTCTAGGAATCGATTGTATGAACCGACGGCCCAAGGCTCGTCGTATGGGCCGTGTGAGCATTGAATAACTTAAGAATAAGAACAAAGGAAGGAAGATAACCAAATGGAAAGTATAAAGACTATGGCGTAGAGTATATTCTAATTTTCTATAAAAATGCTTTCTATTCTTCTGAAGACAATCGCACTATAATTCGCACTACGCTTTTCACTCAATAATATACTATTTTACATAATTCTACACTATTCTGACTATATTCTTTCAATTTTTCTTTTATTTCAGGATATTTACCATAACAGGACTCTAACTATATAGGTAATACTACTTCATATCTACTCCATTATACCGCTGGCCATAGTCTTGCCATCTCCACCATTCTCAATTTTCCCAGCCAAGATCTCAATTCTTCTCTACAGGATTGAAAATTCCATAATCTAAAATTTTTCAATTGAACACCAGCTTCTGACTATCCAGAACTCAAGTTCCCTCACCGTTTCCATGTTGAAGATAGGAATAGCCCGTGCCGTGAGGACGTCGGCACTCACCAGAGTCCAGCCCTCAGTTTTGCGCGGAGCCGGACTTCTCACCCAAAATGCTCTTTTCAAGCATCTTCCTACGAGACAGACACCTACCATGATGGGTGGCTCTTTCGTCAGATACAATTCGACTTCGGCTGCAACTTCAGAAATCAAAAACACGTTGGTGTCGTTTGACAATGCAGACAATGTTGCTGATGTAGCAGAAAAGACTATCAGTACAATGACCTCCGACCAATTGGGCTACTTGAACTCGATTGGTATGGCTCAAGGATGGTACCCTACTGATATCGTCGAAAGAATGTTGGAACTCACCCATGTATATACTGGTTTACCATGGTGGGGAACTATTGTAGTAGTTACCATTGCTGTCAGAGTAGCCTTGTTCCCATTTTACATGAAAGCTTCGGCCAACGTCGCCAGAACAGCCAAGGTCAAGCCCCAGTTGGATCAGGCTCTAGCCGACTTGAGAGCTGCTGAAACTCCTCAGGAACAATATGTAGCCATGCAAGCCAGAAAGAAAGTCATGAAGGATAACAACATCTCCATGACAGCCCAGATGGCTCCTATATTGCAATTGCCTCTAGCATATGGGTTCTTCCAGGCTTTGAGAAAGATGGCCAATTACCCTGTAGAAGGCTTTTCCACAGGTGGAATCTACTGGTTCGAAGACTTGGCTCTGGTGGATCCCTATTTGGGGTTACAGGGCATTGCTGCTGCTGTCATTATCGCTGTGGTCAGATTGGGTGGTGAGACTGGAAGCCACCAAATGGCCAAGCCCATGAAGAACATCTTCACTGTAGTTCCACTTATTTCCATTTTCATCACAAAGAATTTCTCTGCTGCTGTCGTATTGTATTTCGCAGTCAACTCGGTAGTGTCGTTAATTCAGTCATCGGTGTTGAGAAACAAGTCCTTCAGAAAGTGGGCCAAAATGCCTGAAACCCCAAAGCCAGGTGAAGGCGGAAAACAAGCCGAAAGTATCAGTGAATACTTTTCCAACTTCGTTGAACAGTCCAAGGAAACAACCAGAAAGAAGGCAAGGGAAACAAACAAGAAGTTGGAAGTTACCCAGAGAAGAAAGGCTGCAGCCAAGGACGGGTTTATCAAAAGACATTAGAAACGTAATATTAGTTTCTTTGTAAATAGTAATTTGTACATATTCTTGCTACTATCATGTATAAACATTTGGCTGGTCTTGACAATGTAAAAGAGGCGAAATAACAACTTTGTCATAGTTAAGATAGGTTTGCTTTAGAATGGAATGGCTGCGAAAAAAGCCCCATTTACGACAGCTATTCCAGAACTAGAACCTAAGTTTAGAACAGTTATCAAAATTAGAAGGTGCATGAGGTAAAGAATGATCAATTAATGAGTTTTGTCGGATAGTCGTCCTTCAGTTGTATTTCATTTCATCGATATCGTGCTCATTGGAATATGGTCTTTATCAAATTCAAAATTGAGAGAAAGACTCAGCTCGAACGAAACGTTCTCAACATCAAAGAGCGTGGTTTTGTCTGTATCATTCGTATCGTCTTTGGTTGCCGGTTTAGCTCGGGAATATGCTTCTGCATGTTGGGTAGCTTGTAGAATTGAAAAATCAGATATGTCACTATCGCTGAAAATTCCAGCAACATTATGTATTTTGAACAGTTTGAAGTTGGTCACATCTTCATCTTCGTCACATGAATACATGGATTTTCTTCTATAGTCATAGCTTGAGCTCAGAAGGTCTGGCTGCTTGTAATAATTATGAAGAAAGTCTTCCTTTTCCGAATTCGCAGTAGTAGTCCTATATCGACTCCATTGTTCATACTTGTCTGGATCTTCATAAACGTTAAAAATTGGATTAGAATTGTTGGACTGATTGTCTAAGCTTTGAAGTGGAATTCTTTTAGTAGGAGGGTCATCATGAAAGAGATAATAAGCCTCTTCGTCTATCTTGTTGGCAAATATGTGTTCATTATTTTGATCGGTGTAGCATTCAGCACGAGCGGGATTTGTATCCAGAAAACAATACTCTCTATCTCTGTATGGGTTATAAGAATAATCTTGATTCGGCGCCAAGTTCTGTAACCAAAACGGGTTTTCAATATCATGGACAATATTCTTCCAGGAAGTAGATAGCTTCTTTCTGATTCTTTTAGTTCCAATTGATTGAAAATTTTTCAACTTAATATTGTTTGAATTGTAGTAATGATTTGAAGAGCTACTAGAAACAACCGGGGCAAGGTCCGATCCTTGTAAATCACTGTCCATAGCTCTCATACTTTGGGATTATATTATTCCTACGGAAGGTCTTCAACATATGAAATTACAAGATGGTGCAACAAGCGTTCCGCAATTGCTTTATTTATAGCGGCTCATTTAAGCATTGAAACCGACTGCTACTACACGAACCAAAATTACACCAAAGAAATCAAATAGCGGAATTACAGTAAACACAATTAATCAACGTGTAGTAGTCCTTCAGCAGGATCAGAAAACTTGTTGTTCACAATACTACCTTCATCACAACTCAACTTATTAGGGTCATCAACACAAAAATAGTTAGGGGGACCACTGGATAAATCGAAGAAGATAGCCCCAAAGGATTTCAAACGAGGATTTCCATGAACCACTTTAGCCCAGGGGCCATTGGATACTCTACTTTTGGAAAAGATCACACTTCTTTTCTTTGCAAACGGAAAGAAGGCATAAGCAAAAGATCCAAATACTTGAACCTTCTTTCCTGGAGCTGCGTTACAAGTGATACTTCCTGTGTTGGAAAGACTAATCGACAAATCATCATTACCAGCACTGACACCAGCTCCGGCAGTGTATACATTTACAGATGTGTGAATGTCTATACTGACGGTAATAGCCTTAGTCCACTTATAGCTTTGAGTATAAGAAGCTCCACTAGAAGAAAGTTTGGAAGAAACGCACCAGCTAACGGGAATATCAGTTACGTGGGCTTTCTTCTTGTCCCCAAATTGAACTTCCAACATTTCAACTTCCCTGGACTTGGGCTTTCGCCAGGGGTTTCTCTTTTCCAAGTCGTCTCTGTATTCAGAAGGTCCAAAGTAGAGTGTAGCGCCAGTATCCTCTATGTAAATGGCTGTAGTCATTGCGGTTGCCGGATCCTTTCCTTTCTGGAGTTTCTTCCAGAATTCAGACTTGAACAAGTCATTTTCAGATGCGAACCTTCTAGTGCTAACAGTGGAACCATCGTCAAATTTGTGAACACGGTAAGATGAATCTTTGGTAGTTGTTTCATTAATTCCGAAGTGAGGGAGTGGACCGTCCAGATCTCCGTCTTCGGAAGCATCATTTGAGTAGGTTATTAGTTCTGAGCTTACCACACATTCAGTTTCGAAAGAGACAAGAGAGCTCAGGCTGTTGTTGGCACCACATTGAAGTGGAAGTGCAGAGACAGTTTCTGAGAGGAACAACCAGAGAGTTAAGAAAAGCATCTTTCAAGTATGGCTGAGTCTGAAGAAAAGATAAATGGAGAAAAATCTCAGGGCATGTTTGCAAATTTTGTATACGATCAGGATTGTACCATTAAATAGAGATGATTTTGCAATGCTGGAGACGTTACTTATTCTCGCAGTTGCAAAAATGTATTAAGCTTGGCTGCAATATTTTTAAGCGTAAGCAAAAAATGCTGCATGCCGAACTTCAAAAGTGCTGCATGCATAATAAGTTGCAACACTTTAAGAGAATTTCCTCTGTAAGCTGCTAGAAGAAGTTATCATATGACAATTTAAGCATCGTAAACCCGCCACTGCTAGGAGCCCCATCGGCGTTTCGTGCTCTTCCCCAAATGGTCAATCTAACAAAGAACAGGAAAAAGCGTGTCCAAATTTACAACCGTGTCTCCGTGTTAGCCACAGGCTCAAACCAACAAATTGCAATATGAAGGTTTAATGTCAAAATCACAATACTAAACGTCAGGCAGAATCTAAAATACCCCACAGCTATCTCTTATTCCAGAAGGCTCAAAACAGCCGAAGTAAACAAATCGGCACAATCCTTGAAGCACTGAGCCGGACTCACCTCTCCTTCCTTGCCCTACAATTTGAACGTTGACATCGTATTGGGTGGTATCGGCTGGAAAATACCTGACCTGGCACAAGCCTACCAGCCTTCAGGAATTAACTAGTAGGGGCCAAATGTGGAAGGAAATTCCTCCTTATTCGTCCGGATGTCGGCTGTGGAGTCAGAGGCTTCGGCAATCTTCGGGTTGCATATGCTGAAAAGTTTTCATTTGTAGAACTGCTGTGGCACTTCAGGAAGATGGCCAGCTAGTCTACTCTGCAAAGATAGTGTCATAATTCTAGAAATTAGCAGAGCATAAACCGTAGTGGTTATTGTATTCTTGTAGCTAGCAGAAGTAGAATTCGCATCTCGGTAGCTGGTCGCATTTTTCCGTGATAGAGCCGATTTTATCGGTTGCAATTTTTTTGCCAGACCACTAATAGCGCACTTAATTTAATTTGAACAGGAACTGTTATTGCCGTTGCTGGGGAAGCAAGAAACAAATGACGTCTCGGGATCAAAGTAGATTATGCTGCTAATTAGTAGAGCCGATTAGTCCATCGGTAGTATTAAAACTAGACGCGAAGTGTGATTTATAATACAATAGTAAATGTAAAATGTGAATGTGAATGTATTAAATGCTGAATATGCCAATTAAACTATGTACAAGCAATGTAACCCAACCAAGTTATCCGAACTAAAGACTCATGAACATCATTAAATATTAGTAAAGTAATCAACTGACTACTTGAACGATTAGTAGAAATCCTTTAGTATTTCCAATCTCAATTCTCTTCTTTCCAATTCTTTGTCTACGTTATATTGTTGAATGTGGTCCTGTTCGTCTTCCTCTTCGTCGTCGTTGTAGTAGTAGTAGTTGCTGCTGCCGTCTCTAATGTAGGTGTAGTCAAAAAAGGAATGCACTTCCTCTTCGTCGTCCAGTTGCATGGAATCGATGCTGGCGTCTTCATCGCTGTTGTAGGCTGTAGTCACCATAGACGTTCCGGCAAAGTTCTTAAAGTTGGTGAGGTTGTTCAACAAGAATTCGTCATCTAATCCAGACAACATGCTCGAAGTCTCGGGTGTAGCTGTGGCAGTCGTATCCATGGCAAGTGTAGCGGAGCCAAAGTCGGCGACGTCGGAATTTATTTCCGAAGCGCTATATTCAGCGTAGAGCGAGCCGTTAGAAACTCTTTTGCCATGAGAGCCGTTAGAAGATATGGACGACTCGCGTGACTTGGACGACTTCAACGACAAAGCGGTGCCGATTTTCGACAATACCGAGCCGGAGCTGGAGGTTCTTTTCTTGGGTTCAGCCTGCAAAGGGCAGGCGGTGGACGAAGCTGTGCGCTTCAACTTGTGGAAGAAGCCGTGTTTGGGGCCGACGGAATTAGACGACATAGTCGACACGGTAGAAGGAGAGTGGCTCACCTCACAGGGCGAGTCGAACGTGATGGTGCCGTCTACGGTGTTGATGTAGTAGTACTGGCTGAGGGTCTGGTCGTACTGCAACTTCCATGGAGTTGTGTAGGAATTGTGTCTCGTCATGGCGGAGCAAGCGAAAATGTATACAGATGGGCCGATATCGAATCGCGGTCTGTCTATCAGATTATATCAAGATGAAACCAGGATGAAAATCACGAAGAAGCTCAAAACGAAATGTCTAGTCGAGATAAGACGAAGATGAAATTAAAGATGAATCTCGAAAACTGAGATAACTTTGCCGCCATATATATATAAATAGCCATTTGCCATAAAGACCGAATTTGTTGAGGTTTGAGCCACTGGCTTACGGAACACTTTCGTTATAGCCGGCATACTTAGAGCTTCCGAGCCTGCGCCAGTATTTCCGCCGCTGGTGTCTGAGTTAAATCCGCTGATTATTAATTTCCTGCCTGCATTAGGTAACGGCCGAATTCTGGTGACGAAAAACTTCTCGCGCTTACTTAAGCGCTGTGCAGGTCCCGGCCGAACCACCAGCCCTGACGGCGGTGACAAATGTCCTGCACACACCACTAGTCAGATTTTGGTAATTTGTGCACAGAATTTTTCTGTCAGCTCATCGGTTTCTTTTTGCTCATCTCTGGAGTCCGCTTACAATAGGAATGGGTTTCTTCTACGTGTTTCTAAAACCGATTAGTGGTGGTTATTGGGAATTATTTTCTGGGGGTGCACAGAGATACAAACCGTAACCTTAACTTTAGTTGCAATTTTGGCATGGCTGACGAGTTTAGTGTCCCGCAGCTTGCGAATAATATTTCACCTAGACTTCTTTACTAACCGGTTAGTTTCTCTAGACCTTCACAGCCGTTGGCATTTTGACTAATGTCTCGATTTTAAACGATTATATAATCGGGCTTTGCTGAAAAGGGAATAAACGTTGCACTCCAGCTTTTTCTTTTGCTCAGCCCTACGCTCCGCCCATCTCTCGTATCAACGAAGCCGTGCCAGAGAGCCGTTTCTCTCCCGTAGACCATCGTAGCCTGATTGTCTTATCCTGGTTCTCGCATTGCTCCAGATTCTGTGCAATCAGCTCAGCCGAATTGGATCACTATCATCTATTGTCCTGTACCCTTGTTTCGGTGATTGTCCAGAATCTGGCTGATTAAATCTAATCTCACTACTAGGGACGAAGCCTACTGACTATCTGTTCCCCACATGACTTGAATTGGCAATTCTGAATACAATGTATTACTCACCGTTTCTTCTCTTTTCCGAATCTAGATCATATAACCAACGGCTCTCGCCTTACGTCGCCGCAGCTGATATGAGATTTAAATGTTTTCATATCCAGCGAACTTACTAGGTCTTCCTGGACACCTGTGCCTTCTCTTCACTCTTTTGTTTGGCTAGAGCTTGGATCTCGTTCATCTTCTCCTCTTGAAAGGCCTGGACAACGTCCTTTGTTTCCTGCTTGTTTTTGAAGTAGTAGTCACGGTACCATTTCAACTGGGCAAGACTCTCAAGAATATCCGATTTTGCCGTATGGAGCCCGGTCTTTTTCGGACAGCACTTCATGAGCTCAGGATTGTGTCTACGGCCGAACTCCATGATCGTAGAAACATCCACCAACCGGTAATGCAAATGGTCTGTTACGCGAGGCATGTCTTTCATCAAGAATATCTTGTCCATGTGGATCGAATTGCCGGCAAGAATGCCAACACGCGATTGTGGAATGTACTTTACAATGTAGCTAAGCAATTCCTGTTGTACTCTTTCTAGCGTTTGTTCCGGATGATCCAAGATCTTGGCTACTAACCCCGACAGATTGTGTTGACTAACACACCACTCGCCCATGGAATCCAATCGCTCTTTGCTGTAGTACACTGTAGACTCGTAGCCTTCTTCATCTACGACATTGAGGTCTCCGTCGGTGATAATGCAACACACCTCTATAATGTGATCGTCACCAAAAACATCTAACCCCGTCATCTCACAGTCGATCCACACGAGCGGATTGTCCACTTTCTTCGTCTTTCTAAGCAACGCCTGCATTTGGCCAACTTGTTCGTTGACTTTTTGTCTTTTGTTGGCTCTTCCATCTAAATCTGGCTCCTGGGAAGGAGGAATAGACGATTGGGAGATGTTTTCGGATTGCATTCTGAAGACAATTGAAGGGCAGAAAGAATGTGATACTCTGGTGTGTCTAGCAATGGATAAAGGCGACTTTCTCAAGTGTCTGAACATTGTCTGGAGAAAGAGACGTCTTGTTGCTCTACTGAAATGTTGAAAAATTCTATATACTGGTGCACTAATTTTTTTTCATTTGCATCGTGAGACTACCAGATTGGGAGTCCAATATGGAAATCGTGAAAAAGCTGGAGAATACCGTTTTCTATACGAGACGCTTTTCAGAACTTTCCGTACAATTAAATATAAAATGATCTCGTTAGACTCCTTCTATTTGGCATACTACCTTCTTCATATACCCATCACCGTCTTTATCGACTCTACAATTGTGGTACCTCCAGACAGTCAGCTTTCGATCTCAAAACTGATTCTTGAATTTCATATAGCCCAGAACAGCGATTTTCTTCTCGTTGAAAAGCCATTGTGGTTTACCCTCTTTGGATGGGTCGAGTTGGTATTCCAGTTGCCGTTGTTTGTATACTTTTCTTATAAGATCGCCAGAAATCACACTCACGATGGTCTCTACTTGGTTTTATCCGTGGTGTATGGCTTCAATGCCGCTTTCACCACGTTTGTGTGTATTGGCTACGCTCTTATTCAAGGTGAGTCTTACGGCTTGACCTCTAGCCAAACTTTGCAATTGGCTGCTATCTACGTTCCGTACTTGCTCATTCCAGGCTTGATCTTGATTGACTCTGGTTCACGCTTAGTGGGCTTGGTATCCCAAAAGGAAAAGCTGGAATAGATATTCATATATGTGTTTGTTCGTAAAAGCAAAAAGAGAAATAGTAACCTCATAGAGATAGATAAATAGCACTAGCAGTTATAATTTTGCTGTGGATAAGCAGATGGTTATAAAATAGTATAGATTAGCTATAGCTTGTAGCAAACTATGATGGCTATAGTAGTTACAGTTACTGGAAATTCAAAATAAGCGAATTGCGTAATTACATCACTTATAGCAAAGGACTATAGGCATTATTACTATAGATCAATCAAACATTCAATGCCGAATAACTTCATAATCAATATTCGCCATTCAACACGAACAACACATCTAACTGTCGTACTTTTCAATCAAAGAAGTAGCCAATTCAATGTAGCTCTGCTCGGCTTCTTCTTGAGAGGTACCTTCCAAGTCCTTCCAAGCTTGCCACTTGTACTTGCCCTTGAGGTCAAAGATACCTGGCTTGTCAGTGGTGTTGTCGCCAACGGTGGCTTGCTTGTACAAACCGTACAACTTCAATAATTCGTCGTCATTAGGACGCTTAGATAAGTTTTGGACGGCGTTGGCCTATATGCTGCCTGAACACGACTGCTCGTCTGATTTCAAATTGAGATCCATTGAATCAATGCTAGAAATAAGATCAATAATTTCAAGTTCATCAATGTTATACGTTTGTGAATCAATTCTTGGAAATTAGATTGTCAACAAGTTCAACAACTTCAGTATGACCAATGTCAACTATCCAATGTCCACATTATCAAGATTCATTACACCAAAACGTCACAAAATGTTGAAATCAGAAGAAACACTTACGTGTTAAATAGGCACTTAGTTAGTATGCGAAATGAGATCCGAATTGCTGGAGAAAACCAGCCCGAGCTGAGCCATTGGCAGACAAAACTTTCAAAATTGTATCCGCCAACGAACAGCGCTTTGAATCAGAGCAGACGTACTTTGTCAGTGAATTCCTGAGATGGCATTTTCAATTTGTGGTTACGATATAGTACAAATCTGAGAATAAAAGTGGCACATTTCTGTGCTCCAATTCGCAATTTGGCCAGAGAAATGTTGGGTGAGAAAGACAGTTTGTGACGTAATCAGATAGTCGCAACAGTTACTGGAAGCTTACATAAGTAAATGTCACTCTCCAGAAAAAAATGACATCAACCTGCTGAAGGCAATTTATGTGCATATTCCCATCACGTGAAAATCTCTAATTCTCATAGGGTGATTATCTGATGGACAGTTCTGCTCCATGTCGTTTTATTTAATAATTCTTAATAATATAGTTTCTATTGTTCTAAATTACGTTTTCTATTTCTAAAAGTTTACACATCGGCTGATGCCTTCGATGACCTTATTATCAGTAACTGAGTTTCGCCTGTTCCTAATGAAGTATAGCCGTACTTACAAGTTAACTTGCAAAAAAGAAACTTCCTTCGTTGATCATCTCTACTATCTCATTAGCATGTATTAACTCTATCTTTATCTGTAAATCTAGAAACAAGCGTCTTCAGCAATCCCGTTACCCTAAGAATCTCGAATTTAGGGAATTTGACTAAGGCGTCTTCCGTCATCTCTCTAAATTCTATCAAATTCTCATTTCGGACTTCTGATCTCCAATCTCTCAACTATTCTGTTTGTCTATCTATTTTTCTCTATTTTTCACTATCGCTTTCAATAGCTTCGTCGTTTGAGAATTTCTGGATGCATTTCTGGATGTGTACAAGCTCAACTGGTTTCTCGATAACGTATGAAAACACTTTAGAATCGTTGGCTTCATCAGGAAAACCAGTCACCGCAATCACAGGAGTAGAGGAGTTAATTCCAGTTGTGTACTTGATCAACTTAATAGCATCTATTGCTTCAACCTTAGGTAATCTCAAAGCCGTAAAAATGAGATCAAACTTAACTTGACTTGTGGCTCTCCTGATCAATTCGTCTCCATCTGTGATTGAAACAACGATACAACCCGCTTTCTCCAACAATTTCGTCACACTATGACGAACAACAGAAATAGGTTCACAATATAATACATCCACATCTTTCTTCGCAATGAGTGAGTCTCCGTTATCGACCGAGTTGCTTGGTAACCTGGAACTTTCACGTCTCTTTCGTATTCTCAAAAGAGCAGACGACTTGTTGTCTTCTGTATCAGAGCTCGATGAAGAAAATTCTCTAAGAACTTGTTTGGGGAAGACCGAGGCTCTAGTGGTATCTATTTCGTCCCCACTGGAGTAGTTACTGATTCCCGATCCTAATCGTTCATGCTTCATCGAATGTGGAGATGCCGAAGTCGGTTCGGTGTATTTACTTGGTGAAGAAGAGCGTCCTCCAGCAGCAGCTATAGGAGAAACTGGCCTTTTGAAAGGACTACCACCAGAACCAGTAAACGAGAATCCTCGTGATCTACCTGTAGGTATAGAATCAGAAGATGACGACGAGAAACTGTTTCTGTGTTCCAAATGCTCCTTCTTGAACCTGTTGATAACATCCTTATTCTGCTTTTCCAACACATTCAAATTACGATACTGGAAAGAACCAAACTCAGTGAGATCTGCCAATTTGCTTCCCCTTCTTTCTCTGGTGCCGCTTCCTGGCATGCTTGGAATAGACAATTGGCCCGTGACAGATGAAGCTTTGTCATCGTCTGATTCGTCTTCATGAGGGAATTGACTTAAATGGGCACCTCTAGCATCAAAGTACTCAGTAGACTCTGGATCATCCAATACTGGCACAAAGGCTGGCTTCTCTTCGAAGAGGGTATCCCAGTTGATTACAGAAAAGAATGGATGCTGCTTGATTTCATCGGCTCCGTTTACTCCCAATCTCACTGTAGGATCCAAAGTCAAGAGCCTCTTAATCAAATCCTTCGCATCAGGAGGACAGAATTTGTAGTCTTCTTCTTCAGACAAAGTTGGCCAATCTATGGCTCCTTCCAAGATATTCTTGAACACCTTGTCCGGACTTTCAGCATGGAACGGAGTATAGCCGTAAAGAAACTCAAACAATATACATCCCAACGACCACCAATCAGAAGATTCACCTTGTCCTAAACCCTCAATAGTTTCTGGAGCCAAGTAGTCTGGGGTTCCTACAAACTTCTTAAGCTCTGTATCCTTTTCGTTCTTGGGATCGAACAAAGCATAAGATGTTATAGAAGTACCATTGTTCAGAGAGGGGCTGACCTGAAAATCATCGTCTACTATTGCAAATGACGATTCAGACGAAGTCCGTGGGAGTATCGGGTTCAAAATGGGAGATTCAATTCCGCTCGAGTTGGAACCAGATCGACCAGTAGGCTTGAATATAGAGCTTCCCCTATGAGGAGCAGCAGTGGGAGTTTGATTCAGAGCAAAGTTTTCTAAGAATGTTAAAGTTGGCGAATTCAAGGATCCTACAGAACTCTTTCCATGCTCAACAGTTGGCGAAAGTGAGAATGGCGTAACAGAACTGGTTCTCTTGTGATGAAACTCCAATAAAGGCGAATCTCCACCGAGTCCCAATCCTGATACGTTAGCTAGCGGGCTCTGGTTGTGAGGCTGATCTTTGTGCAGTTGCTGTGTGATGCTTCTTCTGAAGAACTCAATACCGGTTTCAGAAGAACTGCTCTTACGATGCGATCTATGTTGTCTTCCTACAACACCTATTCTGGATAAGCCAAAATCGGTCAACTTGAGATGACCCTCACTATCTATCAAGATGTTATCTGGCTTCAAGTCACGGTGGATAATTCCGCGCTGGTGAAGATCGTTAACACCCACAATGATTTCAGCAATGTAGCGCCGTGACCATTCGACATCAACTGTACCCAAAGTCTTGATCAAAGTTCCACAATCACCACCTACTAAGTATTCCATCACCAAGTACAAGTAGTCCTTGGATTGAAAAGTACTATACAATTGAGCAACGTAGGCTGAATCAGACTGTTTCATCATTACTGCCCGTTCAGATCTGACATTCAAGACTTGATTTTTGGCTATCATGTCTCTTTTCTTCAAGCACTTGATAGCTACGTAGTCGCCCGTAAGTCTTCGTTTAGCCAAAAATACGGAACCAAATGCTCCCTTACTAATGGGTTTGATAATCTCGTAGTCTCGGATCCCTCCACCGGTAGACTTGGATTGCGGAGTTGTTGAAACCAAGAGTGGAGAAAGAGGAGGTTTGGTACCGGAGCTTATAGATCCTTTAGTGCTAGTAGAAATTTGAAGAGAAAAGCTGTTACCGCCAGAGTTTGATCTCTTTTCAGTAATGCTATCATTGGTATTTTCAGCATTCACAGATGGAGAAGACGATGGCGTAGTACTATCAAACCTAGGATTTGGATTTCTTTGATAAGATGACAAATTCTGTTTTTCCACATATGGAGCAGGCGAGAGATGTCTTCTAGGAGAGGAAAACGACGAGTTATTTTCTGATGATTTCTTCGACAAGTCTAGATTATTAATCGATTCAAGAAGCTCTCGTGAAGTATTAGCTCCATTGGTTGGATTTGGAATGGAAAGGGAGGAGGTTGAAGAGTTTATGGAACTTGTCGTCATCGTACTACTTCTATGCTCCAATACTGGAGGAGGTCTGTCGCGCAAGAGAATGTCTTTGGGTGTGATAGACTTGAATTGACCCTCCACAAAAGCATCTTGAAACAACCTAGCAGACGGACTTGTTGTTCTAGCCGGTTGTGGCAGATGTAACACTCCTGATTCCGGACTGAGAAGAATAGGCTCCGATAATGTCTGGTCAGCAACATCTATGTCTTTGTCGCTAGATATGGAGTTATTAAATTCCTGTGGGACAGTCTGTTCTTTGATTTTGAAAACAGCCTGGCTCACAGTTTTGAGAACCGCTTCGTCTACCTCCTTTTTGATCTTTTCAGAATACTGTAGGATGGATATGAGACGTGATAGAGTCTCCACCTTTTCACTTATTAATCGCTGTGTGTCTTCTATTATGGAGCGTATAGCCGGATCTGAAGTCTCAAGATAGTTAGCAGACATTACAGAATTCAATGCTTTCTCACTTGTAGGTGAGAACTGCAACTCCTCGCTCTCGTTACTAGTAGGAGGGTTGATTAGCAATGCTTCATCACATAACTCCACCAATCTCTGTAGAATGCCAAAGGGAAACTTCTTGGTGTGTATCATGGGATTTCTAGCATGGAAATTTTTATTCAAAACTTGGTTGGCAAGTCTGGGAGAAGACTCTCCAGTAGAAACGCTCGGCAAGAGCATTCCCTTGTATTCTAATATCAAACTATGCGAACTTTCTTCTGAAGATGAAGAAGCGCTGGACGAAGTCGAATGGTTGGATATGAGCGAAGTAGATGAAGAAAGAGCAGAAGATGTAGGTGACACTAATGGTTGCAACTGCTGTTGGGCCAAACTCTCAGAAATTCGTATTATCAATTCACGCTGATCGCTAATGGCATCATGACACTGCTGAAGATCTTCATCTGCCCGATGTTCAACTACGCATAAATCAGAATGCTTTTCTATGAACCAGGCGGGGATTTGTCTTTCACAGATTCTACAGAGAATGGTCTTGGGTTGGGGAACATTGTCCTCGTCTATAATGCCTAACTCTTTGAGATTTACAAGATACCCTTCAAAGATCTCTGAACCAAAACCTAGCAAGTTGATGAGATTTTCGGGTATCGTCAACTCTACGTCTAAATGTGCAAATGGCTTTATAGTCCACATAGAATGAGTGGGCATTCTGGTCTTGGCGTCGTGGATGAGAATCCCCTGAGCCTCTAGTTCTATTACGTCTCCGTTATTCGAGAGCTTCGAGCTTATAGTACTCGAAGTATCATCATCTACAATGCTGGCATCATCTGCATCTCCATGTTCTTCTTTGGGAACGTAATCTGTTGTAGGTATGAGGACATCCTTAACATCTTCCATCGAGTTGTGAGGTGTGAGATTTGATCCTCCGTCGTCGGCATGTTGGCTTACAGTGGTGTTGGTTGCAGTGAGGAACTTTACTTTGTAGCTACAGTCATCTACAATCATCTTGTCGATGGCGTTGTTGAACACCAGGAGGTCTTCCGGACTGTTTCCGATGATAATCTTGGAGATTGGGTTATCAACGATTTTCTTGATTGTAGTTCCTATTATGAACTCCCAGTTTTTACTCAAGTATCGCACTTTGCCGTCGAGATCGAGCTCCATAACTATGGTGGGGTTGTTTGAAGAAGCGAGCCGTAAGTCGATCTGTTCTTCGATGGTATTTACAAGGCTAGGGTAGTCACCAATGGGACTGGGAATCGTAAGGGCATCATCTTTTGGCACCTCTAGTAATTGAGATTGTGATAGCGTTCTGTGAGTAGTCGATAGCGACTCTGGCGATTTCAGAAGTGGCGATGGCTGTCGTTCATTTGAACGAAGTATGGAAGAGTTGTTGCTTCTGGTGATTTCGCACGGAGATACCGAACGTTCGATATCGCGGAGATTGTGCATCAGTAGCTGGAAGAGCGGCTGGTGAAAAAGCCCGTTCTCTTCGGAGGCGTCGCTATCCATATCTTCCAGCGACTGCGACGGCTGTACCGGGGTCGATGTTCTGTTTATATGTTCAGCCATTGGCGCTTACGACGGTGATGATTAATGTCAATGATTTCAATTAGATACAATAAGATGGTAATTGAAGTGGTGATATGGATGTAGATCGCGATAACTATAAAGATATCAACGAAGATGTTGTTGTTGCAGCGATTGACAAAGTAGTACAGATATTTGTATGCTTATTTGAGTTGTATGAGATCTTGGATCGAAATTTGAATATTCAATGAGCCGATTCGTGAGACTAAGGACACGATGGCTAGATTGTTTAACGCTTTAAGCACGCTGACCTGTAATACAGGTGTAAGGAGTATGAGTGATAAGAATAAAAGTCAAACGAAACAATTCTGCAATCTGAGGAAAACTTCAATCTCGATATTGAAGAAAATCTGCTCTATTTGAATAAATATTTATTATGACTAGATATTATTAGTGACACTCGAACGGGGTAGCGATAAGAGCGCATGGCCCAATAGTGAGATCTAGCACTGGACTGTAGTGGGGTAGCGAGAGCTGGTGGAATGGGCTGGCGGCTTCTGGCGGAAATTAGGGGAGACAATAGACAGGGCTGGCGCGGCCCTAGCGAGAAATAGAGAAGATTGTTTGGGAAATCCTTCCACAGCTTTAAAGGGCTGGAAGCTCAAGTCCAACTTCTTGTCCAGTGGATTGTATCTAAGGGTATTTTCTTCTACCTTACATTGCTGTGCTTGCCATTGCCTATTATTGCGACGACTGTGGCACCATCTTCTTGGAAATGTCCACTTTTCAGCATTTTGTACTGAAATCTTGGACGTCATCGTGGATTTGAGTTTTACCGGTAGAATATTTATCTCCCAGTGCGGTCTCTAATTCGTCGGTACAGCAGTAATTTATGCTCCTAGGCTTAGGTAACTATTTTCTACTCTTTTAACGGGCCACTGACTCATTGTACGATGCTCCAGAGAGTCTGACACTTCGCCTCCATCGTTGGCCCACTTGGGCACCTGACTCAGATGAGCCTTGACTACTTGCGTTGCATTGGAGACGTAACCTCCTGTGCATGAATCAATCCCTTGATTTCTCAACTGAAGTCTGGCTGTGATTCTCGTAAGATGTCACAGTTTGAGGTTGGAAGTTTCCCCAGTTTACCGTGGTTCGTCGTTATGAGCCATATTGGTACGACGGTTCTTCACTATCCACGCAGCGGACTCTTATACTGTCCAATCTCTGCCATTTTCTTCTCCTGAGACTATCAGTGCAGCACATGCTTCTCTCACTGAATCTCTCGTAAATATACTTCAAATCACACTATTTCTGTATAAAAACTGTTGAGATGACGATGACAAGATGGCAAGGTGATACTTGAAGTAGTTAACACTTCCTTGGAGGATTATCGTCTTATTCGTCAGTTATCTTATTGACTGGTCTTCCTTCTCTGATACTTTTTCTCCGACCCTGAACTAAACTCTGAACTGAACTTCATATTCTAAGATCACTATGCTTATTCTTCCATGCTCAACATTGGTGTACTTACAATCGTTTCTACATCTCTCTTGGTTCCTAACTAGTTGAATTTTTATTCCTTATATATATACAATATTGGTGTAAAAAAAACAGGATTATTATGGTGCTGGACTGGTTAATGTTAGTGAAACTTCAATGGTCCTAGTCTGTTGGAAAAAGGACTACCGAAGATTCATTCATACGCTTCAGTTGTCTTTCTCGAGCTGCTTGAAGAAGTATGCTTAATGGTATATGGTTCTGATTCCTGTTGAAAGAATTGAAAAAGAAAACTGGTTGAGTCGCTAGACACTCTCTTTTATGATTTTTATGTAGATGAGTCCAGGTTGGTGATTAACAGTAATAGTTTTTTGTGCTGCAGCAAATGCTACTGGCAAGAATAAAAAGAGTATAAGGTTGCCGCCCACAAGTCAATGTAGAGCGACTTTATCAAAAAATTCAAAGAGTTGGATCTTGAATTCGTTACATGATCATTAAATCGTTAAGGTCGTTAAAAGTTGGATTTTAATCGAATCCTGTAAGATCGGTAAGCTCCCAAGAAAGCAAATCCATACACAATGAAGTGCTGGCTCTGCTTAGGAACTATCGACTCACTCTAAAATGGTTGTCTTTTCAGAGTGTATCAGCTAGTGAACTGGAACACAGGCTTGGAGTCTAATATGCTTCTCTTCTTGATAGACTCCAATAAGTCTGTGTTCTTCTTTTCGTTTTGTTCTAATATCAAGTTCTTAAGACACTTGTTTTCCATCTCCAAGGTCTTCAACTTCTTCTCCAAGGCCAACAATCTGTCTTGCAATTCCTTGGACTTTTGTTCCATCTCCTGTTCCTTCAACTTCTTCTTGATTCTAAATCTGGCAGAAGCGGCGGTGTTTCTCTTTCTCTTGTCTTCCGAAGCAGCACCCTGTGCAACAAGCTTTTCCTCTGGGAAAGCACCATTGCCTTCGGATGGCAAATTCAAGAACGACAAAGCGATATCATCCTCCGTCTTGACAACGACTGATGGTTGCTGTTGCTGTTGCTGTTGCTGTTCTTGAAATTGGACCTTCTGCTTGATTGGAACCACATTGTCGGCCGAAAGGACATCCAAATCAAAAAAGTCAGATTGGGAAAAAATGTCCAACTCGTTCTGGAGCTGCTGTGAATTGTATTCGCTCAAGTTAGGTGACACCACCGAGTCGAAGTCGAGGTTCAAGTTGTTTAAGTAGTCGGTAGGGTGTAAGTTCATTTTGTCTGCGATGTGAAGAGTGAAAAATTTCGCACTTTCAGCGAGTTTTATGGAATAGAATCTGAATATCAGCTAAGATATCAATGAACCGAATGTGATGGAAAACGATTCGTGGTTGGAGATCCAAGCGTTTCTAACAATTCTTCGTAGATATAGACTAGTATAGAATGACAAATAAACCAGGAAAAAGGAGTGGTAAGATTTTATTTAATATATACAACAGAAACTGAACTCTGTATATGGCTAGAAAAATTTTCTCCGATTAAGGAGTGAGTCAAAACTGAACTTGACTACATTGTCTGATCAGCGCTGACAAATATGGCTAATTCTGGCAGAAGCATGCCGGACGCCAGCCCAATTAGGTATCATCTTCCTGGTAACCGCGCGAAATGTTTCACAGTAATCCAGTGTGTTCCGACACTGGAATGAAAATACACCCGTGCCGCAGCGCTACAGGAGTATGTTGCTGTAGAAGTCAGCGAATAACCGCACAAGCGGGTGTAGTGAAAGTTGTTTGTGTGCAATGGAGCGTTTGATAGGACAGCTACCACCACAAAGTTCGTAGCTGCTTGGTCCACCATTTCGGGGCCAAGACGGCCACCTGTTTTCTGGTGTAGAAGTTTTGGAGATTGTGAAAAATGTTGAATTGCAGATTGGCATGAAAACTGCAATGTTACGCCACGGAAATTGCCTGTTTCGGCTGCAGACAATGAATCTGTCCGCCGACAGAAATGGGCCAGTAGTTAAGTCTTTGTCATCACTGATTTTGTGTTGACAAGGTTTGCGATTGAGCCACTGGCTGTGCACTTTCAGTTACCAGCTTATAGCATCCGACACGAGCGGATTTCTCCTTCTGTGCTTTCCGCTTCCGCACCGCCATGAAATTGTTTTGGCCGATCCAGACACGACATCTCTTAAAGAAACTGCCTGCATGGCCATTGCTTTTTGACTCGGCCCATGTTGCAGAATTTTTACACGGCTGCAAAATGACTTCACACTTGGCTGTGAAAATAATTGCTGGGAAAGCTCAGAGTATACAAACAAGGACGTGAGCAGACACTAACACAGTTGTGTCTGGTTCTCACCTTCGGCTCTGTTACTCAAACTACTCGAAGAATAAGGGTCATTATCAGCTTTCAAGAAACGTTTTCTCTACATACAGTCACTTTGGCCGGAATCAAAACGTGTATGCTTCTGGAATCCTAATCACCTCGAAATAAAAGGTTAGGGGTCTCTACACCCCTGAATTATATGGAACAAGCATCTAACAATGTGGTGATAAGAAAAAGGAGAACTGCAACCTAGGTTTATAAAGTTAAAAGAACAGTCCGTCATAGTTACCACAGAAGAGAAGGCGAACTACATTGTTAAATACACAACCGTTTGCATTCTTGTATTTAGATCAAGCTTCTATGAAGTGACGAGACATTTGCTGATTTCATTCACAAATAGTAGCTCAACAGTGGTTTCCCTGTGGAATTGTTAGGTAGAGTAGGAGTAGACACGAGGATAATACAACTTAAGTACTACAAAAGACATGTGAATTAGACGAAAGTAGAGAATCCAGGGGGCAAGACCGGGAAGAATGGGGATCATAATTTCGAACAGAGGTCTTTTGAGTGCAAAACTTAATCGTGCTGACTCACTGAAACAAGAAGAACGAGGATACCGATAAAGTGTCTACACAACCAAATGAGACAAACACTATGGATTTCAAAAAGGTAGGTTTCGACCGAGATGGTATATAATTCGAAGTTACGTTTTAATGTGTATGGTATTGTAGGTTACTAGTGATTGCATTGTTGCATACTACTTTATCTTCAATGTTTGTTATACGTGCAATGTGGTCTACGATCAGAGACTAGCCAATGCACTTAATTGACATGAAAATGGCCACAGACTACTGCTTGACAATCTTGACAACTGGAAAGTGAAAGTCTTCCTGTGAGTATCAATAATTTTATTCCCTTGCTCTTTCCTATTGGTGAAGTTCATTTGAATGTAATTTAAATGACTCTACACATGGAGGATGCTCCCGTGTCAAAGGATTTGGGCTCTGCCAAATCTGTTGGAAACAAATATTGTTGCAGAAAAAGCGGATACATAAATCGGCAGCATGACGAGGCAGATGTTGATTGCAAGCTTCTCGAGTCCTCTACGATAAGAAATGAAAATTTGCATTCATTTTGTAATGAAAAACATTTATATAGATTGAAAAATTCAAAACATAACCAAACCAGGAAATTGATAGTATCTGACAGCAGCCCAATTAACAAAATTTCCTTCCTTATTATCTCTACTCCAAATGTACAACAACATTCGTTCAAACTCTTCAATATAGTGGAACTTCAATCTTTTCTTTATAGATCTGACCCTTGAAATGATAAAATCTCGATCAGTTTTTGTTATCGCTACAGAACCAGCTAGTATCAACGGAAACATTAAACTACTTTCCAAGTTTGACTTCTCTGGGATCAATTTGACAGCTCTTAGGATAGTAGAAAGACACACTTTAACTCTTATGTCTTGACGGTTGTAACCATCTTTGATTTGATGCAATCTTAAAAAAGCAGCCCATTGTAAAGCCATGGCATATTGAGACATCTGGACATCTGAAACATCATTGAAGTTCATTGTGGTTGGTAATTCCCAGTCTTGTAGTTTCATCTCGATATCATCCGCCATTATTTGAAATTGTCTCTCTTGATCTTCGCCGTCATGCCTCGATTTACGTAACGAGGCCAAAGTTGAAATATTGCCCAAAATTTTGAATATTTCACCAGCAATACCAAATCTGAAGCCAAACTTGCTGTTCAAAATCTCTGTGACCTCTTCTTGATCATAAACATGAGATTCTATTTCTATCTTTTCACTTATAGTCAGTTCGCTTGTTTGACAATTGTCATTTTGGGCTGATTGTTCAATATAAGGTGGATGACAAGTACTGAGGCTTGAAATAAGATCTATATAGCAAAAAAGTTGAACCAACATTGGTGCATAACCACTTCGAGCTGAAGCCATCTTTTTAATACCTCCTCTAAATTTTGTGATCTCAGATGCTTTTTCTAATAAAACAGACCAACCTAAAGACGATCCATTCAATATTTCCATGATTCCACTCAACAAGATTGATAGTAAGATTTCATCAGAAAAGTAGTACTCTACTTGAGAAGTGCTCCCAAGCAATGTAGCATGAGAACTTGAACGATACAAGACAGCGTCTCTAAAGAATTTTATATCATTACCTGCCCTGTGAGCCGAAGCAATGGCCAAAATTGGATCTCTGACCCTCTTATCTTTCAATGAGATAGGGATAATAGTGCTCATGAATGCATTAGAGGTCTCGTCAGCAAATATGGTGAATGATACGTCAGTAACAAAATACTTTAACAAAAATCTCTCCTTTACAGAAATGTTGTTTTCCATTACAATGTTATTCAAAAGACTCAAGCATATACTATTACTGATTTGATTCATGTTCTCAAACAATTGGTGATATTTGATGGATGTTGATTTGTGTAATTGAATTGGACCAGGGGTATCAGATCTAGAAATGGCCATACGTTTTCTAGTAATATTATCACTACTATTGTTGATACTCTCGTTATTAATATTGGCCTCGCTACTCTCAGGATTATTCAGATTGTTCGCGAGAATTAGACCAAAATTTCTTAAATCCTGATCTATAATGGAACTGGTAATATTATCGTCGCCATCGTCGTTATCTCTTCTAAACAAATCAGAAAATAGTGCATCATTACTGCTGCAAGTACTGTTCATAGGTGAAGATTCCGCCCCTGTATTTGTTTTTTTATCCATGTTTAATAATGTAATGTCGTTGTTAAGAAAGGTATCAGTCGACATAAAAGCAGCTGGTGAAACTGGAATGTTATGAGTCTCCTTTACACATCTATCCCTAATAGGTTCTGAAGATTTCTGTTCCGTGGAACTTGTTTGCAGCAGAACTGTAGTCTCGGAACAATTTCCATCGTTGGGATTGTCAAAATGGGGCGAAGCTGAACTATCATCAACTGAGAGACTGCTTATTAGTGATGTCGAACTAGAAGCAGATTGTATTGACAAGCTGATCTCAGCCTTCCTTTGCAACAATGGGTCTAATCTTGAAGATTTAGCCTTTGGCTTCCTCTTACGCACAGTAGGCCCCGAACATTCCAAATTCAGTTTGGTACAATAGCCACAATTGGGCCAACTTTCATCACATTTTCTCTTTCTCTTTCTACATGCTTCACAGGCCGATTTCGAGTGGCGTATTCCAGTTCTCTTCTCAAGTTTGCCATTTCTGCGATCACTCAGAGGTATCAAAGAGTTGCTTCTAGGAGAATAAGACAGATCTCTATCTCCTCTTTGAGGTCTACCAATTTTTTTCAATGGCCTATCCAACACGCACTTAATGCTCATTCTGGCACACCTTTCACATGGCACACTTCCCGTACAAACTTGCTTTATTTCATGACATCTATCGCAGGCTCTTTTCTTCGGCTTTGGAAGTTCCTGGAGTAGTTGTAGCTGTGAAAGATGTTCCAAATGTTGATCTTGATCTTGTTCGACTGATATTATGCTTGAGATACTTTGTAGATTTTCAGTCTCATTCTGTCTTGTTCCTTCAGACATGGGCACAAGTATTATAGTCTCGTGAAAACGAGATAGCACATTAACCTGTGCAGCTTGAATTCAATTATGAATCAAAAAAACCTCTATTAACAGTGAAGTATGGCGGGCTTCAAATATGGCAATTATTTACCGTGCTCTACTTGTTAATTTACTTCGTAACATCAAGTACTTCTTTTTAGATCGAATCTAATATCACATTGAATTGAAAGGGAACCTTTGTGTTCCTTATCTAAAATTGAACCAAGCAAATAATTTTGCGTTTCTTATCAGCTCGTGATTACATAATGAACTATAAATGTTAACTTCCGACGGAAGTTTTCTGTGGTACAGGGCTTTGAATTTTATGTTTGAACAAAGTATATCCCAAAAACACATATCCGACCAGCCATCCACTGAATGAATCGCAACTCATTACTTGTTTTAAATTGGGGTCCTTTTATCTTGTTGCAAAAATACAATATATTAATATCACCCGGAAGTTTTTATCTAAGGATTTCCTCCACCCTCGGTATGGATTAGAGGAAGATTTATATACTCTCTAGTAGGTAGGTTGGAGTTTAGTCGTAATACATGCTATTTCGTAAGAAGTATCAATTTCAAATACTTAAGGATTGGTAGTGAGAAATTGTAGGCGACTAATAGTTCTAAATAATTAGTGGAATAGGAGAAGAGTTTGAAAGGATGTGCATTTTCAAGCAATTGCCCCGACTGGAGTTAAATTAATCTAGAATAAGTTAAGAAAGCTATAACAGTCTGCATTGAAGTCAAAGACCCATGTTCTTGACAATTTGATCAATATCAGCCTTGATATTATACGAACAAACTTCTTCGATTGTAAGCCTGTTTTCATCTTTCAAATCAGCAGCTCCCGAAGACCAACCGATTCTTTCATTCAAGTTTTCTCTAGCTCTCAATGAAGCGGCTTGAATTTTGTTGGCTCTTGGTTGTCTAACAGATTGATACACTTTTAATCCATCTTGTGGGGAAAAATTAAACATTTTGCTGAAAATGTAACCAAAGGCAGCTGCATCTTCAAATGCCATCACTGCACCTTGAGATTGATCTGGCATTTGAGGGTGGGCAGCGTCACCTAATAAGCCGACTTTTCCCTTGACCCAATATGGATACTGTTTGTGAACATATAGTCTCCATTGTTTGATATCAAACGCAATCTTGAATAGTTCCTTCAAGGCACCATCTAACTCTGGAAATGTGGCTAATAATTGCTCAGGAGTAGCTTCATTGTTCCAACCATCTTCACGCAAGTCATTGATCTCAGCCGGATAGAAGCAGTAACATGAAACAATTTCACCATCTGAACATGGAGACAAAACAATCTTATTTTTGTCGTTACCACCCCAAAATTCAATGGCTTCATTCTTTGAAAAATCCTTTAATCCCAACTTATGAACGTCTTCTGTCCTAAATAAGCATCTGTAACAGCATGAGGTTGAAATCCCAAATTCTGGTATGACACCAATTTTCTCTCTTGTTGTAGATCTGATGCCATCTGCTGCAATAATCAAGTCAGCATATGCTTCTTTGCCGTTTTCAAAGACCATGTGCCCACTTTCATGGTTGACATCAATGACTTTATAATCAACTAACAACTTACATGGTGTACCCTCCCCCTTTTCTTGTGTTGCAGTATCCATCAAAACATTATGAATGTCTATTCTGTGAAAGTTATAGTATGGAGTTCCAAAAGCCTTCTCATAGTCTCCCAAGCTGTAAACACCCTCGATTTCGCCCGTCTTCCAATCGTGCCTGATTAAATCCTTCAAGATGATTGGTTTGGCGGCATCAAAGTCAATTCCCCATTCCTTCAAATGTTTACCACCATTTGATGCGCACGATAATGAGGCACCAACTTCACCAGCAAAGTGATATCTTTCATAAACTGTAACAGTATGACCATTTCTTCTCATGGCAATGGCTGCAGCAAGACCACCTAATCCAGCACCTAATACTGCGACGTTTAATGGTTTCCATTCCTTTGTCATTATTTCCAGTTGGTTTACAAATGGGTAAATATTATGGTGCAATTAAAGTCTTAGGTTCAACCTTCAAAAAAGTTGATTAGAGACTGAATCCCCAAATATGCGATTACTTGTGGTTCCATTTTATATATTCCTGACTTGCAGCAATTTCACCAATTCGAGAAAAACACCAGATAATCGATTTGCCAGTAGTGCATTGATGAAATCAACTGGCTTGTAGAGTCGGATAACTCAAGGATTGATAAGAAAGTGGATTAGATTCCCGCAAGCACAAAATCAACTGTCGCAAATTTAAAATGGCCGCCGCAAAACTTTTGATTAGCCTCCAGACGAAAAGGGATTAAACGGAAATTTAAGACACTATCGCAAATGCCGAACTAAGATATCTAAAGCGACCTAAGGTGTGTATACTTTCCGATTCAACTTGACTGCATGTTGAAATTTTTTGGAACCTCAATTTTCATCTTCGATAAGCTTTTTTGCATCTTCAAATTTATATTTCGCCAGATCTGAAACCAAAGAGAATTAATATTATGTACATAAAAGTATTTAGAAAGGGTAAGTAAAAATCGAGATGGAAAATGAGGGCATAGCGGTCAGAAAAGTAAGCTAAGAAACAAATAAAACGATGTGATCTGAGAAAGCACTAACATTCTTATATAGCATATACAGAACTAATATTGTGTATGTAACGTCTATAAACCCAAAACTCTTTCAAGAATCTAATACTTGTATCTGAAGTGTCTGTTTTCAAAATCCGTCAAATTGGACCATGCGAGTTTCAATTCTTCATCTTCAGTCAAAGGTAATTCATCCTTCTGCTCTTCGTCTCTACTCTTGTTTCTGCGATAGTAGATGAAAGCTATAACCCATGTTATAATTATACTCAAGGCTTGAGTAACCAACAAGCAGATTTTGGCAGGGTAATAGTCTGGGGCATCCTTGTGTTGATAACTCTGAGGACCAACAATATTACCAATGGCAAAACCAAACATGATAAAAAGGTTCGCACCAATCTTCTTTGTATAACCAGAAAAGTTGGCTCCGACCCAACTATATATGATAGCCAAAGGGGCAACAATGAAATTAATAAGGTAGATACCAACCAACAAGCCAGCTTGATTGGACTTTGGCAAAAATGACATCAAAGCACCACCAATGATAGCAGGAATAAGTAAAAGAGTATTGGCAATCCAGCGTGGAAATCCCTTCATAACGAAATATGTAGACACCAATGTTGAGAAAATGGATACAATACCAGATGGCATATTCAATAGAGCAGCTTCCCTTGATGTGAAACCAAACGAAATAATGTCTGTCGATGAAAAAGTTGAGATTGTACTTGACGAAAATGAAACCGTGATAGCCAAAAGACATAATAACCAAGGTTGAATATCACACAACAATTCCCAAAATTGAGACTTGACTAAGCGTTTATTTTGAATACCAACTTTACTTTCCGTCAACTTCGTCAACAACACATACTTTTCCTTTGGCGTTAAAAATTTGCAGGATAATGGATTGTCTGGCAAAGTAAAATATGCTGCTAAACCGGCGGCGATATTGAGCATACCAATGACAATAAACATTATTCTCCATCCACGAATGGAAGTATTAGAAACCAATTGGAATAGGTATGAGATCAATCCACCAAATATTTGACCCAAACCCAAACCACAATACCAGATACCACTTCTAAACGAACCTTCATATGAAGTGTACCACATTGTTGTAATAAGTAACAAACAGGGACTGATGGCAGCTTCTGCACAGCCGAGTAAAATACGTACAGTCAACATACCACCAAAGTTTGTTGGAGCAGCACAACATGCAGAAAAGACACCCCAAAGCAAGACATTTAAACCCAAAACCTTCGAAGGAGAAAATTTTTGCAAAAAGAAGCCTTGAACAGGTTCAAAGAAAAAGAATGCAACGAAGAAGAAAGTAGCCAAATATGAGAATTGGTTGTTGACCAAACCAATATCTTGTGACATACCCATAACGTTACTATAATTCAAAGCAACTTTGTCTAGAAACTGCAAGAAGTAGCATGTCAACATAATTCCCATAATACGATAATCAACCTTTCTGGTAACTGCCTCCGCTGAGACAGCTTCTTCTGGATTTTCGTCATCAAAATTCTTCAAAAATTCGTATACCAGTCGATCGTGTGTATCACAATTGCCGAAGTCTGTTGTCGATCCCACTTGGGTAACGCTAATAGCAGCCAACGAGCTTTTTTCAACTGAGCTCATGATTCTTTTTAGTTACGTTTCTTACTTATTATTAGCGGGACGTAGAGACGGTGATTGAAAATATATAATTTGCTCGATATCTGTTAGATGTAAAACGAATCGAGGCAGTAGAGAACGTAGATGAACATCGAAAAAGAAGGAATTTATATCTATATCTATATATATGATTTGGTAACAGATGCCGATATCAGCAATATGGTTAAGGAAACCAACTTTAGATGATAGTCGTAATCTGCAGAAGATCGTTATCGGCACTTCAAATTTGCGCCCCACGGAGACTTTTCAGGAAGATGCGAAAATTCAGATTGCGGCATATTTTCGTTTCCGGAACTACAGTTGCTAGAACTTCATATTTCCCATTTGGCAATTGTTGGCTTCCAATTATTTGCTGAAACGACCTTAATTCCTTGAACGTATGGCTGTACATAAAGATGAAATTCAAATATATTGGGCATTTGTCTCATTTTTGAGAGCTTAATATCCCTTTTTGTTTTCTCTTAAAAGAGTTTGTATTGCGATTTTTCCAAAACTTCATTATTCATCTAGATTCATTAAAATGACTGCTGAGCCAATTATTTACCCTGGGTCATTGATACTCGTTACTGGTTCAACTGGTTTCATTGGAGCACACTGTGTTAAACAATTATTGCAGGAAGGATATAAAGTTAGAGCCGCTTTAAGATCCAAGTCAAAAGCTGATAGATTGATGCGAAGCGTTGAAAGAAAGTATCAATTATCCTTATCGTTTGCTTTTATCAGTGATATCACAGACTTGAAATCAATGCAAAAAGCTGTTGTTGGTTGTGATGGTATTCTTCATTTGGCTTCACCATATACATATGCAGTTACCAACTTTGTTGATGAGTTGTTAACACCAGCAGTTAAGGGAACAACGACAGTTATGGAAGCTGCTATCAACGAACCAAAAGTCAAAAGAGTTGTCATTACTTCGTCTTTTGCTGCAGTTTTCGATGCTTCAAAAGGTATGCAACCAGGGGTGGTATTGACAGAAAGAGATTTCTCTCCCTTATTATGGGATGATGGAGCTAATACCAGTGACGTTGCAGTTGCCTATCGAGCATCCAAAATTGTCGCTGAAAGAGCAGCTTGGGATTTCATCGAAGAAAAACATCCAAACTTTGATATTGCTGTTTTATGTCCACCTATGGTCTATGGCCCGTTGATGAATACTTTATTGCTAGATTCAATTGCATCTTTGAATTTTAGCAATCAAGGCATTTGGAAGATGTGTACTTCAAGTTCCTTGGATGAAGTTCCACCTACAAAGGGTCCTGTTTGGGTTGATGTTAGAGATTTAGCAAACGCCCATATTAAAGCCCTAATTACTCCTGGCGCTTCAAATCAAAGATTTATGGTTAGTGCTGGTGATTTCTGCAATCAAGAAATTGCAGATATACTTAGAGAGAAGTTACCAAAGAAGTTGGCTGATAATATTCCTATTGGTGAACCAGGTAGGAGAATTACCGGTTCTCACTTTACTACCGATTCAACGAAGGCCATCAAAGTTCTAGGTGTTCATTTTGGAAGATTTGAGGACGCTGTTTTAGATTTGGCTTTGCAACTTTTTGAGTATACTCAAACCTAATATAAACATATTTTATGCACTTGAAGTATTTTTAACTAACTGTTGTTTCTTGTCGGCGACTATTATCTGTAATGCTTGAACTTTACTTTTTAAACTTTTCAATATCAACTGTAAACTCTAAAAATATACACCGTCCATTTTTATGAAAATAATGTGAAGTAATTCTATTTCACGAAGTGTTTCGTTTGCATAACACATCTGGATTACACTTTCGGGTTATACAAGAGGAAATGTGTATGAATACATATGTCTATGTCTGAAGTAACTGTTGAATTTACCATCCTATAGTACCATGAGCCAATGCTAATTCTTTAGCAGTCAAGTCAATAAAAGAGCTAGCTTGCCACAAAGCAGCATCCATATGCATAAAGGGATGAGGTACACCCTCAAATCTCTTGAACACAACCTCATTACCATTAGTAATTAACTTTTGAGCGTAGGCTTCACCTTCATCTCTCATTGGGTCACACCCTGCTGTATAAATGACAGTTTTAGACAAACCTTTCCAGTTCGGCGCGGTCATGATACTCTTGAACCAGCCCATCTTTGCAACTTGAAGGTCGTACTCACCCTGATCTTTAGATAATGAGGACCATTTCAACGAATCGAACCATTTCAATCTTGCCCAATTCAATGTTGGAGCAAATTCACATTCTTGGGTTGAGAAGTATGGAGAGTCTGCAGCAGTTGCGTATGATTGGATATCATCAACTTGTGGTGTACCGGCACAAACCAATTTCAACTTGAGGCCAATGTCTCTGCATAAGTGATCAACTGCTAAACAGATATTACCTCCAGCACTAACGCCACCGATAGAAATACTATCTTTGTTGAATCCTAACTTTTCGGCATTTTGATGGACATATTTAGTAGCTTCGAAACAGTCAGTCAAACCAGTGGGAAAAGCGTATTCTGGGATCAATCTATAATCAACATCAACAATGGCAATTCTTGCCTTAGCACAGTAATGTTTCAAAACATGCGATTCAGTATCCAAATCCCCTAAACCCCAACCACCACCGTGGAAATCAATATGGACTGGTAATAATTCATCTTTCTTGCTATCATTCGGTCTATATATCCTCAAGATTATTTCAGAACCATCTTCAGCTTTGAATGCAACATCTTTTATGTCCTTGATATCTGGTGCAGGAGCGGTACCATAAGAATAGATCTTTGAGTAGTTCTTCCTCAAGAGTGGAAGATCGATCTTACCATTTGGAGTATGAGCAACATGTTCATTGTATAAATCAACAAATACTGGATCCATCTTACCGAGCATTGTCGGATGGATTGGATTGACAGCTTCATGGCCCGTTTCGAGTACTTTCGACATTTGTAGTTATGAGAATTGATAACTCCTTTTAAGATATAAAGTAAAATGGATAAACAAGTATTGCTTTCAATTGTCCTTATATACAAAAGTTGTGATTTCCAATCTTCATTACATGTTTGGCTTTCATGAATAGTAGTATGTAGTATCGATTAAACGTCGCTCATTTTTCTAACCGTTGCGTATCTCTTATCTCAAAAAGTGGCCGTCGGAAATTTGTTTTTTCGCGATCTAAGATTTTCACTTTGACAGAAGCCCGATAAGGAAGCAGTTTGACGGTCTACATTTTGAAAAATGACAATCTATCACTATTATTTGAAAAAATGACAAATTCTGAGGAGATAAGAATGGAAGGCTTCAACATCGTCCTCTTCTAAAGTACCAAAATAACTTATAAATACCTTTTTATTCTTCGTTTTGTCCATTCAGTCTTATCAGATCAGCAGAGAGAAATATATATCTATATACTAAAATGACAGCATGGGACCAAGGTAAGATATTAATTTCAGGAGCAGGAGTTGTTGGTTTGTTGCTAGCACAATCATTAAAGAAACTAAACATTCCATACGAAATATTCGATAGAGATGAGTCAATAAGCGCTAGAGGTCAAGGTTGGGGTATCACAATTCATTGGGCATTGAACGATATGTTGAGCATGCTACCAGAAGATTTAATCAAATCTGTGTACGATGCTCAAGTTTACGAAAATTTCCATGAGAATGACAATGGTAATTTCATTTATATCAATGGCTCAAACGGTATCCCAGTTGTTAATATCCCACCTGCTCCAAGATTAAGGGTCAGAAGAGAAGAGTTAAGAGTAATCTTGTCAACTGGTATTGATGTCAATTGGGGTTGTCAGACCATTAACATTGAGACTGATGACGATGCAACTGATATCAACAAGAGAGTTACAGTCACATGTAAGAATGGCAAAGTATTTCAAGGTGGAATATTGATGGGTATCGAAGGTTCCAAATCGGTCACAAGATCAATTACAAATCCTACCAATCATGAATTGCAATACTTACCGATTAGATTTATTGGTGGTACCATTGAGTTATCGGAAGATGAATATAGGAAGATGGCAACAACTTTCAGTCCATTGTTGTTTCAGGGCACAATTCCACAAACTGAATCGTTCTTTTGGTATTCCCTCTTAGCAACACCAAAATACACTAAAAACGGAACTTACAAATCACAGATCATGATGTCATGGAAAAATAATCCGGATGAACCATTTGATACACCAGAAGAAAAATATGCCCTGATTAAAATCCATTCAAAAGGATTAGACCCTCGATTACAATACATGATTGATTACTTGGACAAGAGCACCGGGTCTTTCATGGAGTTGCAATTGGCCGATTGGCCAATATGCGATTGGAACGATTTCAATAATAAGATCTTATTGATGGGTGATGCATGCCATGCGATGACGATGTATAGGGGTGAAGCTTGCAATCATGGCATTGCTGATGTTAAACTATTCACAAACTTGTGTGAAAGCTTGTTGAATGGTAAAATAGATTGGAATGCGGTTGTTGGGAAGTATAAAACTTCGATAAAAGATAGATGTTCAGAAGCTGTTCTTCTATCGAGACAGGCTTGTATCGATGCTCATGATTGGAGCAAGATTTTTGTTGGTAGTCAGTCTCCGTTGCTAGCAATTAGAAAGAAGAATTTATGACTAGTGTTTATTAGATTTTTCCATTTTTTTTTTCAGTTCTGATATACATTAGTGAAACTTAAATGTTTGTTTCAATTACTACAATATTCAAATGATATAGTGGCTTCTGAATAGACAGAACATCTTGATCTTCTGAAATTGAGTACAGTTCTTTCTAGCCAAGATTTGCACTCCTCTTAACAGAGCTCATTTCAATGTAAATTTTATGGGCACTTTGCAGGTACAGAAGATTAATGAAGATGAACTTCTTTATAACACGGTAATATACATATACATCCAATTGCACACAATCGAAACTAGATAACTATTTCCAAGTCAATGTCAATGCTCTTGATAAGTTTGTCCATCTCTCCAAACTCTCTGTAAGTGGACTTGGCAATCTTTTCTTCTTGCTTGCTCTTTTCATCCAACAACTCTTGGTACTTAGCTTTGGCATCATTTATAGCCTTTTCATTCTCCTGGTTGATCAAATCTTGATAGAAGATTCTAGTAGTGGTCTTCAATCTTGAGAAAGGGTCACCACCATCCGTCACCGTTGCTGTGTTTCTAGATTTTATTTCAGCCTTCCTGATGTTTGTCAGATTCAATTTACGGTTTCTTTCATTGACTTTGGACATGACGTTGGCAGACAGAGAAGGGTTGTGGGTGGTCTGATTTAACAACATTGAGTCCAATTTCTTCAACTTGTCGATGATTTCTCTCGCTTTCTGGGGGTTGGCCTGCTGCTTTGCGATCTTTAGTTCGTCCATCAATCTAGCCTTTCTCGTAACTGCATCATAACCCGACAATTCGTCTCTACCTTGTAATTTCTGCTTCCTAGAAATCATCTCATTGACATCCTTGTCACTGAGACCTCTATTGAAGAAAGCTTGCAATTGGTCATATTTATCGTTAACATCATCCACGTAGTCAATTGTTTCTCCAGTCTTTTCCAATTCATGTAAATATCTGTCAAACTCCTCATGAGATATAGACGAATCGGAGAAGATGCTGAGTGGAAAATCTTTGGTTTGCTTCTTGTTCTGGCTCACTACCAAAAACAAGTCACACATAAAGGTGTTCAATTTGTAAGCCTTTTCTGGCCTGGATTCAACATCAATTATCTTTACCATTCTGTACAGAGGCTTTCTTGACCTCTTATCTATACCAAGGTTGACTTTGGCATAACAATCGACAATAACTTCGCTGAAGTCGGAGTAAAAACAATACTTGCTCAATTTGGATCTACCAACACTGATCTTGTTAATGTTTTCCACTTTTGCCAACTCTGTTGATCTTCTGGGCTTGGATCTACTTGCTCCTCCCCAAGAAACGATATCTTCATCATAATCCTCTTCGTCATCTCTGAGCAACTCTTCATCTTCATCGTCTTCGTCTTCATCTTCCTCATAGTCATCGTACTTTCTAGTTTGTCTCTGAGATTTTTGTTCTCTCTGTTTTCTCAATTCACTCAACTTGTCTCTCTTCGAGCTCTTGTTTGTGCTATCCTTGGTACGGTTGGAACTTCTTGAACCCTTAGCTGGAGCAGCCGTTTTTAACTTCTTCTGCTGCTTCATTCTCTGTTGTAAATATTTCTTTTCATTGTATCTTTCCATCTCCTGAGTTCTCTCGAATAAAATCTGTTCTCTCTGGATTTCGTCCATCGACTCCAAGTCTTCTCGATCTTGCTCATTCTTGTACTTCCCTTCAAGAGGATATGGGTTTACTAAATCATCTTGTTCGTCATCATCTTCTTCCTCTTCTTCCTCCTCCTCTTCCTCTTCGTCCTCTTCATATGCTGCTTCTACATCAGAAGTATCGACTCGTCTTTTCTTGGACAAAACCTCATCTTCATCGTCTTCCTCGTTAACATCTACAGACTTGGATCTTTTCGATGGGGCCACAGTTTCGCTGTCAGATTCCGATTGAAAATCATCATCTCCTCCGGCCAAAGCCAACAAATCGTCTTCCAAATCTGACATCACTGCCTGTTGCTGTTTATATGATATAGTCGACAGTTAATGGACATTATCAAATTCTCGTCGAATCTCAGTTTTAAGCAGTAATTTGATCACGTGATCCTTTGTACACCTGCAGGATATATTTTTGTCATATGTATTGAATTAGATTCCGGTCCTTTTTTTGAATAAATTACAATTGTTTTTATTGCAAAAAAGAATTTGTTGTATCCAGGGGATTGATTCAATAGTAGATTTTATTCAAGTTTAAATAAAAAAGAAAAACTTTAGCTGGGCCGACAAGAATGTACAAAAGCAAAGGATTTCAGAAAGAATTTGCACCCAATACTGGCTTCATCAAATTTGCTTGAGTGAATTTCGTTAGAATTGAAAATTGCATCATAGGGTTCAATTGGCTGTAATAAATTTTGTAGAAGTATGTGACAGACTACAACATTTTAAAGCTAGATAGGTAAGCGAAAATGTGTCCTATAGTGAAACAATTCTACAATGAAACATGCATTTGATTATAAATTTAACAGAACAAATTAACAGTATATCACAAAGATGGCATGATACTGATTTAGAAGTCCATTTCAAAATTCATATTACGTTTTATATTCTATGATATCTTCTCCGGGGAGGCATATCGTGGAGCTCTGGATCTTTCGGATAACAACTGGTGTGAGTTAGGACGTAAAAAATAGTAAGTTAATAGACTTTGGAAGTTAGAATTGAATTGGATCTAGTGATATTTACCAGTAATTGTATCAAATGCAAGCCAATTCTAATTATTTCGTGGATGAATGATAGTTTGTGACTATAATGTGCAGGTACTTTTTTAAACAACTTATTCATTTATTATCCTGATATTGTTCGGATGCTAAGAGGTATAAAAGCAGGAGTTCTGTTTGAGAATGACAAGAATTCGTTTTAAAATACCACACTCAGGTTTTCGAATTTTTGTTCTCATTACATATTTTTTTCGAAAAATCACAACGTATTTATCAAATACATAACTACTTGGAGTAGAGTAATTTAGAATTATTATAAAGAAAAAGAGACAAATACAACATGTTTGCTTATGGGAAGTTTCCTCTTCTTGGACCGAAATAACCATCTGGAGCTTCTGCGGTAGCATTCAATCTTGACTGTTGACCCAAACCACCTTCGATACCACCATATATAACGTTGTTACCCCACCATGAAATACTCTTGTCGTGGTACTCAACGGCAAAGAAAATGATGATAGAAGAAAAAGCCACACCAGCAGTCAATCCTGCAGTTGTGAGATAGTTGTATTTATACCACCATGCCTGGTACTTGTTCTTAATGTAATACATAAAGGCAAAGGAAGCATAAAATGAACCTGTCAAGTAGGAAAGATTGTAAGGAGCATAATTCAACATACCACCGATTACTACTGTAGGTTCAAAGTACTTGGTGTACTTAATTGGAGCGTACTTTTTGAACGCGATTGCAGGAATAGCCAACAAAAATCCAATTAAGAAACAGTATTGCAAAATTGGGTATAATCCGTTGAAGACCTTCTTGGGTCCGATAACACCCCAAAGAATAGAAGCACTGTAAAAGACTCTAGAGTTTGGACAAGTGAATCTCTGTGTGTTGTATGGCTCACAATAGTCTTTAATATTGTCAATAACGAAATTAATTATACCAAGTTGAACGAACGAGGCAATAAAGACACCAATAATTTGAACTCTGAACAAAGCTCTTGGAGGAACCTTGGAGTAGTGAGCCATCTTTTGGTCAGTGATATAGTTTTGTGCCTGACCGTCAATGTTGTAACCAAACGCCTTGATAAAGTTCAAAGCAAGACCGTTACCGGGAAGAGCATAACCAACAATCAATTCAACCAAGACATTGAGTCCAAAACTAAAACCAGTTCTGGAGTAAACTGCAGTTATTGGAATTAAAAAAACAAAGTTGATACCCAAGGCAAAGAAAATACCCCAAACAGGAGTTTCAGCAGGGTAGATTTCGACACAAATAATAGCCAACACAAGAGAAATCACTAAAACTACCAAGAATACCCAATCTGGGACTTCCTTATAAGCTCTCATCATAGTGGAGTGTGGGTCAGTGTAACCTTCATATGTAGATCTCTTAAAGTTTCTGAAACTTTGGTAAAGACTTTTGAGTGCTCTCCAAGTTTGTTTATATCTGGTACCGATTTCATAAACAATAGAAAAAGGGTAGATAGCAAAGAAGGCACCATAAAGAACTAAGTTTCCTGCGGAGTAGAATGGTGGTCCGTACTCCTGATACTTTTTTTCATCAAGCAAACTTTTCTCATTGAGGATCTCCGTAACAGCATAGTAGTCACCAGTATTTGTGAATATGGACGAAGAGTTGATTGGGAGGAAGCCTGTCCATTTGTAATTGGTCCAGTATACACCAACGATTGCAAAAAACCCTATTAAAGCACCGATATAAGTGTTAAGTTGGGTGTAGAATGGAAAAATCAATGGTGCGTTAAAACTAATCATATTCCAGTCGAAGGTAGGAATTGGGTTTAATCCCAAACCAAAGTTACTTCCAGTGATGGCAGCTAAATTGAAATTGTAAGGCTTAATCCATGTCATCCAGTTGAAGACAGACAAGGCATAGAAAAGGTAATCAGGAACCCAAAAATAGACAAAGGATGCCGCAAAGAGAATGAAAAAGTATGTGTATCTTGGAATCTTCCAACCGTTAATAATCTCTTTCTTTTCTGGCACCATCAAAGCTCTGTTCAAGGCGAGAGTAGGTAACACTGTTGGCCAGATAGCTTCAGTTGGATATACAGCAAATCTTCTAAAAACACCAGCGAACCCAAATCCCAAGAAGTTATTAGACAAAATTAATAAGGTTTCATAACCAAAATTAACCCATTTGTTATCGTAGAACACCTTCATCTTTTGAACATGAATGTTGTATGAAACGTAACTGGCACCACCTCCTGCAACAGAATAGAAGAGTGTTGCTAACATCTGCTCCTTGTAATTCCAAGGACCTGGGTTGAGGTCAATACTGTATTTCCAAATCTTGAACTTGAACTTTGGCAAGATATATTCCAACAACATACCACTAGGATAAAGCAACACTTGAACAACAGTTGGGTCCAAATAAATACCAGGTTGCCTTTCAGCAAAGAACTGATTAATTACTGCACCAATGGCAGTCCAAATAATTCCAAGAAGATAGACCCTGAAAGTTTCGACTGGAATAGTATGATCGTCATAAGGATCGGTAACCGCTCTTACTTGAGGGTAAGGTGAGTGGTAAGCAACCAAAACGGCCTCCAATCTAACTTGCAAGTCCCAATCGACCACATTGTGGGTGAAATCTTCGTATTTACCACCTTCAGACACTTCCTGAGAAGAGGACTCACCATCTCTGTCATTCTTCTCATCAAAAGTAGAAGCCAACTTTTCCTTTGTACCAGAAGTCTTAGAATTTCCAATTTCAACAAGGTTAGTCCACAATTCTATGTCTTCGACTGGGATATTGGCGTCGTCATGATGCTCAACAAGAGCTTCTTTCACGATTGTCAATGCTTCATCTTCTCCCATTTTCTCAATCTTGTCGATATAAAAGGCAGCCTGAGGAGGTAATTGTTCAAAGGACTCTAGACCGTTGAGATGAAGTCTCTTCAAGATGAAATGCTTCTGCTCATCTGTAAGCGAAACACCAATCTCACCAATAGAGACTGGGTTAGAAGTAATTGCTCTCAAGTCGACTTCATGATCCTCTAACTGCAAGTGAGAAGTAACACTTCGAATGCTAACGATATTATTAAGTTCTTCCTTCTTTTCGACCTGCGACATATTGAGAAGTAGATGATCTCGTTCCCAACAACTATTACTTTGCTTTGAAGAAAGTTCAACTAGTTATATAGATAGATCATCAAAAGGACTAGCAATAGACTTCCAACTTGAAATAGAGCCGTACCATCAATGCAAATTAGCACATAATTTCTGGGACCGCCGATAAGAGCCACAAGATTATTCACATTCCTCTTAGTTATCATCTTTCACCTATTCAGGAGGTGCTTGTGACCGTGTGGCTCGGGAAAATAATTGACGTACTTAGCTGCAGCCGGCGCCAATAAATCCGGCAAACAGTCAACTTAGGTATCCGTTACCGTAGCAGTCTGTTGTGTAGCCTTTACGATATCTTGCTTGGTAAAGCTGGCTTATCTCCAAATTGTAACCAATTTGATATAAGCCTATTCAGATAAAGTGTCTGCTCAACGATAATTTTAACCAACCACAATCAGCTCGATTTCATGTCTGAGGATATCGCTAGTAGGTTCCATACATTTAGTAATATTTTTTAGCCTTTTGATAGCAATTATTCTGCCGAAACCATGGTATCCTACGGCACGAATTCCAGGATGCGACGTCTATTTATTTTACCCTGACAACAATTCAAATGTTCAGAATAACGGTGTCTATTACTCCAGACCGAGAGCCACAATCGAAGATTGATCTACCCTGCCTAGACTTGTGCTGTCAAACCAAAATTGTCTTTTCTTGTCGCTCAAGAGTTACCGCTCTCATGGTTTTGTGGTAGAAACCCTCGGGTAGTGATATCCTAAGCCTAGCAAAAATAACGTCAACCTTATCGGGAAATTAAAAAATAACACATGATACATTCATGGTACGGCTCCACCATTATGGCTGTCCCAAGAAGTCAGGCAACAATGCAAGTATCGCGTAAATGATCCACAGTGACTTCTAAGCCAGTAATGAATCCCTTCCTGGTATTTGGTTGTCGTTCCAGCCGCCATATACGTGGCGGCTGTTGTATATGGCCTCTGTTTCACAGTGGTGATATTTCATTTTGATTTTGAACCACGACAACGATAAAACGATTCCAGGTTTCTTGGTTTTGGGTAAGGTGGTGTCGAGGATCTGGATGCAAGATTTCCGGGTGGATTTAGTAGTATGAAGGATCTTTGATTCTTGCATCCAAGATCCTTATCCAAGATTCTGACACTAAGGTGAAATTAATGTATGCGAGAAACATTCTTGGCAATTTGTTTTGCCGAATCCTACAACTGGGTAAAGGTAGTAGCTACGCTTCGTCGAGTCGGAGGCTGAACTCACTTTGGCTCGCTCCAGTTTGTTTGTCTGAATTGGAATTTGCATGTGTCTGAAAGTGGTAACCTCGCTAATTGATCCCTGTTTTGTCCTAATTCTTATTCTTGGGTTTCAGCGATAACATCACGAATAAGGGAGCATAGTATATTCAAGTACCTCGTAGGGAATACTTGCACAGGAAAAGCCTTGCTAGATTCAGCACCACGTAGAACACTTAATAATTGGTGGAAGTTGTGACTATTGGGAACTCCCTGAAGTCTCTCTGCCAATCCTTCAGCAAAAGGTGCCACAGTGGAGGGCGTCCCTGAACCATTAATGTACACTAAAATCAAATAGAGGAGCGCTTTCTAACAGAACTAGTGAATTTCGTATTTTGTACTTTTCAGATTGAGCTTCCCCGGTGAAAAAAAGAAACAGGGAGCTTGATCAATTGCAGTATGATCGTCGCTTAGACTTGCGATTAGTCACATAATACTCCTTCTCCTTACAATACAAGTTGTCTTCTCTTTGCAATACTCTAGTTACACAGAACAAGTTGGAATGTATCAACTTTGGCACTCCTACAAAGTTTACTCACACGAACGGCATCCTCACCTTCCAGTAGTTTGTACGTTCTTATTCAAATTTCAAAAAATTACGTAATTTCGAAAATGCAACTTCTTCTAAAAAGCTTCTTATCACGTTTTTCTGCTGATACTTTCCTTCTTGCATACTCTCCATCTACTTGACTTCGCTGCCTGTTGCAGTTATACTACACGCTATTGTTAGTAGACCAGCTACCTGAAATTCAGTTTTGACCAGGATAGGGACGGGCTTTATGCAGGAGCATCCAGTAGTATATAGATAAAGGACATTGAAGAAGAAAATCTTTTACTTAGTAGGCTGAATAGGTAGAAAATAGAACTCAAAGAAGGCTGGCCATCGCAGGTATATCATATGTATCTTCTCTTTGAATCACGAGTGAGAATAGATTTATGCCAAAGAAAGAAATTGCTATATACTCTAGAAAGATGTGACTGTATATAATCTTTTCACTGTCATGTGGCTCATCATGTGATCCATAAAAAGATATCTACGAACGCTTAGATGGTCCAGAAGTTAGATTCATAATAAGCGGCATAATTGCAGTTGCATGACTGTATTTATAAAGCCTTTCAACTTGCCTACCAGACAAGAGCAACACAGGTGTTCAAAATTTGCAGTGATTTCTTTTCTTGTTTCTCCTTTTCTGAGGAGACCGACATCAGTGCCTTACGCGACATTTTCTCCTCCGCGACATTCTCATTTCCACTATTATCATCATGGATTATTCATTTCTGGATCTAAACTCCACATCTGTTTCCTTCTAAAAACACACTTTTTCTCCCTTATCTCGAAGTATATAGACATCGTAACTTTAGTGCTGTGAGATGTCGTCTATGAAGCGGTTCTTGAACCGGAACAGAAAGTCGGAAACTTCTGACAGAGAGTCGCTAACTTCTCGGAACTTGGCTCCTACAACAAGCAACAGCACCACGGAGTCTCACGATGAGAGCGTCAACGCTTTGCAGCCGATGTTTGACTCGCTGCATAACGATGTAGGCGAAGCAGTTCCTCTGTCTTTTCACTTCAATAACGACATGAGTCTCAACTTGAATCCCTCCATCCTGAACACTAATTCGAAACAGGCCACATCAGTTTTCACCAAAGACTCTGAGTATATGGACAAATCACTCTTTTCGCGTGGTCAGAGTCGAAAGACATATTCTACTAAGCAGTCGTCGTACAAAAGTGGAACAAGCAACAGCAGCGGCAAGAAGGAAGCCTTCCATTATAGTCAGCCCTTGCAAATTTTGAACATCCCTGAAGAAGCAAACGAAGTCAATAGAACACCCTATGAAACCATCGCTGACAAGCTTTGCACTCTTTACGATGACTTGGCCTATATAATGAACCAGTACAATAACTCGTTGATCAACTTGACAACGGCGGTGATCAACTCGATAGACTGTTTTAAACGGTTTGTTTCCTTTATCGATACTATCAATAACCCATCCAGTTTGGACTGGAACTTCACCACGTTCAACAACCTGAACGTCAGACGTATCATGAAGATATACCTCAACTTCTACGACAACTTGTTGCGCGACGAAGTGTACATCAAATTGAAGTTGTTATTGGTCAAAAACTTCAACGATTTCACGCAGACGTTGAACTCTCGTAGCCTGTCCGTGGCTCCGGCCACCATCACGAAGCCTCAGAACTTCGCTGTGGGAAACAATAAGGGTTTGTCGTTGCCTAACGAAGATGTCTTAGAACGGATCATCGAGAAGATCTCGTCAACAGCTATTTCCATGAAGGAACAAAATGGATCATTCATAGCTCCAATCACTCGTGGTTTGAGCAAAGACTTGAACATCCTCTGTTTGTACTTTGGCTATCCAGATCCCACCGATTACCACTACAAGTTGACGCAGACTTTGCACGAGTTGTACGACGATATCCACGTAGTAGTAATAAAGAACCAGATCGAATTAGCCAGTAGTGGTGCCAAAGCGGAAGCATCACCCATCACCAAGTTGACTAGTTTCGAATCGTACCACAACCCCAATAATGTTGGCTCTTCAGCTGGTACTCGTGCTCCGATTATGGAACCTACAGCACCGATTTCTGCCAACCAAAAGTTCAAGCTTCCCTTCCGTATTCCCACCGATGCTCAGAGACCACCCATGTCTCTCTCGTTGTCTGTAGAAAACTCTAGCCGTACTTCTGGAACCGTAGGAGGTTATATTTACCCTATCATTGATATAAAGAAACAGCCTCATTTGGAGTCGTATGCCAGCTCCAAGTTCGCTATCACCTGTGGCCATGTCTGTCTTGACACCACCAACACCGCAACAACTGAGTATCCTCATGTTTCGGCTCCGCTGTCGGTATTGATATCATTGTACAAACAGGCAGTTGCCCAGCAATATCAGAAAGTAGCCTGTCATGCTGATGAAGCCATGTTTGCTGATTCAAAGATTGCTTACGGTGCTGTCTTGAAACAGTTAGAAGAAATCTTCCCTCTCAAGCGTGTCAAGGTGACAGATCCAAAGACCAAGCAGGAGAAGTACGAAGTTAGAAACTTGCCCAAGAATAGATTTGGCCAAATCATCTGGGGTGAAAGAACGTTGATCAATGCTAAGAAGGACACTGAGGATAAGGAGGAAAGTGCGAATGCAAATGCGAATGCTGAAAAGAGACTCTCTGATTTGGCCATCATAAAAGTGAATAAGAATCTTGTTTGCGACCAGAACTTCTTAGGTGATGATATCCAATTCAACGAGTTCGACCCAGCCTTGATGTTCGACAACTTGTATGTCAGAAAGGTGATTAACTTGACAAGATATTCTCCCAAGCAGCTTGACTTGAACATCGACGAAGTTGACCTGAGTCTTTCGTCGAACACTGCTGAGGTCGCAAAGAACTACTCTGGCTTGCTGGTATTCAAGTATGGGTCTACTACTAAATTCACCAAAGGTACTTTGAATGGTATCAAGCTAGTCTACTGGTTAGACGGAGCTATTCATTCCTCCGAGTTTATAGTCAATTCTCTTGAAAATAATTCGGCATTCGCTGCTGGCGGTGATAGTGGGTCGTGGATCTTGACCAAGTTGGAAGACATCGAAGACGATAGCTACTCCAAGGGGTTGGGTGTTCTTGGGATGTTGCACTCGTATGATGGTGAGTTCAAGCAGTTTGGCTTGTTCACGCCCATCTGCGAAATCTTGCAACGTTTGGAAGAAGTCACCAGCATCAGGTGGGGCGTCGTAGGTTGTTCTCCAGCAGCCAAGGATGTTGTTGATGAAGACGAAGATGACGAAGGCAGCTCTACCAACGATGAGGGAGACTTCGACAGCGACAATGAAAGTCACGAAGATCTTGAAGGAGCGGATCCTCCAGACATCGACTAGTTCATTTTCGATATTTCAATTTTCAAATGTTGTTTTTGCCCAAAATTTATTTTACATTAAACCAAAGTGAGAGATAGATACAACCAGGAAAGAGTATGGTATGATACAAAGTTTTCTTAAAAATTTTTGTGGTATGATAAAGACGTTTCTTTCTAACTTCATATGATACCTTTTTTTCATTTCAAAACAGTTTTTTACGTGAGAGTTTTCAACTATAATCGATGGGATATAGTTTAGGTGTATACTACTATGATTAAATATAGTTCATAAAATATTAAGATCATTCAAATACGTTTAAGAGTCTTCTCTATAAGATTGGGATACTTTGTTCTTATATTCATTTTTGTATTCTCATACAAGTACATGATAGAGTCACTGGTTCAAGTATTCATTTATAAGTCCTGCACATTTTCGTCGAGTATATCCAGTGAAGAATGCCTGGGGTTACTTTGCTACCGTTGCTAGCTCTACTCTTTGGTTTTAGTTTGGTAGATACAATGTCTGGCAAAGGAGGAAAGATTCTTACTATTGTTTTTGTTTCCGTCTTGAGCTGGTACTCGGGGTTGAAGTTCTGGAAGCCTATAGTGATGTAAGTGAATGACAAAAAAGAGCATCACGATGAAACAGAATACTAACGTTCACAGAGAAAAATTACAAGAAGAAGGAAAGTTGCGTACAGATATAGATATCAACTACGATGGAGATGATACGCCAGCGTCGTGGGACGATTTGAAAACCAAAATCAAGATTGCCATGCATCCTGAACTTAAGGACAAATTTGAAGCTGAAGCTTCAGGGAATTCCAAGTTACAGCAGGAGCTCAAGGAGTTGTCTTCAGAGCAGAAGAAATGACGAAAAGGGATAAAGCATAGTATCGTTGGTCGATTATTACAGAATGGCAGAGACGTAGAAAGTGTAGAGAAACTGACCCTATTAGATTTGGGTCCGATCTTGAAGAGTACTATTAGATCGATAACGAGAGACTGAAAAGTTATGAATGAAAAAAAATTTGAGTCACTGAAAACACACAGCCATATCCAATAGAAATGATCCTTTTTGTTTATACTTATGACTGGACCCAGTTAAAGAAATATCCACACCTACATTTGGATATCTGTTCATATGATCTACATAGTTCATGTACATAGTTTAGGAATTACCGTTCCCCATAGTTAAGCTCCAGGCGCACTGGATGTAGAATATAAATTTTTTTGGTGATGAGGTCTGAAAAATTCACAAATCTACAGTCTCGAATCTAATTCCATCTAATAGCAATACCGATTACTCTATAGTATTGTCATCATTAACAGTCGCGGCATGGGAAAACTCAAGAAAGGAAGAAGAAACCAGAAAGCCAGACTCAATCCCATTGGAACCAACCCCAAGGCATCCAGCAAGGATGAGAAAAGAGACGAGAATACGAGACAGTCCAAGATCTTGCCCTTGATCAACAAGTTGAAGTCTACAGTAGCAAATGATAGATCTATGGCTTTGGGTGCTATTACTGTTTTGGCTGAAGACGATAGGATGAGATCGTTGTTATTGAAAGAAAAGCTAGTTAGTATTGTCATGGAACAGTGTTTGAACGATGCCAACGACGAGATCATAGTAGAATCATTCGGCTTGTTGAGAAATTTGGGAATTGAGGAGGGCTATGACGTGTTGAAATACTACTGGAGATCCAATATTTGGACTGCTATTGAAGCTGCCATAGCTAAAATTCAAACTTCATACAAGTATTTGGTAGAAAATGGTGCCAATCCAGCAGGTAATAAAAACGACAAGTCCAAAGTTCAATTGTTGTACGATTTCACGGAGAATATTTTGTCGCTTATCATCGTATTGGCCAGTGGTTCAGATGATTTGTACGAATCCATTTTCGACAAGATCGATCCAATCTTGAAATTTGTCTCTGACTTGCTAACTTCAGAAATTAGCACGACTTCTGGATTCAAGATTTCCACTAAACTTTTCAACTCCTTATTAGAATTCATCTATGAATTCTCCACTGAGTCAGAAGATTTTATCAGGAAGTTCAGTTTGGACATCAACTTCGATTTTGCCAAATTGTTTGCATACGTAGAAGCCAAAGAGTCCCATTACAACAACCTCACTAGAGTATATATCGAAGGTATCAAGTTCAACAATTTCGAAGTATTGAGCCAAGGAGAAAACAAGTACGAGGTCGGCACCCAATTCTTGTCCAACATCTTCGAAATCATCGTAACAACTGATTTAGAACTTCTCAAGAAAAACATACATGCCATTAAAAACCCAGACAATTCTAGCAAGCCTATTCAGAAGGATGCCAACACTTTGGAAACGGACTTGTCGAAGGGTTACGACTTAGCATTACAAACAAAATTAGAATTGACCACATTAGAAGTGGCCCTAGACTTGATTACTTCTTTGTTGGAGTACTTGTCTACCAACGATAACGATGAACCTCTCAATTTGCCTACACCAACAGTTGAGGTCTTATTAAACAAGATCTATCCAAGTTTAGTCGAATTGAACAACTTTGAAAACGCCAATAAAGGTATGTTATCATTGCGTGAAAAGATCTTGGTAGCATTGAACAATTTGACGTGGCTCATGTTGTCTAACGAATCGCTTCCAGTTGCTTGGTTCGAAAAGTCACTTGCATTATGGGATTTGATCATAAGTTCAGCAAATACTTCTGACGTTGTTTTACAGAAAAACTGCCTCAACGTATTATGGGGTATCACTAAGTCGCTCGGGCCAGAAGTTAGAAGCAAATTGCAGCCTTCTATCGTTGACGAATTGATTGCAAAATGCCAAACTATTATGGAAAAGCAAAATGAAGCCGACGAAACTGATATAGAGTTGTACCTTTCTATTGTTGGTTTCCTTGGTAACTTGGCTCCAGTCGTAGGCAACACTCAAATCACGTCTAAAATTTCCCAGTTCTTGATTACTACCATCGAATTATTATGCAACTCTACAGTTACTACTGTCACCAGCCCGGCCAAGATAGAAGTTGTATTGGAGGCCATAAACGTCATTTACGAGATTTTCGGTGATATCGAATTTGACTACGACTACGAGATCTTTGTGCAACAAGGCTACTTGCAAAAATTGTCCCTTTTGGAACCAAAGGTCAAGGAATTGTACAAGAAGATCGATAAAAATAAGTATCCACATCTCAAAGCTAAAGGTGAAGAGACGTGGATTAATTTGGGCAGATTTATCCAGTATAAACAGAGTGAAAGAGCGTAGAACAATTAGAAAGATAAATAGTTTTGATGAATAGAAGAGGCTTCTAATTGAGCCGCTGAAATGCCTTTTGCAGATGTGCAACAAAAACTGTCTCGTGAAAGACTCCTTTTGTGCAAAAACTTACTTTTAATTCCGATGTCGTATAGAGTCGGCTCTGAATGAACCCTGAAATTGTAAATGCTATTAATAGAAGTTACTCCAGTTTCAAGTATTTGTTTTAGTACGTAGTTTGGGAAGCCACAGGGTTTGTGATATCTCACTGCATCCTCTTGTCCACAATTGGCTATTTATTTACTTCGTTTAGTGCGCAAGGTGACTGGAAAATATATGCATTACAATTACCTAAATTACTGGATAAGCTTCCGAATTCAACATGCCACACATTTCAGGGAGGTGTAATCGAAAAAAAATGTGGAACGAGGTTTCATTACCCTGGGGGTCACTTGAGGGGAGATGGAGTAGAAAGTTGGTTGTTCCCGTCGTATTTCATTTCTTCTGCTACTGAGCATTTGTCTTTGGGCCTGGTTCAACTTTCTGCCGCTACTGTTGGGCTGGCCAATTGGTTACTCTACCCATATTGACAAATAACTGGAAAGAGGCAAGAAAAGGGGACAAAATTTTAGTCAGTTTTGACGTTGCTGTTCAATGACATCATTGAGATGGATTGCCACACGTTTGCTGAATTCCGTTCGAGGTACCGAGCGTTTGGTGCAGGTTAGACAGATTACTAGTAAATAAGTAAGCAAACAATAATTCCCAATTCAGTAAGAATGTTACTCTGTTTTTCATCGAATTTTAGACGTCACAAAATTCTTCCTTGTTTACAACAAGAATCTCCCTGTGATAGCAATTATTGTGATGGAGTACAGACGGTCGTGGTTGAAGCTACACCAGCAAAGAGGACCTGTGCGTCCGTTTCTCTCCAATTCGTTCAAGAATTCCACCCAACCTTTGGCACGATTTTTCACCTGACGCTGAAGCACATTTTAGCACGAAAATTATTATTTAGCAATACGATTATTTTTGGCTATTTGCTAGTATTTTCAGGTGGAGGTGACGCACGTCTGATTATCATGACTGCGAAATAAACGCCTTCTAATTATAGGGAAACATCGAGATGAAATTTTGTCAACCACTGCTTCCTTCCTCGAGGTATAAAATCAGACGACCTTGCCAAGTTCTTCGATTTCAAATTGGTTTTTCTCAACAACACTTTTTGATCTTTCCACTTAGTAGTCTTTCGCTCACCAATCTAATACAAAATGAAGTTTACCGCCGGTGCCGCCCTCGCTTTGTTATCCTCCCAAGCTTACGCTGCCCTCACCAACGTCACCTTGTGGGCCCAATCCGATGATCAATCTATCAACGGTAACGGCTTGTCCTCCATCCACGAAGGCGCTGCCATTAACTACTTCTTCTTGGGTTCTGCTGCTCAGACCTTGGTTTACGATGACGAGAACAACTGGATTTACTTTCAACCAATTCCAGACTTGAAGCAATACTTCTCTGTTTACCAGACCATTGTCCAAATGACCGTTGCTACTGAAGCTGGTACCACTGTCACCATTGATGATGCCGGTGTCTTGAGTTTCGAAGGCAGCTCTGACTTCTATGCTCAAAAGAACATTAATGATCCATACAGTTACTCCAAGACTTCCTTCGCTGTTTTGCAATTCAATGATACTGCACCAGCCGATGCCATCCCATTCAAGATCATTCTCAAGAAGGAAGATGATTCCGCTCCATCCTCAGCCGTATCTTCTGAACCTGTTCCATCTTCTGAACCTGCTACAACTGTTTCAACTGCGGAACCAGTTACATCTTCAGAACCAGTCACTTCCGAAGAACCAACCCCATCTCCAGAGACAGTAGCTTCCCTCTCTACTACTAGTGAAATTCCAGTTGTCACTGTACCACCTACTGGTGGTGCTTCCAACTTGGCTGTTGGATTAGCTGGTGCCGCTGTCGCTGTTGTCGGTATGATCATCTAGATATACTAATTTGATTTCCAATATCGCTCATAGTTTTCATTTCGCTTAAAAAAGTTCGTAGAACTGAAGGTGTGCTTGTTTGTTTTAAGTATTATTAATGGCTGCCTTAATTTAATTAAATATATACCAAATGTCGATTTAACCTTGTAGATTATATAGGATCATACTATTAGGGGTTCTGTAACTCTACTTTGTTTATATTTTCTTTTAATAGCCGAACCATTAACCGCTATTCCTTGATGATTTCCGTATAAGAAATTCGTGATGTGCAGAATTATATCGGGTACCTTTCATCTGCTTTGAGCAACAAAGACTCAAATGGGAGACAATTCTGAAAATGTGTTAGAGCGGAACAATTTACTCCTTTACCCGACTAAGGGTAGTATCGTACTTATTACGATAACTTCTGTTTGTGTATAAGAGTACGTTACAGAAATAGGGTGTTCACTGTCATGGGCGCCGAGAACAGTATTTTTGTAGGGTCTGTTTTCCTTCCCTATTAATAGAGAGATGTCTAAGAGATTCTAGAGAGCCCAAGACTTTATCATGATTCACTGTGGAAGTCGGAAAGTCTGACAGGGTTGACATTAGTGCAGTAATGTAAAACAAAGTCATATGGCATACACATTGTGCTAAAAGCTTCCATTTCGATTTGAATATCTCCCGCTGGTCGGCTCGAGTGGCAGTTACTTGAACAAAACTGGCCATTCTAGTTTAATTAAGGGAGTTAAAGGGATATGAGTTCCAATTGTGGGGCTACCGTTTTGAGCCCAACTAATATTCTCATGTAGACACTTTAAAATATTATCCCGTGATGCGGTAAGCCATCATGAGAGTACGCAATTATGGGGCTCGTGGGGCTTTATTTTCTGCGCAGATCCTTGTAATTGTTTGCAGATTTCCTTTTTATAGAATTCTTTTTTTCTTCTATGGCTGCGAAAAGAAAATAATCTATTAATAGCACTCATTTTTTGCTTTACTGTTTTACCCCAGATCTCGGTAGGGCACAATGAAGCCAAATTATGATATTCAGAATTACTATCATTTTAATTTCTGTTCTGAGTGCAGTTGATAACAGGAAAACTTCTTTCAAAAAATTTTGCAATCGAGATTGCAAAGATCTTGATAATAATCACCGCCCCTGTTGATCAAAACATATCCTACAATAGCAACAGCACTAATCAGATGGCGAAGTAGTAGATTGTAGATGAACACCCTAACCAATATCCTATCAAGTAAATTGTTATAAAAAGAATGTAGAATCTTTGGATATGATTTCGTTTGGTTGTTTCAAATCATCAGCATTCAATTCGACATCTATCGCTATCATGAAGTTCTTTGCACTTTTCCCATTCGCTTTATTATCTCAATATGCTTTTGCAAAAGTCTTCGAAGTTACCCTCTATGCATCTTCTGAAGATTCTAGTATCAATAACCAAGGTTTAGAATTCAATCATGCCAGTCAAGGAATCTTGTATGTTTATGGAGAGTCTCAGAAGTTCATCTTCGATGATGAGAAGGGGCTTCTCTACTTTGATTTTATACCTGGATTGACCTACTGGCTTACAGTTGACTACAATATTGTTAAATTCAGTACTGATAAGACCAAAGCCCTCAATGTCGGTGTAGACGACGTCACCAACCATCTTTTGTTGGGCTATTACGAAAACTTCTGGGCCAAAAAGAATATCGATATAGATCCATATGAAGTTTCCCAGACTTACCCAGCGGTGCTCCGTTACAAATCGAAGCTGGAAGCTGACTACGGTTCTATTCCAATGAAGATTGTCGTGGTCTATGGTAATGAAATTACTCCAGAAGTACCTTCTTCTAGTGACTCCTCTTCGTCATCTGAATGGTCGTCGTCTTCTGAATGGTCTTCTACAACTGAATCATGGTCTGAATCCTGGTCTTCTTCTACTGAATCCCTTCCTTCGTCTACTGAATCGTGGTCTTCTACTGAATCCCTTTCTTCGTCTACTGAATCCCTTTCTTCGTCTACTGAATCGTGGTCTTCAAGTGAGTCTTCTTCCTCCTCTTGGTCTTATTGGTTCGAAAATACTACCACTACTACCACTACTACATACACTGAGTGGGTCATCACCTGTACGGAACCAACCACTATCACAGTCACCACTTGTACAAAACACATTTGTCATCCAGCAACTTATACCTACACTACTCCTACAACTGTGACATTCACCGGTCCAAAACCTACACCTGCTACATACACTGAATATGTCACCTATTGCCCAACACCCACCACCATCACGCTCACTACTTGCTATAGGGACACATGCCATCCAGCTACCTACACAGTTACTGCACCTACCTATATCAGCTACACCGCTTCTGTAAAGCCAAACCATCAAATTACGATCACAGAGCCAAATACACCTCCTCCAGCCCGGACTTCTCCTGTTACTAGAACAACTGTGGCACCAATTTCAACATTCAAGCCCACTACCCCTGCATCTGTAGTTTTACTCGGAGAAGCTTCCAGCAGGGGCTACGGCTCGTTTATAGCAGTTGCAGTGGCTTTCGTATTGGCATTGTTTTAGAGCGCATCATGTTCGGTTGGTAACGGTTATCGTTGTTTCTATATTTATAAACGGGTATTTATTCTTCGCGTCAGAACACTTTTTTTAACATTTATTTTATATTGCTTGCATATTGTACATTATATCTCACCATTACGTCATTGCGTACTCCTGCGCATTTTGCCGCAGAAGTCCTCGAAATACAGACATCCATTAGATCATAAATTTCGATTATCATTTCATTCTTTCCTTCGTATATCAGTCCCATACACTTGGTGGCGTCATACATGGCATCACCAACTTGTGTAATGTAGTTCAGCCGTTTCCGTGGCTATTCAAAAGCCGTTTTAGCCTTGTATTTCATCACCTTCTCTTGTAAAATCTATTATTATCTTTCCATCAACATCATGCATTGGTATGTACGGCTGTTTCACAGTGATGTGGGGGACATTCCATGTATCGGTGGTGTTCCGGGTGTCTTGGAGTGATTGGGTCACCCAGCGAAAGGCGCCAAGCTCTTCTTTGGCATATTACTCTCTTTTGGGCATATTTACTGTCTCGTGACGCAGAAAAATGGTTGCGAATGAGATCACACTTTCTAATTATAGCCCATATACCCGCGAATTAGTGTTTGCATATCTTGGCCACTAACCAATTTGTAATATGATATTTTCTGGTTGCTCGTGGACTCGGGTTGAAGGTTTCAGTTATTCCATGCGTTAATACCGGGCTTCCGCGTGGCTCCGTTCAAGAAAGTGGTATAAAAGGAAAGGCTTGCTCCTGATATTGCTGGGTTTTTTTTGCACCCACTATCAACTAACACTAGTCTCTCGCTACAAGCTTTATCATACAATGAAGTATATTTCATCAGTGTTGTTTTTACTTTCTGTTTACGCAACCAGTGTTTCTGCTGTCATATACACGGTCTACCTCGGGGTTTCGTCTGATGACGAAACACTTCCCACAGGCTTGTCTTCTATCCATGAAGGCGCTGGTATCAACTACTTCTTCTTGGGTGAGGGTTCTCAGAACTTGACCTATGACGATGATCAGAAACTTCTTTACTTTGACTCGACTCCTGAAGTTCGTCAATTCTTTTCGGTTGTTGGAAACATTGTTCAGTTGACAGTTGCACCCGATGCTACCGAAGTAAATGTTGATGGTCCATTGTTGGCTTTCCAGGGCTCCACTGGTGGCTTCTATGCTCAGAAGAATATCAATGATCCTTACAGATACTCTCAAAACAGTTATGCTTTGGTTCACTACGATTCAGATGCTCCAGAAGATGCCATTCCAGTAAATGTCACTTTTACATTCTGGGCTGATGTTTTGGAACCACCTACCGGTCTGTATACTTTTGAACTGTCTACCGAAGTACCAGAATCAACCAAACCTGCTCCTTACACTAACAATACTGTGACCACTCATGTCACCTATACTGAATGGGTTACTACCTGCACTGAAGCCACTACCATCACCATTACCACCTGTTCTAAGGACATCTGTAAGCCAACTACTTGTACTTTCACTGGTCCAACTACTGTGACCATCACTGGTCCTAAGCCCACGGCAACAACTACAGTACATCCTCCTCCTCCACCTCCTCCAACTACCACTGTGGCTCCTCCTCCCCCAACTACGACTGTAGCTCCTCCTCCTCCACCACCAACTACCACTGTAACTCCTCTTCCTCCAACAACGATTGCCACTTCCAAGACCGTTGCTGGCCAGAGCACAGCTATTATCTCTACTTTCGATAATGCAGCTGCAGTAGGTGTTGTTCACACCTTGCTTGGTTCAATTGCATTCGTCTTCTACTTGTTGATGTGAACATAAATCTTCCTTTTGCAATGTATGGTATGATAAAAGAGTCATAAAATTAAAATTCAAGATCCAAGGGTCAAAACCAAAGTTTATAATTTGCTATTTCACATCAGGATTGTTTAGTCATATCTTCAGTATTCTTGTCGCTTTATTTCATTTTTCGGAATATTATTTTTAATGTATACTTTCATTACCATAATTGTAGGATTTCAATCATATTTTCATAAACTCACATTCAATTCTCCTGGATTAGGTCAGATTTAGAGTATTTTCTATACAGACTTGGTTTCGTAATACTAATGTACAATCATTAAGGTCTATCCTAATATATATGCAAAGGTGAACTAAATAGTCCAAGCTGTAGACACTTCCGGCCAGACCCTCTTGTACATGCTCATGGCCACAGTGTCTTGAGAAGTCAACTTACCATCGAAGTTTGCCTTGAAATAACCGTGAGTACCAAGACTTTCCTTGATAAAACCAGTTCTTCCTGACTTGGTGAACAAAGGAATAGCCTTGAACCAATTGATGTCTTCGGCGTTGAAGAACATATAACGAACTGTAACAACTCTCTTGTGAATTTTAACTGGGTGGCCAGTCAAGACTGCTCTTTGAGCAACGATTCTGGTGTGGTCACAATTCAAGAAGGTACCGACACCAACAAACTCAATGGCTCCGTCGGTGGCTGGTTTGAAGTAGATGACTGGAGCATTGTTAAAAAGTACAGGGGCAATAGCAGTGGCAATGACCGTGTCACCGTTGTGGCAGAAGTTCTCAGATTTGTGAACGTTGTTGGAATTGTTAGATGCTTGGTTAAAGAGTGGCTGGATGACTTGTCTTCTAGGACCGTACTGTACAATGATGGACTCCTTGGTAGGAACTGGTTTCTCGTAGTCTTCCCAACTTTCAAACGAGAAGTTACACACAGCCAACTTGTGTTCGTGTTCTGACAATTCGAAGATCGAGAACGGCGTAGAACTGCAGTTGATAGTTTCTAAAATCAAAGAAGGGGCCCTGATGAATATTCTGATCTTGTTTCCTGTGTTTACTTGAGTCAGTTTGATGTATTCCTTGTTGATCTTATTCTTGGTAGCTTTGAAGTTGGATATTCTCAATAATCTGTTCCAGATGCTTGGGGCTTCTACATCGTGTTCGTCATAATCCCAGTCACAGTTGGCCAACGACTTGATACCTCTAAATGCACTCAATCTTTCCTTTCCTGATTCGGAAGGATGCAACTCGATTTCGTCAGGAAATTCTAAGTCTTCTTTTTCTATGTCTCTGAATTCCTTCAACTGTCTTTCTTCTTCTTCTGGCGAAAGATCAACATGCATGTCGTCTCCGATTTCCGTAGGAGCATATTCGGTTGGTGCACCTTCCACAGCCATATCCTCTTCGATAATTTCCTCTTGGGCAATTTCTACATCTTCATCATCTTCTTCGACGTCTGACGCGTCTTCCAAAACATCGTCAACAAACCATCTTCCCTGGTATTCTGATGTTCCCTTGGGCAACTTGAACTTTCTCTTAGGTAAGTTGTCGCCATCTTCAAAGTACGTTCTTCCATCCATTCTAACCCCAAGATCGTTACCGTCGTCCCATTCATCGCCGAAATCGTCTTCCATATCTATTTCCTCTGGGTTCAACTCTTCAAGTGTTTCCTGTTGTTCAGTGGGAACAAAACCAGTGTCTGAGTCCAGTTTGTGACCCCTACTCAACTTTTCTATACGATCTATTTGAAAATCACCATAGCCTGGAATATGAACCAATCTGTCTGCATTGAAACCAACTCCTCTGGTGGTTCCCTCGACGACAAGGTGACCGTTTGTGGCATCTTCGGTTGACCAATAAGCAGAATCAGCCAATAACCAGCCTCTGGAGTCTCTCCATGTGACCGATTTGGGGAATTTCTGGCAGATAGTTCTCAAACAGTTCAAGTTCTCTGGTTCGTTTTCCAAAGCATACAATTTGTCTTCGTTGGGGAAAAAATGAGTGAAGTACGACTGCAAAGATTGTCTGATGTCCATTTGCAAGTTTCTCTTGGGGTAGGCACTGACGACATTAGGCAATACTCCGATAACCGATGCTATACCCTGGGCTACCAAACTTCTCAATATCTGTTCTCCGTACTCCTTTTCGACTTCTTGAGTAGCTGAAATGCCAAATACAACAAAATCAGACACTCGAGCTGCATCCAACATGGCAAGGAAATCGTTTTGGTCGGGAACTATAACTTTTAAGTTGGACTTGAAACGAGCCACTCTCACATCCAGCACCGATGGATATGCAAACTCACGCATTTGATCATCCTCATCTACATTGAACAAACTGGCTGCGATGTCCGAAGGTGAGACATCATTAGTTAATGAAATCACAGTAACAATCTTTTCTGCCCCACTCGAGCCTTCGAACAATTTTCTCGTCAACTTGGTCTCCAAGATCTTGTTGTCCTTCAATTGTTTGGCTAAATTCTTTCTTTCTGTTTTTGTCAACGTTTTGAGGGCTTTGTTGGTGCCAGTGGTGGATTTTTCAACTTTACCTTTGAATTGGTTTTTCAACTGACCTTTGGTCGAATGCTTAGATTTGAACGGCTTGTGGTCATTCTTAAGAGTTGACCTATGCGAGTGACCTCCTTTAGCCATATTTGAGTGGTTTTGAGCTTGATAGAACTAGCGGCCCTCTTTGGTTATGGAGAAATCTGAGATTTTGATGTAATTCATGATTATTGCAGACTGAAAAATCTCATAGTTAAGATGAGATGCCTAATTTTTCGCGATCACGTGAACGATCAGATGATCAGAGACGAGAAACGATCTCTGTTCTGTTTTTGGAAACAATCATGTGCCTCCAGTCATCTGATGGACATTTAGGGCTCAACCCTGGACACTATTCCTTGACACGTGCTCAACTCAACTCTTCTCATTGCGCGACTCAAGAAAATTTTGTCCGTACACCGTCGGTCTTTGTGCAGTCCCATACATTTCCCACTCTGTTCTCACTCTCACTGGGAAATCCTATATCAAAATTTATTCATATCTGTTAAACCATAGCATAGGAACGATATCATTATACATTCAACAAGTTATAGATAATTGTATGTAACCAAGTCGGAACAAGAGCGTCAGCCTCAGCAAGATCACTCCAGCAAGAAACACGAGATGCACATCCATATTCATTGAAACAAGTAATTGAATTGATTGTCAAATTTTTCACTTGAGGAAATAATGGATAAATCTACGGAATTGAACCAAAAGTTGAAAGAACTCTTAAATGAACTGAGAGACAGGGAATAATTTCAGAAAAACAGCCATGTAGTTTTGAAGCAGATTAGGAAGAGAAACTTAAAGTCCCCATGAGACAGACTTCATGCTCTATTTCATGTGAAGTGAAAAATTAAGAATATGAGCAAGCATAGTGAAGGGCACAATGAAGCAACTGACAGATATATATTATGTGGAATCTACTATCATTCTGTGGGCCGTTTTACGTATCGAATAGCGTATACCATTGAATTTCCGTGTCTTATCTTAGCTGTGATCTTATAAACCATGTAACATCTTACTAACATCCTTTAGCAATATGGCTCACGAAAGTGTTTGGTTCTCCCACCCAAGAAACTTCGGTAAGGGTTCAAGACAATGTCGTCTTTGTTCTTCCCACTCCGGTTTGATCAGAAAGTACGGTATCAACATGTGCCGTCAATGTTTCAGAGAAAAGGCCGCTGACATCGGTTTCAACAAGTACCGTTAAGTTAGTTTCAGTATGGCAGGCATTGCCACGATGAAAGTCTGAAGTTGATGCCTAATATGTGTACATTTAATTTAAAGGAAATTCTCATCCAAGCAAAAATCTCTTTAGAGTCACTAGCTTTGATTATAGGTTTTATAATTTGATCGAATGGCTTAATATATATAACAGTATAATTTGGCTGTAATAGCATGAACTGTAGCAATCCTCCAATACTAGGTTGTATGAATCAGAAAGATGGTTGATATTGTACAAGAATACTATACCGTGGTGGAAATTCACTAGGGCACCTAATTCATCAAAGTACCACTTGAAATGCTGTCTACATTTCAGGATCTTCTACTTAACGCGAGAATGTTGACTTCAAATCTCGACCTTTTATCCAAGTCGCTCACTATTTTCAATTTTAAAACTACAGCTAACTACAAGTTCTACAGTTGTGTCCCTTTATATCGACATTCAAAATCCATCGCCTCACTCAAGAGACTCTTACGGAAATCAAACTTCCTATAGGGAAAAAAACACCTTTCTCGGGAATCAAAAAACTATTTCGTTAGAAATGGCAACGAGCATAACTTGACAATGTACATTATCTCGTCGTGGCAAATATTCCCTGGTTACTTTTTGATTGGGGAAAAAGGAATAAAACATACAAAAATTTGCGAAGAATCTTGAACTTATATAGAGAAGTCATGTGGTTACCCGGACAAACTCTGCAGCCCCAAAATAGTTGCAAAATTTCGAACATTATCTGAATATTCCAGACAAAATTTTGCAACTAAATTCTACTTTCTGCTTTAAGCTAAATATATGAGATTTGTAATGATACAAGTATAGATTTATATATAGGTGGACGACATAGTCGAACTTGAGTCGTAAACGGCAATCCCAATCCGGTTGAGATGTCGCAATATTAGTACTATTGTTATTAAGAATTCATCATTATGCTTCGCCGAAGGTCTGGTCTATATCGATCCGGAGAATTAAGAGCGATCGCAAGAGACCTATCATGGTTATAAAGCTGGCCAAACCTACAGGTACCACAGCAAACACGACGATGTTGTAGAAATCGAAGAATCGCGCCCTTTTCTGCGCCCCTTTCTTTAAATCCAAGTTGGAAGTCACGAAGTTCTGGACTATGTATCCAAACGTCAAGCAGCAACTGATAAGAAGCCAGATATGTAAGCCGTACTTGTATCCGTAGGCTGAAAAAGTTGCTACAAGGTACTGTTCGACGGCTATGATGATTGTAGACATTGACAAGACACGCACGATTGCAGCAGAAGTCAGATAGGTTACGATCCAGCGAACAGTCAAGCCGTCTAATACAGAATACGACAAATATGCAGCCACAAGACACCACAAGCCAGTAAGAAAGTGTTCTGACTGCCGGGCACTTGTTATGGACTTTAGGTGTTGGCTTGTTTCGCTGAGGTTTGCACTGTTGATGGAGTCTACCATGTAGTGGCTATCAACAAAGGCCCGTTTCCACAGCTGGATGAGGCCGATGAGAGGCGGTATTAACGACACGTCTCGTGAGATAGCAAGCGCAAAGTGCTGACGTGCATTGAGAAACTTGAGCCCCAACTGTTTGAGCGAATTTCGTTTCAACTCAGACTTTCGGGAAGTGGCAGAAGCAGGATTTGCCGCCGAAGTGGATGACGCCATTGCCGTTACATTAGTGGGACGGTCTAGATACGCTATTGAGTCCATATCTGCTACGAAGGAGGAGTTTCTCAGAATAGAAACTGACGGCACATTGCTTTCCATAGAAACACCATTGATGTAACTATTCGACGACTGTTGTATTTGGCTGTGGATTCCGTTCTGGTATACCGACTGGCTTTGGTTGTGATTGTAGTTGAAGTTGTAATTTTGGTTATGGCTATGGCTATGAATGTAATTCTGATTATGAGTATACTGAGAGTTCTGATTATTCACATTGTGACTATTCTGATTGATCTGGGTATTCTGATTATATGTGCTGCCTCCATTTGGATTTGCATTTACACTAGCATTATTCAGACGGTCATGGAGCATCTGTGATGTCTCGTATGACGGAACAGCTTCGTCGGGGTCGAAGCGTGGATCTAGTCCTATGGCCATGTAATCCACTCCGGATGCAACACACAGGGCAGAGGCGATAGGAGTTTCTGTTTCTGTCTCGTTCTCGGCCACGGTGTAGTCTTCGTCGATCTGGTGAGATTCGAGAGTGCTGGAGAATCGTTTACGGAGTGAATCCAAAAACACCATATCGATTACACTCTCTGTAAGGGTAATGCGGGAAAACTGATTCAGTAGTTTCGTGATGACAATGTTGTACCTGATTGTTTGCTTTTGAACGTCACAAAACGGTGGGGTATATGCTGTGGATGTTTTGTAGCAATTGAAGCTTGCTACGGCCTTCTCTCTGGGTGTTGCTGTGTCTTTCCGTTACTTCCAGCTGTTAAAAATGTGTACAAGATTATATTGAATCGATTTATTCGCTTAAATTTTTTCTGTGAGACACGTGATGCGTTGTTTCATGTTTGCTGGGGATGTTGGGACGGGTCTTGGGCAACGGGTAGAGGAACAGGTAGAAATAGACGGTAAGAGGTGGTATCCTAGTCTCTCTAGTAGAACTACTTGTTGACAAGTATTTGTACAAAAATTCCTAATTATGAAACGAGGTTAATTGCTGGGAAATTTTTATTTAGTGAGTTCCAAAAATAGCTGCGAAATCTGCGAAATACGAGCCATAGATCTTGAACCTGATAAGATATCTGAATTCTGAATGAGATATTAATCAATAGGGCAATACAATTGCATTATATTATGGCAGGTAGCTTTTCCGTAGTTGTAATTGTCATAATAATGGAGAAAGTTGGTTTTTTTTCAGTAATTCGCTGACAGTCTCCGTGAACGAAAGCTGTTCAATACAAAAGCATGTACTTATACAAGATCTAGACCAGTTCTGAAGCTCTGCTCTATTTTAGATTCAGTTGGTTACGTTAGTTTGACGTCAAATTCTTCTGAAAGGCATTCCAGCACAAAACTTTCTCGAGCTGGCTCCATTTGCTCTGTCATTAGAAGTCTTGTAATTTCTAGCAATGAGATCGCAGAAGGGACCGCTAGAGAGAACACAACTAAAACAGCTTCTATTGGTAATGAAAGTTCTACGATATATGTATATATATTTACCACAGAGAGGGAGGAAGTCCCGTGATCTCATCATCTTACTACCATCTTTGACTTCCACGCCATGTCTCTTGACCATGCCGCACTATCCGATTGATCTGGCAATATCGATTCTGGGCCTGAAATGGATTTGATGGCGGAGCACGAATATACAATCTCAGATGATTCACATCACTATCTATACCCTACAATTTCTACCTTTGCACAATCTGTTCTATTCTTGCGATGTACCTGACATGGTTTGTATTTCTCATAAAAATTGCAAAAACATCTTGTAACGATTAGAAAGTCTGTCAATCTATTGGTGTATGCTTTAAAATTCTGTATTAACTATACACTGGTATCGGCAACATTATATACGTAGCAGCACAGCCTAGATAGCTTCCAACTGTTGCGAGATCTCGTCCAACTCTGACTTGGCAGCCAAGTGTTGTTCGGTCAATTCCTCGTACTTTCTTTCCCACTCTTCCTTTTCTTGTTCCAACGAGGCGACCTTTCTTTCCAATTGTTCGGCCTTGATGTCGGTCTCTCTCAACTTCTCAGTGGTTTCCTTCAAGTTCTTGTCGGCCTCTTCCAACTCTTCTTCCAATACCTGGTTCTTCTTGGTGTAGTTGTCATTGGACGTCTTCAACGAGTGCGATTCATCAGCAGTATGCTTGATTTCTTCCAAGTCGGTTTCCAACTTTTCAACCTGCTCTTCCAAGACTTGGTTCTTTCTGGTCAACGACTGGATCTGGTGGTCCTTCTCGAGGTTTTCCTGTTCCAATTCCTTGATACGGTCGGCCAATTCGTCCGACTTCTCTTGCCACTTTTCAGCGTCCGCCTTCAAGTTGTTGATTTTCTGAAACGTTAGTATTAATTACACAAATGACGGATCTTCACTGATTGCTGTAGACTGAGTTCCTGATCTATTGCTATTTCATTCGTGGTTATTGATCATTTTTCGTCCGAAATGTGAAACATCACATTGTCGTGTCATAGATCACTTCCTCATTCTACGCCATAGCCTATTAATATCTATATCCAGATCCAGACGCCACAGCGACTCCGGGGAAATGAGTCTGGCATCTTATCCACCCCATACATACTTCCTTAAGCTTGTCCATGGTGATTGATTACGTGTGAATGCGCTGGGTATATCCAATTGGAAAAAAAGCGAGATCCAATGTGTTGTTTAAAATGATTCGGCCTGTTTTTATTTCTGGTATTTTTGTGGGAAGGCTCGTGTTCTGTGTGCAGGCCGTTGGCGTTTGAGCTCCAGCGTGATAAATTCGGCAAGGGCGTATATTTGGTTTAGTGTTGGGAGTGTTGCGGCATGGGGTTTTCCGTTCTGGCGGGGTACAGGATCGGCTTCCTATTGGTTGGTTGGAGTATTGTCGCCACAGTACTGGTCAGGATTCTCTGACTCTGCTAGATCGGCTATGTTCTCTTTTCGTGTACCAGTTATCGGTTGCTAATTCAATTGGCTTCTCTGTCTGCAGGACTCACCAAAATAAGTCAATACGAGTTGACGAGTTCTGATAGACAATAATCACACGGAGGCCTCCTATATGCCAATAGGAGGAAGTCATGTGATTAGACTAATGGGAGCGGTCTGACTGGAATTGAGTGAAAGCAGAGAATTGGGTGAAAAACAGAGAATTGGAAGCAAATCTATTTGTCTGTCTAAGCAGCAAGATTGTTGAGAGTATTGGATCTGTAATTGTCGATTTTTTAGAAATGTGCTGCGTTTTCCAACATTTCTGGTTCTCTGACATATCCGTATTCTCTTATCTGTCTAGCACTTTCCTACGGCTGCAACATTTCAGTCCCATTTTACACGAAAGGTTTTAGTATGTAGGTGCAATTTGGTGAAATTTCACAGTCTGTGTGTAGACCGTTTCTTCTTGGTTCAAATGCCATACAAAGAAGTTATACAAAGAAGGCTTCGTTGACTATCGATGCTCTACTCCATACATTTCTCAATCCTATTTGTTGAACTAGAATGAGGATGTAGAAGTGACTTTTGTTCAATTCGGTGCTCTTCGTGGAGTTTCACGCAAAAAAGCAGCCTATTGCCTAAATTTCTTGCCCTTGTCGCCATCCTGCAACTCGCTCCCCATTTGAAGGATATGATCATTTCGTCTGCATCTCCAGAAACACCTCCTTACTCTTCAGTTCCAACGCCGCCGTTATCATCAGATCAGAACTTTTGCCAGAGAATGTCCACCCGCCTAATTGGGTCAATTTTACGAGGCAATGCGGCTCATATGCAGGCAGCAGCAACCAAATGGTTTTCACAGCCAGCCATCTTCTGGCTTGATTCACATCTACCACCACTCGTCTGGAAATCGTAAGGGGCAGAGTAAAAAATAGATTTGCCAGGCACGCTACATTCTCTGTTGATGGGATCAAAAAAGAAGAGCAAGAAAGTTTAAAAACTTGTCTTTTCCCGAGAGCTCTTCTTCAGTCCACATTTTCCTCCTAATGTCATCCCAATAAAGCGAGTCCAATAGCTAGAAGTTCACCATTTAGACTTGAATACACTAGAATTACACAGTTTAAGCTGATCCCTATACTAACATCTAATCATTAAATCATTTTCAGTCATCGCCAATTATATCATATCTAAACATTAGTTCGTCATGGCTATGGTTCTTCTATCGGGTACCAACTCGTATGTCTCGTCAGAGAACTTCTCGAACCATTCCCAGACCAACTACTACCATTCCCACCCCATGCCTTCGTCTGGATCATTGTCCCGAAGATCTGGAACTTCCAGAGACTCTCTCCTTACACCTTTTGACAGACCCCCTGTTTCTCCTGAAGTAGAACACAATCCCTTTGGTATTGTATTCAACACTCCAATTGCTCCTAAACCGTTCATACAAAATCGAACCGAAGAATCCATTTTTGCATCTCGTCCAACGTTGGAAAGAGCCTCCTACAACCAAATTGAAGAAGCAATAATGCAAGGAAAGCATCCAGCCATAGGTTTCCATCCTACCAGACCTGTGAACCAAACGGTGACCGTCATTGACCAACTGTCTCTCAATCGTAATGGTTCCATAGTATCCAGATCAGCACTCAAACACAGAAGCAGTATCAGAAGCAGGAATAAGATGGTGAGAAAGAATGAATTGCCTCTAGGGTATGATTCAGACGATAACGGCAGAATTAAGATCAACCGTTCAAAATCAGTAAAGTTCAAAAAGAAAAACAAGTTCATGAACTATCTCTTCCCTGTAAAGAGAAGGACCTCGCTCAAGTATTCGCCTTTGAAGTACACTTCAAAACCACTATTCTCTGAAAGAGAACAACTTCAACAATTCTTGGGTAACTTTACCTCTTCCGATTTGACCAAGGATGTGATACCTTTACAAATGATGATGTTTAGTTACAAGAAACTATTAAAAGTATCACCAGAACTCAAAAGAGCTAGACAACTCTTTGAATTGGACGAACACGACAACTTCCAACATTTTAATGCATATACCAAGAAGATCTCAGACCCAGCCACAGAACGCTCTAAAGTAACCCACAGACATACATATAGCAATATCGACTTCAACGAGATTGTGTACCAAAAGTACAAGAACCATGTGTTTTCGAAAAAGTTGGCCACTGTACCTAAACTTGAGGAGGAGTTCCCTAATGACATACATCTATTAAATAAGTTTGAAATCGATCAGATCAATAAGAAGCTTCTTCTTGAAGTATTACTCAGAAGAACCTTAGCTGCCAAAATTGGCTACAGGTTGCAGAAGAGTGAATATGTATTCGCAACTACATCTTCTTCTTCTACGAGTACCTCAAATACAGACACTACTTCAAGATTTCCATCGTCTCAAGGAGAAAATGAAGGTAAACCAAAGGGATCTCATGGTAAACACAAAAAGGAAAAAGACAATAAAAAAGACAAGCTGAAGGACCAAGGCTCAGATGAAAGTAGTAGTAGCAGAGAATCGGTTGACACCGACGTCTTGATGAGACGGAATGCTTCATTGTATTCTGAGTTCCTTCCATCTCCTCAAATAAGCTATTCTTCTAATATATTTGGAGACTTCCAATTCCCTTCACAAGCAGAAGGATATGAGCCTGTTCAAGATAGCGAATATATTCCATCGAGTAGGTTGATGCCACTTCCATTGAAAGGCTCTCTGCCAATCGGATCTCCAGAGCTGTTGTATGTTAACGACTTCAACAAGGCCTACCGCAACAAGTACAAGACCCGGAACAAGGTTGATCCCGTAGAAAATTTGTTCAGCTCCAACTTTCAGTTGATGCCAATTAACAGATCCATTGTAACATTGTCATCTTCCGGAAGTGACAAATTAGTGACACCAAACCCGACTTTCAGAGACAAGAACAACAGTTCTAGTAGTAAAGAGACATCGTCTTTGGCCAAAACCGATAATTCTCAACACGGAAAAAGGAAATACACGGACTCCACGGGCCATACGTCTTTCTTTCATAATAAGGAGACCTCTAGTGAAGACTCTTTGGACAAAAGTAGACAGAGCAAGCCTTCAACCAATTCGTCATTAATGGTACCTTCTCTGGTGCCCATAGTTGGATCTTCTACCCTTGCAACCAGTGTCGCACCAGCATCAATATTGCATTCTCCTCTTGGGCAACTATCATCACCACCATCCCTAGGCTACACTCAAATATCCCAGGCATATGGAGCATCGTATCCTCAGACTCCTGTCTCTATAAGCATCATAGAATCGTTAAACAAGAATGGACAAGTTACCAAACAGCTGACTACTTCGCAGATCGTCCTCCAGACTCTGCCCGAGCACGAAGTCAATTCATTGAAGGGTTCCATTTCCATTGCTGGATCGAATGCTGCACTTTCTACTGTTTCCAATCCTAGCAGATACGCTACGCTGACTAAGAGTGACAGAAGGTCCCCATCCAAGTCAACAAACAGCAACGACAGTTTCCATTACCGTGAGAAATCATCGTTGCTGGTTCTTTCTATCGGTGCAGACAGAGGATTTGAAGAAAAGAGTCAAAGTAAAAAAGTAAAAGAAGTAAAGAAAGAAAAGTAAAGGAATTATCATAAAAGGTTAGGACGTATTATTAGTAATTATGCACGGGAACATAGGTAGTTTTGTAGGTATGGTACACCTTTCTAGTATAATAAAGCACATTATAGTACAGAATAAATTAAAGCAGAGATTCTTCACGACATATACGCCATTGGTAACATGAACTCTTGATTCACGAATTATATACCATTGGTAGCATGAACTCTCTGATTCTTTTAGCAGTCTCATCATCAGGCAACTCTTCAGACAAACCGGTATTGTTTCGAGTAGGGTAGTACGATTGGTCTAGAACATTGAGCATGAACAAGGGGATCTTGCCGTCTCTGACACCTTCACAGACGGTAAGCACTTCCTGTACACCTATGAGACCCGACTCGTGGAGATTGAGCAATCTGTTGAACCACTTCCGGTCCTTGATGTAGAAAGGAAGTGAGTCTCTTCCATTAGTTACAGGTGGAGAGTTGATGGCTGCGATGGCTGCAGTTGCCAAAGCATTCTCGAAATCCATTGTGTTGGACGTTGTGTCTTGGAGTGAGTTTCTAGACCTTTTGAGAGCTGGATCTACTGAGTCTTCGTCTGGGACCAGTTGTTGCTGTCCACTGACGTCTGGATCGGTATCATCCGTCAATGAGCCGAGAGACTTGGAAAATGGAAGCGAAATATCAGAAGGTATATCCGAATGGGTTCTCTTCTTGACAACAGACTGTTGCACCTGTTGAACCTGAACAGCCAGATTTACGGGTGCCATCTTGTGAGCTCTGGCTGGAACCAAAGGCTTGAAGTACTCAAGACTGGCTTCCTGGTAGTCGAACTTGGGGATGTCCGCGTAAAGATCTCCCAACCCTTCAGCGTACTTGGGATCTAGCCTGATGAGCAACGGCAAAACCTCATTATGGTAAACTGACATGTAGCGCAAGTTGTCGCTCAAGAAGAAGTCGTTAACAATCAAGTTGCCTTTGTTAAACGACTGGAGATGTGGAAGCAGAAGCGAATCGCTATACAACAACGACTTGACTTGTCTTTCATCAAGAATCAACGTACTGTTAGCATTGTCGATAACTTGGAACCGGCCCAATTCTGGATTCCACCGGTATGCGTAACTGGTAGCAGGTGCGTTTTTCTGGTGAAGCATCAAGTAGTACCAAATCTTATATCGGTGATGATTCACATTGAGCAAATGCTGCTGGCACGAGTATTTGGTATAAGTGGAATAGACTGTTTCTGGGTTGGCTGCACGCAACTGGCCCGTGACATAGGCCCATGCCTTTTTCGTCATCTCTGCCTCAGCTCCCTTGGGATAGCTGTGCACCACATCTGAAAGCAACTTGATGAGAAACTGGTCCATCTTAGGCGTCCATCTACGGTACTTCGAGTCGCGCGACTTGAGATCATACTCCGTGAGCTCAAACTCGGACTTTCCGAGTGGTATCTGCAGATACTGCTGTTGTTGCTGGTTCTGATGGTTTTGGTGAATTTGGTGATTCTGGTGATTTTGTTGGTTCAAATGGTTTTGATTAATTTGCTGCTGTGTATGTGTTTGCTGCTGCGCGTGCGTCTGTTGGTTCTGATGCGTTTGCTGATTCTGGTGAGCCTGTTGGTGGTTTTGCTGGTTGACATGGTGCTGCATCCGCAGGCCCAGGTTGGGGTGCTGCTGATTCGAATGAGTCTGATGCTGACTCTGGTGATGCTGGAGAATTGGTAGAGGCTGTTGCCTCAGAAGAAGCAGCATGTGGTGGGGGTCGTCGTGGTGAAGCTGGTTCTGGTTCGTGTGGTTTTGCTGGTTCAGGTTTTGATGGTTATGGGCCAGTTGTTGGTTCTGATGACCCAGTTGCTGGCGCTGATGAGCTGAACTTTGTGCCGCAATCCGAAGAGCCTCAGCGTGCTCCACTATAGACTTCCTGAGACTATCCGGCGTCGACATGGTGCCGTGGTGAAATAAGCCGGAAAACTGGAAGATGTATAAAAACAAATATTACCAAATGCTGTTTCACGGAGTTCACGACATCTTTTGAAGTTTACAGTGCAATTCTGCTGGTTGGTGTCACGCGTGACTCTGCACGTGATTTCGGATGATAGCAGGTGCTGAGCCCTGACGAGTGCTATTTGGGGCAACAAGTCACAGCAGCAGCAACTAGCTGGAACTGTACTTTAGTTGTTCAGAATGTGGAGGGAATATGAAAAATTCTTCAAGTTTCTTTGGCCAAATTTGGTGGCGGACTTCTTCAGCCAGTCGCTGCTTCGACTAAGTGAGCGTGCGTCTCTGTAAGGCCTTTTGCGCCAACTTTCCGTCGTACTCTGGGCTACTGCGAATTCAAAAAGGAGCTTCTCGTATCGACTGTCAATTCCACTGTCAAGTCTGATCCTCAGTCATGTTCGCCTTGCCACATGCTGACATCCATACTGGCCTCCACGCCGTATCCTCTTCGTATTCTGGTTCAGCAATCTCTGAACCCTGCACGTCTCATAATCTAATCTACAAAAATAATGAGTAGTCGAAGCACGTGATCTTGAGGCTTATACCAGCCAATGTCGTACATTTGTCCTAGAAAGTAGAGGTTTTAGCCACTAATAAGATGTAAACTATCATTCTGCGCACCTCTCTCTTTTGATTGTTCGAAATCTGGTTCCCAACATCTGTGATGTCTCCTCTGTCTTGCATTCTCTTCTCGCAAGAATTAGTCTTTATCTTTTTGCAAGTTGGCCTTGCTGCGAAAAAAACAACGCTCCTGCATCATGCACAGTCTTTTTTGATCTGTCAGGGCTCTTTGCATCAAAGGAAACCAAAGTCAAGTAGAACCAAAATGACAATACCTGAAAGTACCACAAAAATCTAAAATAATAAGAACTGATATCCATGTGGCGAATACCTGTTGAAAAAAAATGTTTAAGTTGTTCTATAGTGTGCTCAGTTTTCAGCTCTGTTTACCATTATGTCCATTTATTACTATACAATCTCAATATCACATCCGATTCAAGCCAAGTCTGCTGCTGCTAGCGCGTTTGGCAATACTCTTGCCGTCTTCATGGATATGGCCGAAGTAATCCTTCTTATTCTCCGTTGTACTGGAACTATGGCTGATTAACCGTTCTCCACCTTTTACTGACGCACCAGGATTGATGTTGAAGGTGCTATTATTGTTGCTGACTTCGTATTCGCTGTAATCTTTTAGTTTACGTTCAAGATTGTATTCTTCGTGTTTATCCTGAACCTTGGTGAACTTGTCCAACATTTCATAAATGCGCTTCCTCTTGATAGAGAGCTGGTTGCTGACTGCTGTGGCAGTAGTGCCAGGGCCTGGCGTGGGCACAGGGGTACTCAAGGGGATTCCAGTAGAAGCGGCTATACTGGCGGTGTTTATGTGTGAGATAGAGCCTAATCTGTTCTTAAGCGTAGTGAACGTAGATGATTGAGGTAATATCATGAGCAAACCATACAACGTTTTATACAAGTATGGATGCTTTTCCGGCTCAAGTAATTGCAATCTCAACTTCAAAAAGATTGGAGATTCGAGCAACTGGACCAAGATATCAACCTGAGTCAACAACTGGAAATTAACTTCCAGTTCAGATAAGCTCTTGATGATAAGATATGCTAACTCGTAGTTCGATGTAAGCAAGCACAAAGACAACGCGCTGGGTGCGTTGTGGCACCAGCTCTGAAACAACGTTGCAAACAAAGACCAGTCTTCGAGCTTGTAGACATCTAGATTCTTTAGCTTCTTTCTGAAGCTGGTCAATTCTTGTGTAGTCAACAAGATGTTGTTCAAGGTAACTATCATCATGTTGAGAAAATCGAGATCATCGATGGACGACAAAACTTCCGATAAAGTCTTGTAGATCTTTTCTGAGTTCAATGTGACACACAACTTGCGGATTATGAACTCGATCTTAATTCGCGGGGCATTATCTGACGATTTCTCCTGGCCCTCTTGTTCAAACAATTTCACGAGCTTTATCATAAAGTCCTTAAAGAACTCTTGGTTAGATTCAGAAATTCGCGACAAAAGCTGTAACACTTTCAAGATTACATCGTGACTGGTATTTGCTGAAGACTTTAAAAGATCAGTAAGGTCAAACTTGTGTTCGTCTTCCCCAATGAATTTGAAAAATCCATCGGCGTACTTGGAGTATAAGAAGATTAACCATTCCAACGAAGTGATTCTTGCAAGCTCGTTGTTAGAAGTCAAGTATTCCTTGATGGTGATGTCTAGAGTATTGGGCAACTGGAAATCAACAAACTCATCGGTGACTTCTTTGTTCAAGCCGTGGATCAAGTTTTCGTTAACATTCTCAGGATCATCGTCTTCTTCGGCTTCTTCGCCGTTGTCCTGGATCTTTATCAAGAAGTTCTGAAGTGCGAGATTGAAGTTCAAAAATGAGTTACGGAGTTCGAAGTCTTTCTCCTGGTCGGTGATTGAGATATTTCTGATGATAATGGAAACACAATCGGGAAGATACTTGGCAAATCCGACTGGAGAAATCTCCAAAATTTCCTGGAGCCATTTGATTACTATGATCTGAATCTCCAAATACGTGTCGTGAGTCTCGTTGGCAAGACTGTTGAACTTAATGTCCTTCTTCAGCTCTGGCGGAAATCTAACAAACGAGAGCAAGATGTCAATCACATTGGGGTAGTCTATGAAGATATCCTGGCCGTTGAGGAAGATCTCACCCTCAGAAGCTGCCTCCTCTTCTTGCTGTGGAGGTACCGGTTCTTCTGAAGGCTGTATTTTACGAACAATAGTAGTGCTGTTGGACTTGATTGATTCGGTATCACTCACAGACGATTGCAACTGCACTTCTGTAGACTCTTCTTGGTTTGCAGCAGCAATAGAAGCAACAGCTGTGGCATCTTCAGGATCTTCAGCAGCAAGAGCAGCTGCTTCTGCAGCTCTTTTCGCAGAAGCCTTCTCCAACAACGTCCTCTTCTTCTCCTTGACCAACTGACGGCGTTTGACTTCGAATTTGACTTTTGAAATGGCCTTGATTTCCTTGAGGAACACGGTCAAGATGTTGACCGTTTCCAAACGTACATCTGACGGCGCGTTATTCATGAGAAACTTGATCAACGGCTCGAGGAAATTGGGTAAAAATGTGATCAACTCAAGCAGGGGGATATCGTCAAACAACTCCAACCAACTGATTAAAAACTTTTTGGCAAACGGATCAATTGTGTACATTCTCTCTAAAAGAGTGGGGATGAACTTTGGTAACAGAAATGCCTTCTGGGCATCTTGGACCTGGTTGACTTGAATAGCTACACCATTGGCATCCACGAGATGGGACTGAATATCATTAGATACTTCCTGTTGCTGTAAAATGGACACATAATTAGTGGATTTGGCAGAAACGATATCCTTTATCAAACGATCGAGAATATCGGCCGCGTTCTTCACAGAAGATTCGCTATCGGTTACAAGAATGCACAAGATGTCAAATACCTCGTTGAAGTAGAGCAATATCTCGCCCCTGGCAATTTTGGCGATGTTGTAAAGCGACTCGCATGCATAGTAACGAACCCGGGCATCGGTGTCTCTGAAGGTAGCGAAGATCGGCTTGATGATTTCCTCAAGAAAGTAGGCTATAGCAAACGAACCAAGAGCAACTGATACTGAGCCCAAAGCGGTAATTGCGCCCATCTTGGCCAGATTGGTGCCACCATTGGTGAGTTCGGTCAATTCGTTTATGATCCGGTAGATTGTCTGGGAGTCGTTGTTAGCGAGAGCAGCCTTGGTGAGCGACTCGATCTGATACGCGGTGGCTTTTCTCTTTTCGTAGATATGATTGGAAAGATCTTTCACGAGCGACGGCTCCAACACTTTGACATCTCCCATGGTGAGAAATGAATCTGGGGATGTGAAAGGAGTCAATTGGATAAAAAGGAAATTGATATGGAAGAATCGAAAACTCAAGAATGATTCTAATTATTCAAATATTTCATTTAGCGTGGAGACTGCCCTCTGGTATGCAGGCGATAAGGAACCAATTTAATATAAGAATTGTGAAAAAGGACATCTTATTATAATGAGAATTTGTTATAATTTATGAGATTTAGGATCTTTGGAGAAGTTAGACATGTACTACAAGAGAAGGGTGAAATTCACTAAATACTTATGCTTCTTAGGAAATGATACATACAGAATAGATTATCCGTAATACAGTATATCTATCTCGGCCATTTTATATAAGCACCATTCACATACAACATTTTCACTTCATGATATATTACAAATAAATAGTCCTAGTTACTCTATCAGCAGAACCCCCTTGAATTAAATTGGTCCTAGACCAAACCCAATAATATTGAATAAATATAAGCTTTAGTGACGAAGCGTGTCTATATTTCTAGCACTTGATTCCTGGCTCGAAATGGTTCATGCCGTCATCGCTTCCATTGGGCTTTCTCTTCTTCGCTCTCGATACGCCAGCCGGTTCATCAGCCCATTTCTGAGTGTAGAAGAATTCCTCTTCCTTCTCGTCACCATCCACATTGTCGGTTATGTCTATGTCGTCGTAGTTATAATGAGACTCAAAGTCAATTTCATCCTCTTTCTTTCTGCTGCTATTGTTGCTGTCTGTGGCTTGGCTCGATGGAACACTATCGTTAGTGCTATTTAAACCCGGAATATTGGCCAAATGTGTCTCTTCAAAAATAGTGCTAGCTATGTTGGCCGTTGGCTTGGTGGAGGGTAATACCTTACTGAGAAGAGTCAAATCCTGTTCTCCATTAAGAAAATCTTGAACAGATGGTAACTTGACTTTGAAGTTAATGAATAAATTGCCTTTTTTATACTTTCTGAAATCAGATGCTTCCGCTGGCAAATTGCTGTTTTGAACTAATTGTCCGCAACTGAGCAAGTTGTTAATGGGCATTCCCAACCCCTTGACTATTTTGGGTTCGTCTGGATTCACCGTTCCCACGACTTCACCCAACTGAAGGTCTTCGTCTATAGATTGGTTCAAATCTCTGAAGCCATGGACGTTGATCAAAATCTTGAGGGTATGGTTGGTTCTTAAGAAGTCCGGAATAAGAACTTCTCCACCCAACAACGCCGTTCTCAAGTCTATCTCGTGTTCCATATACAAATCATTATACTTTCGCACCAAGAAAGGATGTGATGTCTGATTAATATGGATTATAACGTCACCTGGAATCAAGTTTCTGCCTTCGTCACCTTCGCCGCGTAGAACGATTTTGTCGCCGTTTTTAGTTCCTGGCAAAACGCTGATCTCAAGAATCTTTTTCTCTCTTAAGTATCCTAGAGTGCAGTCGTTACACTTGTCAAATGGAGCTATATAGGTCCCGGTGCCGCTACAGTTTCTACAGGACCCAGTCTGTTGGTATTGGGAAAACTCGTTGTAGTATGTGACTACTACTTGGCCCGAACCTCGACATGTTCTACAGGTCTTCGGCCTTAATCCACCATACCCATCACAGCTACGGCACTTGCTGTTCTTAGGAAGCTGAAGTTTGATCGTCTTACCGAAATATAAGTCCCCAAGCGTCACATTACAAGTGTGGTGGATGTTCTCACCTTGAACCGGAGCCCTGGCTGCAGAACCAGCTGGCTGAACATTCTTCATCATGTTAGCACTATGTGCCGCACCTGGAGCCTGTGCTCCACCAACATTCATGAACCCAGGCGCAAACTCAAACACGGTCTCACCCGAGAAGATGCTGTTGATGTCGTTGAATACCTGAGAAAAAATATCTGTCGCCGAAGCGAATCTTTGGCATGGTCTCTGGCTGAAAAAGGAAGATCTGCCACTACCCGTAGCTACATTTGTAGCAGTCGCTGGAGGTTGGTACGTGCCATCTAACCCTGCCTCGCCGTACTGGTCGTATATTCCTCTCTTTTTGGCATCTCTGAGAATCTCGTAAGCTCTCGTAGACTCTTTGAATTGTTCAGTTAGCTGTGGATTGTGGTTGGTTTTATCGGGATGGCACTTAAGAGCTAGCCGTTTGTATGCTCTTGATATCTCCTCCGTGGTGGCTATCGTAGGCACGCCTAGAACGTCGTATAGGTGCGTTTCTAGCGACATTTCATGAGATTGTTGAAATGAGTTTTAGTGATGTAGTATTTCTATCGAATCTTGAATCAGACGATCTTACAATATATGATCTTATATAGTAAGAGCTATAGAGTTGGTGTCTCCAATCTGATACAATCTGATAATGTTAAGGGACTTTGATATCGCTATAGTTCCTGATGCCGTTGATATCTAATGGATATCCTGTTCTTTGTAGATAAGCTGATTCTATATTGTATACGTTGTAGAAATTACTGTTGCTTATCCTTATTACCTCCTAGATAGCTTTGAGTGAGTCTTTCAAGGAGCTTTCAATGTATCTTTTATGTATTTTGTACCGATAATTTGGAATGATACTCTATGGGGTGATGCTTGAACGATTCTTCCAGACCTCGAAAATCTTTGAGTGTATCAAAATATTAATGAATTTTAAAACTTTTGGTCAGGAAGCAATCTTGCTATTGTGGAAACAAGAAAATACTCTCTTATATATCTTTAGTGAATAAATATGTCTTGTGGAGTGGCGATGTGGAGCAAGATTCCATATAATTACAGTGATGCAAAATCCTACTAAGTAGTTTGGTGTGATCGTAGAAAGAAAATTCGATAAGATTCTTTGGTTACGTAAGCGCTGAGTCACGCGCCCTGAGATGTTGCAGCCATACAGAAGTCGTTGCAATTTGTCAGATAAGGGAGGGTTACATTCTATAGAGCCCAAAACTGGAAAAAAAAATAGAGTAGGATAGGTTGTCACAGTCAGTTTCATTTAGAGTGGAAATAGAGGTTCCTAGATCTGTTCATTTTCTTTTTTTTGTATTTCTGTACATATAAAAGTCTATTTGTATTGATGAACAGTACCGCAATTAAAATATGGAACATTGGTCTTTTCAGAAAAGACGTTATAGCAAACATTTATGAATTTTTCATCAAAAGGACTTGAATTAGCTAATTCAAATCAACATTATGTTCTATTTTTCAATATAACATTCTTCTTTTCATTCATTTTTTCTGTTACCTTCATCTCTATTGCCAATCAGCTCGCATTCTCTTTTCATCCCTACTTGTGGTTTCAGCATCTCATTCAATTCATAGTACGATACTACTTACTTCGAGTCTTTGTTGTTGATATCATGCTACTTCTTTTAGTGCCCTTTACTTCCAACATAACATGATATTCGTGTACATATATATATCTATCATCTACATGGGTCCCAAGAGCTCGTCACGGAAATGCTTTTGGAAGTTAACTCTCCTGTTCTTGGTCTTTCTCTCGTAGTTGTTTCTGACCTGCAGCTCGATCTTTCTGATCTCCTTCTCCTCCTTCGAGACTTGATATGCAGACAATCCCGATGCAAATCTACGATCCACAAGAGCCACCGTCTTGGATGATTCACTGGGCTCAGTGGGCAAGGCGATGTTCTGGCGATAATATCTTGCCATGGACCTGTGGCCAATTCTCGAGCCAGTAGGCAATGTCAACTCTACCCCGCTTCTGTCTACGTGAACCAAGGAGTAGTTGTCGTTGATTCCGTTGTCGATTGCCATCCTATCGTCATCATCAACATTTTCATCGTCATCCTCCTCTCTTTGTTCATCTTCATGAACATCCACAAGTATTTGATCATCAACTTCTTTAAATGCAACTGATTTCGAAGTGCTAGCTCTCTTCGGCTTTTCCTCCTCCGTATAGAAGTCGTAGAACTCCGCCATCGCCTGTTTTTCCTCCTTGCTCTCATACGGAATCTTGCAATGACCCTTGGCGTAGATATGCTGTCTGATACTCTCCAAGTTTTTACCCTCAAAGCCACACACCAAACACTCGTGGTCTATAGAAACTACTTCGCTCAAAAAGTGGAGCAACCCTTCCAAATCCACTAAGTAAGATCTTTCGGGTATATACAACCCGTGCCTACTGTACATATGTCTAATATTGTTCTCCACCTCATGGTTGTTGTCCCCACAATAGAAGCAATGAGTGATCGGTATAGATTCGATTTCTTGCAACGACTCTGACTCCGACTCTACATCTGCATCATGGTCTTCCACTTCGTCTTCTTCGCTTAGTAAGTCACCTTCCAAGTCAGTGAAGTCCGACTCCGAGTAGTTTAACTCAGAGCCTGTTTCTGTGGTAGAAGCCACTTCATGAAGTTGGTCGGAATCACCAAGTGAAAATTGCGAAAACTCCGAAGCTATGGAAGTCGCAGGACTAGCTGCTCTCAAGGAAGATCCAGAAACAACTTCAGACTGTTCTGGTCTTCCTCTGGCTTCGTGTAATTGTCTTTGCTGTTGTTTGATCAACTTCTTGGTGATCTGCCTGCCATTTCCGGTGGCTTTGGTCCTTCTACGGGCTACATAGAATCCATATTCGTCCTCCTCAGCAGGTTCCTGAGAAGTTTGCTGGTTCAATATTTTTTCGGCAAAAACGTCTGAGGTGATCGATGGCAACTCCGCCACACGTCTCTTTAGATTGTACCGGTGCCAGTCGGTCTTCATATGCTGTCTTTGCAACTCTGCCGTGACAAACTTGATTCCACAGGTATTACAGGTGAAAGAGGCTGTCTGTGGGTTTGAGCCATGGGGCATAAAAGAAGGAACGCTCATATCGAAGTTTCAGTACTGAATTTGGTCGTAAATGTAAATAAGTCTCCTGAATCGTAGTGTTCTCCACGAAGAATTCCAAATTGGTAGGTTTTCTTCAGATAAAGAAAGCAGATATGAATTCAATTGGAGATGCTGAACATTCGATAAGATGGAGATATTGCAGGTTACGCCCGCTAGTGTGATCATAGTGCGACCATTACTATATGGCATGATACACTTTACATCTTGAGCCTTAATTTATGCAGTTTGCCCTAAACTGCGAATCCTCCAGTACTCACCAGAACTGAAAATTTTAGAAATTTCATGGATTGTACAATTCCAGCTTCCACTCCACTGCCTCCAAAAACAACACAACAATGGGTGTCCACGTCTTTGGGAAGTCTATCAAGCACAACTCATTGGTCAGAGTATGTATCTCGTAAAACCGCGTTGAGAATCGGCTCAAATTTGCAATTATAGAAATACTTAATATCAACTAATTCAGATTTTTGAATTTTCAGGTTCTTGATAAGTTTCAGCAATGTAGTCTCTTTGAATTTCAAGTTTTGAACTCATACTAACAAGTTTCAGATAGGGTTGGCCAAGGCCATCTTTGGAATCGGTTACCAGACTGCTGAAAGAATCTGTGCTAAAGTCGGCATCTACCCCCAGATGAGAATGAACCAATTATCAGAACCCCAAATCATGGACTTAAACAAAGAAATCTCCGATTTACTTGTGGAAGGTCATTTGAAGCAGAAGATCAACAACGACATCAGGATGAAGAGAGACATTGGCTCCTATTCCGGTTTCAGACACGCTCAAGGTTTACCAGTACGTGGTCAAGGTACCAGAAACAATGCTGCTACTGCTGGTAAGTTGAACAAATTGGAGAGATTCAGAGTATGAGAAAGATTCCATGCTTGTATATTAGGAAGGCTGATGAAGATATCAGACTTGTGCATTCTTGTAAATATCAATACAAATTCACGAATTGGCATATCGTAGGATAATGTAGAGAATTTGGGGAACTAATTATGGCTGAGTTTGCCAGCCGAATAAGGAGTGAGGCATCATGACAGTCCCAATACTGCTTCCTTGAAATCAAATACATTAAGGATATCATGATTAAGTACTTCATGGAGAAACATGAGAGTAAGAAGATTCAGCTGGCGATGTATTCGCAGTCAAATCAGATTAGAAAATGAATTTCAGTTACCACTGCTCGGTGTCTCCGGAACCCGTTGCGCAAGAAAAAAGAGAGTATTAACATTCGCCGGATATGTTTCAATTCATCACTATTCTTCATGGGTACTATAGGGTCAAACCAGAGGATCAATATTCAAAAAAAAAATATGGACGAGTCCGGAGTCGAACCGGAGACCTTTCGCATGCTAAGCGAACGCGCTACCAACTACGCCACACGCCCTATTGGATACAGTTAAATACCTCTTTTGCAGCAGTACCAATCATATATCACGTGACGTTCTTTTTGAAATGGCCGATCCACCGCTTGGTTTGGGTCCCCGTAAGTCCCCCAGCAATCCGCGAGGTGAGCAGAGTCGTTTGTCGACTCGTGAACTCTCCAATCGCGCTGCTGGCGACGCAGGAAGCACACCTATTATGACAAAATCCCTTATTGAAGCTTTTGACAATGAAAATTTTTCGTCGAGTGAAAATGTCGCGCGTGATGCGGAATCCGACGACACCGACATCGACCCCACCCTTGACTCTGTCGCAGATAAACAGGTTTATGGCCTGCAGAACGCAGAATCATCGCAGCAAGAATGGCTGCAAAATCTCTCCGATGAAGAAAATTCTTCTTCTACTCCCACCTATGCCCAAATGGCTGCTCAGTTCTCTAAGAGGACTTCATCGCAACCCATCTCCAAAAAATCTTTTGCTCTTGAATTCCAAAGACTCGAACAGTTTCCCGAATTTCTTAAACTCCAATTTCACTCTCTCCGCATGGAACAAACCGTCGGAGACACGATTTCCTGTCGTATTCCTGATTACTCTCCTCAACTCAGTGAAGCTTTTGCCGAAAGCATCCAAAACAAAGTGTGTGACGAAGTCTCCCTCTTTGCTGACCAACATGAAGATCTTGAAGCCCAGATGCAAGTCTCGCAAGAAGACTACATGATCGATAATTCCCCTGAAGAAATCGCCCAACTCAATAAAGATGATCGGGACCATCTTGCAACTCTCGACCATCATCTTGATCTTCTTTGTTATTGCTATTCCTTCGAAATTTCTGACAATGGTCTCATCCGTTTTCCAATTCCATTGTGTACTCTCGATGAATCAGCTGGAACAAAATTGAAACGAGAATTAATCAACCTCGTAGAGGACCTTGAATTTCAGCATCCCATCACTAAACAACCTTTCAAGCTAACTTTCAGACCCCCTACCTCGAAAAAATATATCTTAGGCAGTTTTAAACTCCCTAAGCTATACAGTAGAGGTGCAAACTCGTATATGGACTACTTTCTTAAGGGTGTTGGAAAACGCATTGCCTCAGATGCACCCACAAACAAACAAGTGAAACGTCATAATACACAAATATATGGTAATGTTATTTATCATTACCTAATTGAACTTGAAGGACTGATAGCTCCTCCTTCCACTATCAGGAAACCAGTTCTTGAGGATATGTCTTTTCAAATTCAAAGTGATTGCATTCATTGTACTTACTGCCACTCCCTTGACCATACCCGAAGAAAATGTACTGTTGCCCAACAATGCCGTCTCTGCGGACTGAGACAACATGCAACTTCAAGATGTAAGGTCCCAACGACTCCAATTCATTATCAAGTGACACGTGAAGAAGCCCAGAAATTCATCAGAAATCCTTCCATCACTGTCAACTCCACCTCAGGCACTCCAGGCTCCTCAGGCCCTTCACGTTCAAGTAACATTACGGTTACAAAGCAGCCGAAATCCATCCTCAAACACACCAATCCAGTGACGGTTGACGAGGACGGTTTTCTCCCTGCTTCAGAAGCCAACAGGACCACTAGAAAACAATCACACAATCGACATGCTCTGTCCAGACCTCCTTCCCCAACGAGTTCTATTTCCAGACAGCGAGATGAATCTCCTAACCGAGACCCACCTCCGCCTTCTCCAAACACTAGAAAGCGAGCTAGCTCTACTACAACTCGTTCTTTGTCACAGGATGCACATGCTTCCAAGCATACGAACACAGGAAGGGAATCCACTAGCTATATGAGTTCAACTGAAGTGGACTCACAAGCTATGCTTCCTTCCTCCTCCCTTTTTGGCTCATTGTCTGACAATGAGCCAAACCGTCTGCCACAATGATTATTCATTGTTGGCAGCGGATAGGGAGGTCACCTGGAACCTCCCTACACACCTTAGAGTGTACTTCAATTCCAGTTTTCATTTTCATTTTTATCACTAATTTATTTTCAATTCCTTCTTTACTATTATCTGAAAATCACTATTCAATCAAAAAACAAAGAAAACCTTTATTCAAAAAATCATAAATCAAAAAAAAAAATATAATGACAAAAAAGAAAAATCAAACAATTGCCCATAGTGCAAATACTTTAAAAATTTGCACCCAAAACATTGAACATAAGGGTCATTTTCAATACGCTTGCGACCGTATTTTTCATATTTTCAATCGTATTAAATTCCTTGACATTTTACTTATTCAAGAACTACGTCTCGCATCAGAAGAAGCTCTCACTCATTTCCGCTTCCACCTCTCTGGAAGGGGTCTTCAATTGATAATTCCATACTACGGCTGCTTAAGTGCAATTGTTATTCAAAAATCGATTCTCAACAAGAAAATTACTATTCTTAGCAACAATTCCATTTCCATTGGCTCAGATACTGATAGTAGAACATGTGATGTCGACTTCATGATTGAAGGACACTCCTCACCCTATACACTTATAAATATGTATCTTGAACCTGGCCAAGCTGGCCCTCAAACCCAAATGATCACAAAAATCAAGAATTATATACGTTCTCATCATAATTTCACCCAGCTCCTTGTCGGGGGAGATTTCAACCATGTTCTTAACCCTGATTTGGACGCTTTCAAACCCCACTCATCCTGGCTTAGAGAGGTACAAATTCGTGTTGCGTTCACTGAATTCTCTAGTGTTTTCAGCTTACTTGATTGCTTCAGACATTTACATCCAAATGAAATACGTTTCACAAATAATGTCAGGAATGGACTATCCCCAAGGCGTTTAGATCGCATCCATATTAACTCACACTTACTACCAAATCTTTTATCATGTGACATCCAAACCATCATCAACAACTCAACTCATGATTCAGTCAGTCTTACGCTTCTTCTTTCTACTCACCCTCAAATCGTTTTCGGAACATCCCGTAAGAATTTTCCTGCTTACATTCTTTCCGATCCTTTCGTACTTGAGTCTATCTTACTGATACGTCATCTTCCATTATGTAACCCTTCCATTGAATGGGACATGTTATTAAAAGAAATTGATGAAAGGGTTCATATCCTTCATCGATATCTTGTACATGCTTTTCCCCGATCCGCAAAACCTAAACCAGATCCATCAAAACGATTCATGAAGCCGGTCACCGACTCTATAATCACATGTCTTACCAATGCACAACGTGAGACCGCCACCACCACTCCCACTATCCTAAATTTGGCATACAATTTCTTCGCTAAACTCAACCGACCTCCTAAAAATATTGATCTATCCGAACAAGATTTCTTCCTTCTTGATCTTCCCTTTCGGCTCACCACAACCCAAAAGAATGACCTTGAAACTCCTTTTGATGTCAAACAACTTGAATCTACCCTCAAACTGGTTAATTTCAAATCAGCACCAGGAGACGATGGCATTAACTTCCAGGTACTTCGAGATCTTTGGCCAATAGTTGGCAAACCTCTAACCGAAGTCGGTAACCACCTCATGTCAGGCGGAAAATTACCAAACTCCATGAAATACGTTAACATCATTCTTCTTCATAAAAAGAAACGGTCTGACGCTATCGAACATAAAAGACCAATTTCCTTAATATCAACAGGATTGCGTCTTCTTTCCCTTCATATTAATCGTTGCCTCAATAAGGTCTCTGACACCTTGATTGGACGCGATCAAGCTGGATTTATTCCAACTCGCGATATTAATGAAAACATATTCAATCTCCGTGCCATTACTGATCATATCCGGAAACACAATGACACCCGTTCTTATGACGAATATACCTCTTTGGTTTCGATCGATTTTCACAAGGCTTTCGATAGTATTCACCATCCCTTTATTCTCAAAACCCTTAAACAGGCCAATTTTGGGCCTCGCATCATAAAATTTCTTATGGCCGTTACCACCCAACAATACGGTCAGCTCTTTATCAACGGCTTCAAAAGTCGGTCGTTCCCTTTAACCATGGGAACCCGACAAGGCAACCCTGTTTCCCCATTTCTTTTCAACCTTGTTCTTGAAACTTTTCTAGTTCGAGTACATTTTTCATTAACTCACTTTATTCTTGATCACAACCTTTGTGCGGAACGTCATTTCACATACGCAGCATATGCGGATGATGTGATTATCTACACTCATACCTTCTTCGACCAATTTTCACTTCTCATGCTTTTAGGAGAATTTGAACGTGCCTCCTCCCTACGGGTAAATCCCAATAAAACCATTGTCTACTCTCTCACCAATCAATCTCCTCCTGACTATTTAAGACATCTTCCTTATCCGGTACAACCTTTTGATCCTGATAAGTTTAAATATCTAGGAATTCCTTTTGCCCTATCAGACTACGACAACAGCTTATCCTCCCCATGGGGCAAACATATCGGATTCTTACAAGCCAAAATTCGCTCCACTCCAGTCGATGACATTCCTATTGCCCAGGCTGTTCAACTCTATGGCAGCTTTATCTTCTCCACCCTCTATTTCAAGGACATTCACTCTCCACTTCCTTATCAACTTATTTCCTCGCTTGAAGATACCATCTGTAACAAATTTCGATTCAATTTACCACCCTCGATTCTTTGCAAACCCCTCTCCCTGGGTGGATTCGGAATGATTAACATTCATAATCAACTTGAAGGAAAACGGGCGGAACAAATTTTTAAACTTCTCCACACTAGTGACAATTTTGAGTTCAATGCCATTAAGATCGCATTACAAAAAACGCTTGACCGCACCCTCAGAGGTACGATTGATCTTTACTGTACTCCTTCTCCCGGCAGACCCCTTCGTCACTTCCATTATCCCTGGTACAATTTTATCTACGGTATGGAAAACCTTGTGGTCGATCTTTATCGGGACACTCTTCGCCGTCTTCCAGCTCCAGCACGGTCTTGGTTGCAGGCGTGGTTCCGTCTCTTCTCTACCGTTCATTTCTCGAGTTACCACCTGGCCATTTATATTTCTCCTGCTGAACTTTCTCAGCTTTATCTTCCTCGCCGGTCTCAGGACACTATCTCCTTCATGTGGGAGAAGGGCCCCAAATCACGTCCTCTTGACCCAGCCACTTCATTCCACAGTATTTCCAAGAAACTAGTTGATAAGACCCCGGTTATACCATCATGGCCATCACGACTTTCCAATTTTCGTTCCCCCTCTTACCGAGACTGGTCCACCTTTTGGTCCAAACTTGCCTCATTTCAGAAAGGGTGCCCTGGTGCTTTACAACCCTATCATCTCTTCATTCTTGGTCGGCTTCACTACCCCCATTTTATCTCTCAACCTAATCCCGGGAACTGTTTCCTATGTGGACAGGTTCCTGATTCCATGGTTCATGTGATCTTTGAATGTCCTGTCACACTTCATATTTGGAACTCTTACTCGCTTCCCCTTCGCTCCTTCTCCTTTGTGATTGCCAATCCTCTGATTGATCGATCTTCTGCGTACAAGATCAACGAGTATATTGATGGGGTTCTTTCTCTACGCTTCCGACGACGTACCTCTCTGGCTCGGCGCCAGCAGATGGACACGCCGGCACTAGAAGAATGGATACTCGCCAATTGTACGCTTCGTTAATTTATGTCTTTATTCTCTAATTTTCTCCTTCATATGGGTTTTTAGTGAGTATACTGACTTTGTTCAGGAGTCTCACACTGTCAAATTGATTGCAAAATTATCAGTTTTTCGTGCTTAATTGCATTTTCTCCCTTGAATACTCTTTTCTTCAATAGTTCACTATGAAGTATTTCACTCAAGGCCCAATAGGCCCCTATATATTTCTCGTATGGTTTACATAGGTTTAATATATGGTGTATTCAAAAAAAAAAAAAAAAAAAAGTGATTTTGATCGCCTGATTATTATCACCTGATTTATAATTTTATCCATAATGGCCTTTATCTCTAGTTTATAGCTGTTAGTACGTTCAATGATTGCCACTACGTGAAAAAAACGTGAAATGTATTTCCTCCACACTTCAGTACGTATTAGACGAAGATTTATATCTTAGGTATTCAATAAGTTGTACTTCAATAGTAAATGCCATTTCCTGAGAAAAAGGCTCCTGAAAAAATTGCAACCATTTCATAAAGTTTAGGTTAGTCGGGAACACATTGCAATTTGTTAAGAAAGAGAGCAATAGTGTCTTGGTTATTGTCAATATTTTGACTCTCCTTTAAGGGTATCCTCCAATGTAACTGACTACTCTATATATGTATGAGCCATTATTTCTTTAGATTTTACTTCTTCTAGGTTGCTATTCTCGAACTTTATTGAATTCGCAACCTTTCTATAAAAACCTACCAACTTGCCTTTCTCTCTGTTGTGTCCTTAATTAGTTAATTGTCCAAAATATGCTCTTTTGTTATTTGTAGATTTATCTATATAACCTCGGTAGATGTTTCATCTGTTTGCAAGTTTTGTATCAGCAAGTTTTTCTTATAAGCTCTGCTATCTCTACGCTTCAATTTGTTCATCTCCCTGATTAATTGAACCTGCAGACTTCAAGAAAATTAGAATGATACAAAGAAGAGATGATAATGCCGTGGGTGATATATATTCCATGTAATGTTCCATAAATCCAACTGTCAGATGTCATTGATAATCGATAGCACATAAAAAAAATAATATAGAAGAAATGGATGGTCTTAACGTAACTGATTAAAAAAATGGACGAGTCCGGAGTCGAACCGGAGACCTTTCGCATGCTAAGCGAACGCGCTACCAACTACGCCACACGCCCTAACAAATTAGAGAAGAAATGGTCCCTAGCAGGATCGAACTGCTGATCTTGGCGTTATTAGCACCACGCCTTAACCAACTGGGCCAAGGGACCTTTTCATGTCTGGCAAAAAGGCTCTGTACCCTCAGACAGTACAAAAATCACGTGGAAATCACGCCTAAATCACGTGAGCTATTATATATCATCAATGTTTTGAATAGCTGTATAGTGAGGTGTAACTTGGTGTTAGGTATTTAAAAGGACTTGGTTACAGTTCTAGTACAGGCAACCAAATATAAACTATGATGCTGAGTATTCTGTCTCCTAAAACAACTCAAATGGTAGCAAACGATGAACAAAAAAGATCACGTGACTGAAATTTGGGATATAACCAAGTAGCGATTCTTAACATTATTTGTAGTCAGTACTCCCCAAGTTTCTGGATCTCGCAATAAAGCCAGACCAGGAAGTCAACAATAGAACGAAATATTGTAAGATTTTATCAACTTCTTTAATTAAGAACATTCTAAGTAGTATGAGTAGGCTCGACCCTTCAAGTCTATGGTAGTGAGAGTAAGCAATCCAGGGACTCATCCAAGAGAATACATTCAATATGAAACTAAGGAATATCTTGGAAAGGAAAGTAGACATTCCAGGCTCTCTCCTGGGCTCCTTATTTAGTAAAACTCTTTTCGAAAGGGCAGATAATTGGAGCTTGAAATGGAGTTGCGCTCTATTTCGTTCTGCATTTGCGCTTTTGTTCCTTATCACTTTTTGCAGCAATTCGGTTCTGCAAAATTGGAGATGTATTTAAAGGGAAATTTCCCCAACTTTTCTGTACTTTCTCTGTTCTGATTTCTTCTCTTTCTTTCTCTATATTCCATCTTTTGCATTAAGCTGCTCTTAATTTCATTCCAAGCATGAGCGAGTTGGCAGTCAATCTACTCAACAATCTCACTTTGAAAGCCCATCGTCTAGTGACTTTGCCGTATTCCACTGTTGAAGCTGGAACCTACCTTTATCCCTTCTATGTATGTTTACCAAAAGAATTATCACATTTTGTAATCACATCAGCCAGCATATACTTTTGAATTTCTCTACTAACCAATAGGGTCTATACTACTTCGTCATCCATCCCGATCTATGGGGATTCTATCTAACGGTGTTGGTCCCTCAGCTTTTACTAACTCTATTGGTGTATAGTATCACGTTTCTACTACTATATCCAATCCTGGCACTAATCCAGGTACTCATGACTGGACCAATGGGGTTGTTCACAGCATGGATTTCGGTTCTACAGCAGTCGGCCTTGGTTTCTGCCTTTGTTGTCACAATCCTCTTGATGCCAGAAGTTCAAAGAATAGCATTTGATGCAGTTTTGAGCAACGAGTTTGCTGACGATGTTGTATTATTGGGTAAACTCAGAAGAATTGTCAAGGTTCCATTCTTGGTCAAGTGTGGCAAGCTCCTCTGGGCTCTTCCCAATATGTTGGCCTTTCCTTATATTATCGCCAAGGCAATTTTGCTTATGTTTGTTGGTAGTATCCCTTTTGTAGGGACTATCATTGTGGTTTTGATCCAAGCACCATCGAAAGGGCTACAGGCACACGCAAGGTATTTTGTGCTTAAGGGATTCGACAAACGACAAATAAGAGCTATCTACAGAGGCAACACTGGTGCCTATATGGGATTTGGGATAGCTGCAACTCTACTTGAACAAATCCCTTTCTTAAGTATCTTCTTCATGTTCACCAACACCATCGGAGGTGCTCTCTGGGTTGTCAATATTGAACAAAAGCGAAAGAAAGAGACGCAAGAGCTCAAGGAAAAAGAAAATGCAGAACAGATTTTACAATAAATAAAATAGTCAATCAAAAAAATCATGAATTAAGGTCTATCTATCTCTAACCATCTATCCAATTGCTGAAGTTATTAATACAAATATACATTGTCTACGCAGCCGAAACCAGCGGCAACTCCACCCTCATTACTGGAACTGAATTTGGATCTCAACAACCAACCGGAGGTCTTGTTGGTCAAAACCTTGCCCGAATCTTCATTGTACACAATGGTTCCAAACACTCCCAACTCAGAAATGATATCTTCATTGTATATCTCATGATTTCTAATAATTTTGTTGCTATGCTTGGGAGGATTGATAATCTCCATCAAGATATATGCCCCCCACTCCTCTTCGCTGATGCTGTTCAAAAAGCCAGGAATATTCTCTTTGTAGATGTTATTTCCACCACCTTCTCTTTGTGGCTTCAAAACAAACTTTTCTGGTTGTTCAAATGCCAACTTTTTGGCCAACTTTCCTTCTTCTGAATTGTCCAAAGGATAAATGGCTACAAACGTAGACAAGATGTTCTTCAAATCAGAATCAGAAATGTCCGGCAAGAACTTCTTGATCTTATCCTCCTTTGTTAATATTTGTTGAATCTTCTTTGCACCTGCTAATTGTGTCAAGACAGAAGGACACTTGACTGCCTGAGACTTCTCAAGAAATAATCGAGCGGCCCAAGTCTTTTCCGGGTTCACTTCATAATCTGATGGAGAATAACCAGAACGATAGTAAACAACCGAGACTTCGTCCATAGTAGACCTTATGTACAACTTGTTATTGTTGACGGTTGTTCTGGATTCAACATCTTCCAATGTTACTCTGTAAGTCTTGATGCCATGGTTCTTAAGCAAAGAGTATTCAATGTGTCTTTGGTCAAAGCAGTTTCTTTCCCCTGGTTGTACCACTGCCAAAACAACTGTTTTCGTGTTCTTGGTTTCATCATTGTAGTAGAAGTTTGCATCTGCCAAACCATCGGCCAATTCGTTGATGGAATTGGAAACTGGTATTTCCTCATCATCATAGTACTTGTACGAATAACTTTTGTCGTAGTAACCGGCTTGATTCAAGTAGTTGTGCAATTCGCCTACCTTCGTGGACAAACCACCAAATGAAACACTGACGGTGTTGAACTCGATTTGTTTGATTTCATTAGTACTCTCGTGGACCATATAATCTGATCTGAACAATCCCACAGAGATAGGTTGTACCAACTTGTTATTGGGGCTCTCAGCGACAGCCTTTTTGTACACTTCAAACAACTTACCAGTGAAATCAGCGTCAAAATTTGATAAACTTTCCAAGGTGTCTACAAGCCACTCTTTTTGATGGATTACTAAGTTAATGTACAACTCATTGAAGAGCTGTTGGACATCCTGGGCAGTTTTGAAACTGGATTTAGGTAAGGGTGTAGGAAACAAAGTGATGGGAGCATTGTTGGCCGAAAAGTCGTCAAAGTTGGGAGGATACATGACTAAGCCGTTGGCTAAACCCCATTGCAATAAGGCTTCTCTCAATTCAGATGTCTGTTGTACCGATAAAACGGGGAATTCCTTGCGAGACATGGCCAATTGTTTCAATATTTATGGGAGATTAGCAGAAATCACAATTAGGGCTAATAAGACACACAATTGGCACAATTTCCTTGTGAAAGCTACGTTGATGGTGGTTTCTGGAAACTCCAGAATTGTCTTATTAATCTAATCAATGAATTGTCGATTATCACGTGACCTCAATAATTGTTAGTCCGGGGTAGAAGGGTGAATTCACAAGATGAAAGGAACAAGTCTACCAGTTAACAAGAGTTGTCAAGTTGGAACATCTCTCTATATCCATTTTGAAACAGATAGAAATGTTAATAAGAGAGATTTCATGATTGAAGACGGCTTAATTTGGAATTACCAAATTGATTTGTTTGCAACACACACAACTCTTTCCCTAATAGAGACAAGTTTATTATTACAAATCAATTAAGAGTTCAATGCTATTATACCAGCTAATTATGACTTGCTTTGGGGGTTCCAAGAGAGGTAACCATATTTGCAACTGATATGATTGTAATGTTCATCACGTGAAATTGAATATTGAAAGGGCACCAGCCCTACATTGAACATTATGTGCACTCCACCGAGAACTTTTTTTCATCAATACCCACTGAAGTGAAAAATGGCTAGTGACATTAACTACCAACTGGCTCCTCTACCCCTACACAGTAATTATACAAAAAGTACGTTGAAACGGGCCAAAACAGTGTGAAATGAACCAGAAACACACGAGATAATAGATACCAATGAATGTAAAAAAGAGACATTTCGAAATGGGTTCAAAGACAGCCTGAAAATTTATGATTAGTGGGAATCAGAATTGAATGTACTTAAAGATAGAGAATCGTGTCCAATAAATGTAGAGTTCAACTATTCACAGATAGCCTAGATCGTTAACGACGATTTTCAAGTCCATATTCATTTTGAAAAGATACAACTATTTCAGGTAGAGTGTCTACTCTATGAATGTTTTATGAATTTTAATCGAATATTGATACAGCACATCCATAAGGTCACAGCATAGAATCCTACGCTATCCGAATTTGCAAGATTTATTGGTATCATTGTAGAAGTCGTGAAGGATCTAGATAAGCTCAAGCATGATATCCCAGATTTGTCCTATTATCTATTATCTATCTTTTTAGATTACGAATGCCTACTAACATCTTTAGTGAAATACTTAGCTGCTTACTTATTGTTGGTTAACGCCGGTAACGCCACACCATCTGCCGCTGACATCAAGGCTGTCTTGTCTGCCGCCGATGTCGAAGTCGAAGAAGAAAAGGTTGAAAAGTTGATCGCTGAAGTTGAAGGCAAGACTGCTGAAGAATTGATCGCTGAAGGTAACGAAAAGTTGTCTTCTGTCCCAACCGGTGCTGCCGCTGGTGCTTCTGCTGGTGCCGCTTCCTCTGGTGCCGTTGCCGAAGAAGCTGCTGAAGAAGCCGCTGAAGAAGAAAAGGAAGAATCCGACGACGACATGGGTTTCGGTTTGTTCGATTAGAGAAACAATATGCTTCTTTTACGTCATTACATCCTCCTTAATATATATTAGTTTTACGTCCAACGTCAAATGATTGTATAATAATAGAATACTTCATTAATTTCTTCAGGTAGTTCAGCGTACCTAACTAAGTACTCTTTTTAGTCCTAAGTCTATAATTCATCGGCTATAGCCTTACGCAAGCCTAGAGGATTGCCAAAGACGACATGTCTAGCGTGGAGCATCTTTTCATCGTAGTCTTTTTCTTGTTGAGGGTAGTCTTCTCTCTTCTTGTAGCTCTTTCTGGTTTCGACCTCAGTTGCTAGCCACTTCAAGAAATCAGACGTAGGCTTCAATTCTTTATTGCGCTCATGGAGGGTTACCAAGTTGTCAAAATATGTTCTGAATTGAATTGGTGAAGTTATCTCGTTGCTGGACAAAGACTCTTGCAAAAAACGAGAGATTTGGAGATCAGCATTGTTGAACTCTTCTACGGCTCTTCTATCGAAATCATCACGAGACAAGAGATTCAAATCTTCTAGTATATTTACACAACGTTCACGAGAATCCGGGCCCAATTGCGGATACACTGATATCAAGTTGCTTATGCCGTGGTTTTTGTTATGAGAAAAGTACTCATAGGCAAAATGACTATTCTGAGCTAGACCCTGGATAATTCCCAAGATTCGTTTCTGGATAACATCTTTCTGAGTAGACAAGTTCGAGAACAAAGCGGCCACAAATGATCCATCCAGGTTGCGTAAGAGGTTCGTGACCGAATCGGGATTGTTACGCAAGGAGGCACCCATGATTCGGTAGACTTTCTCTGTAATTTCGTCGTCTTTGTGGGACTGGCCTATCTCAAGCAAACTGTCAAAAATGTCTCTGGAAGCTGTCAACTTTACACCAAACTCGATATCGTGACTCAAGTCGATCAATGTATCTAAAGCTTGTGAAAGACGGCTATTGTCACCCGAGAATGAAATGATTTCTGCTACTGCTGAATCAAAACTTGTCAAATCGTCATGGTTTACTTTGTGGGAACTGTGAATATTGTGATTGTGAATCTGGTCGTGACTCTGATCCTGATAAGGTTCCGCCTGTTTTTGGAGCTTCTGCTGTCTGAACTCGTTGATCTTTCTCTGGATCTCGTCCTGAGCCAAGTCTTCCGGAACGTCGTGCACTTCTTCTCCTGGCACTAGTACTATGCCAGAATCAGAATCACTATTTGCTTGTTCCGGTTCCATTAATTTAGCTTCTCTCTGTAGTGTGTCGATATTCAAACGAACATGTAATCCGGCGGGAATGTCCTGGCCCTCTCGGATGTTTTGCCACTCCGATGTAGGCACAAAGATCCGTGGGTAGCAATCGGTGGGATTTTGGGGAGAACAGATGAGGTCTGTTTCGGTGTCAACGATGGAAGCGGCTGCAGCGGCAATAAACAACAACCACTGTATCTTCATGAGGAAGTGAGATTGATAGAAGGATGAAAATCAGAAACAAAAGGCGATATGATAAGATAGAATTGCATGAAAAATGAAATTCGTGAAATCAAGTTGCAACCGCAGTTTGAGTCGAGAAGAAATCTCCACGTCACATCCTGCAGATAAAACGGATTGCTTCATTACAGAAGTATGTAGAAGTCTGTGGAAGCATTTGGAGGTATGAATTCGCCATCGAAGCTGGTGGTAAGGGAAAGTTTGCTGTTGGAGTTGTAGGCAGTTAACTTCAAGATTGCAATAAGCTTATTCAGGAGAATAAATTGTCTAAAGATTGCGAATTGAAGTAAGCAAAAAGAATCGAGTGAGCAGAGCACAGAAGAACAGAGAAATAGACTATTCCTGGTTTGAAAGGGTTTCTAGATTAATAGTGATTCCTTAGAAAGATACAACCATTATATTTATTGTATATATAGGCTAATGTCTCTCATAACGACTGCAATACAACATTGAACACCAGTTACCAAAACTCTTCCATATCCACCTACTGGACTTCCCTGCAGGAGTACTCAATTGGGAAAGGTTCCAGATTCCAAACACATCTGGAATAAATGGGATAAGGCTTTGTGACTAAAGCGAACGACTAATGGAAAACGACAAGATCCCCACAGTATCTTCAGAGGGGCTGTTCTATGGAAAGAAACTTTTCTTCCTGCATTTCTCGGCTCATCTACTCTAGCAGCTTCCCTTTCACATTTACGAATGGCTGCGAATGGCTGCGAAATTCTACAATACTGTTTAAATTCAAAATGCATGTTCATTTATATTGTACAAATTCGACACCCAACTCTATGAACTAGGCAGTGGCTACAGCCAAAGCCTGTTGGATGTCGGCCAACAAGTCGTCGGTTTCTTCAATACCGACAGAAAGTCTGATCAAGTCATCGTAGACACCGTTAGCTTCTCTTTCAGCCTTTGGAATGCCTCCGTGGGTCATAATGGCAGGAACCTCAATCAAGGACTCGATACCACCCAAAGACTCGGCCAAGGTGAACAACTTGGTGGACGAGGTGAATACGGCAGCAGCCTTGGCACCACCCTCGATTCTGAAAGAGATCATACCACCTCCCAAGCCGTCTCTGTGCTGGTGCAATACGACTTCGTGGTTCTTGTGAGACTTCAAGCCTGGGTAGTTGACCTTGACGACACCGGATGACTTCGACAAGAACTCGGCGATCTTCTGGGCAGAGGTAGCAGCCTGTCTGACTCTCAAGTGCAATGTCTTCAAACCTCTGTGGGCCAACCACGAGTCGAAAGGCGATGGAATCGAACCAATGGCGTTTTGCAAGAATCTGAACTTTTCGTGTAACTCATCGGAGTTGGTAGCCAAAACACCCATGACGACGTCAGAGTGACCATTGATGTACTTGGTTACAGAGTGGACAACAACATCAGCACCGTGAACCAATGGGTTCGAGATGTATGGCGACAAGAAGGTGTTATCGACAACAAGCAAGATCTTGTTGCCTGTCTTTTGCTCGTGAGCAGCCAAGATCTGGGAAATCTTGGAGATGTCAGTGACAGACAAAGTTGGGTTAGATGGAGTTTCCAACCAGACCAACTTAGTGTTGTCTCTGATAGATGCTTCCAAGTCAGCAGCCAAGTCGCCGACAAAGGTGGCCTCAACTCCGTGAGTGTTGGCGACCTTGGTGAAGTATCTGTGGGTACCACCGTAGACATCACCACCAGAGATGATGTGCGAGTTGATTGGCAATGATTGGATGATCAAGGCAGTGGCAGCCGAACCGGAACCAAGAGCAATGGCGTACTTGGCTCTTTCCAAGGCAGCGACAGCGATTTCGAAGTTGTCTCTGTTGGGGTTGGAGGATCTCGAGTATTCGTAGATACCCAAAGGCTTTGCTGGCTCAGACTGGGCAAAGGTGGTAGACAACGAGATGGGCTCGATGACGGCACCGGTAGTGGAATCGATAGGGGCACCGGAGTGGATAGCCTTGGTGCCGAAGCCGAATTGTGGAACAGATTCGATTGTCATTTTTGGTGCAGAAAAGGGGAGGAAAGATGAATGTGAATAGTGAATTCAGATTCGTCAGGAAAAGGTTGGACTTTTCAGAAATAAGAGGTTGGACTCAGGGAAAATAGAAGAAACAGAAGATGCTTGGAAAACAAAACTTTTTCAGTAAAACGATATGAGATCTCTATCCTGGAATTCTCAATTCTTATATAGTTGGCCCTCCTCATCTGATGGCATTCTTGGTATGCCATAGAGCCATTTGTCATAGTAGTTAAAACGACACACAAGTTGAAAAAAAATTCTGCAGCCTGCACACAGACTGTGGTCAACCTGCACTCGATTTGTCAGACGCCACAGTATGATGATGAGCCGTTTCTTTTTCCTGGACCTGGACGATAACTCCCGTGGCCGAAATGGGAAACTGAGTGCTATGTGCCGGAATCATGACAAAACTACGAACCACACTATGGTGCAATTGCACGTGAAAGTCACGTGACATACGCGCCTCTACAACCAGGATTTCTCAGCAACGACATTGCTTTGCTCGGCCTCGAGCCTCAGTGGAGATGAGATCGAGGATGAGGGATCGAGGAAGAGATTTGCATCATGTGACACTGTGCATGTGATGTGTACGGCAATCTCAGGAAAAATTATTTGCTCCACGACGCATGGTGCCCCACTATTAGCCCCACCACTTTTCGCAACTATATTCAGGGTATTACGGTACGAATGGAGCAAAGCTCTGAATCATTGTTCTTTGGGCGACATTTCTATGGAGTTAGGCAGTCTAGAATTTTCTCAGTGTATGAAGCGGCAACTCAATATCAAAAGAGTGGAATACAGAGTATAGGACAGTATGGATGCCATTCAATTAGCTTACTGGCTTTTATTGGTACTGATTTCATTAGAGGTTCTTGTTCTATGGAATTCTATGGTATTATAGGGTATTCTTACATAGTTCAAGCTATGTACGAGTCACTCCTGGATGTTACTTGAGTGGCTAGGAGAATTTGATAAGGTTCACACCTTGAATATCCCTGGGTATGTGGCCGTCTAGATGCCGAAAAATGTATTGTTCTGTGACGAATATCCAAGCTCTTAGCATCATGAGTCCACACGAAAATTTAAAACAATGAAATTTAAACAGGGGAGTAAATAATCACTGATAGATAGATACCAATGTGGAAATCGGGTTCTGATACGGTAACTGATCCAATTGTACCTGAAATTACCGTTCAATCAAAGTCTAAGTAGATTACTAACTATTCAATTCCATGGGTAATATCCAGTTAGCCGAATGTTCTGGCCATTGAATGAGTCAAAGATACTAGAAAATACCTCAAAACAATATGTTATTGGTTATATATAAATCCAATTTGTATTCCGAAAGAGGAAGGTGCCATGGATAAACTGCGCTATAATTCCATTGTCTATGCACATTAGCAGGTACCAACAATCCCCATAGTACAATGGCTCGGCTATGATAAAAACAGACCTTACCAGTTAGTTCTATCCAATGTCCTAATTGATGGAGCCTACAGTCTTCACATGAGCAAATGCAAACGGAGGGCAGCTTCTGCCACAGAATGGATAGCGGCACCACATGGGCAATGCATGATATTATCGTAAGTACCCAACACACCTATAATTGGCAAATGGAATCCAGGAACTATCCATAAAGAGTATAGGAATCTAATGAGACTCAATGAAGGGAGAGTTGGAGATGTTCAGCTATTTCTTTAGAAAATAATACAATATCAATCTCAGTACTAAGACCTCAAAATAACAACGTATCATTAACAACGTATCTTTTTTGGGACATTCCACTTCCAAGTAATTGCTTCTTGTCCCTGCAAATTCAAGCAGGTACACTGAATTCTTGCATGAATTGAAATTTCGGTCCAACTTCAAGTAACATTACCCCTTACCTTTCCATTGTTTAACGTACATAGCTGTATACTAGCACATGAGGCATCAGACCATGGAATAACCAAACCTCCAGTAGAAAGACATAAATAGAGATGACCTTTCCTCTGAATAAAGACAGACAATGGATAATATAGTACTATAGCATTGAAAATTAGAATGAGATTCTCTACCTTCACAATTTTGGTAGCCCTTGTTTTTGGTGTTGCTGCAACACCAATCAAGGTTGACAACGATGAAGTGCTCGCAGAACGTAACTTGAAGTATTTCAAATTTCCAAAGTTTAAACCATCTTCATATACTAACAAGAGTCATGTGGAAATTATTATCAACAAACGTGAAGCTCCTCTTAAACCACTAGCCACCAAGACTGATCCATCACATATCAACCTTCATTACCAACACTACCTAAATGAATTCGATGATCTTCAGCAAGCGGTGGTCTTTGCAAAGTCCGTGTCTAGCGACATCCGGATGGCCCTAGCCACCCCCACATACAATGCTAAGATGTTGTTACGCTCCATCTACCAGAATGTACCTGAACCAACAGAAAATTACTTCAATGAAATAATCGAAGACCAGAAGAACGCTCGTCCCATAGTGGACTCGCTCTTGGGTGGGATTATAGAACCTTTCTTGCAGCACTAGAATTTGTTCCTTTTTGTAGACAGAGACCGATATACGTGACATATACAAGTATGATCGTGAGTTATTATAGCAATAAATACACACAAGTTGATGTTCAAGAATACACTCTAGCTTTAAATATCAAGTCAAGATTCACCTCAATATCAATTCTACTTATTCAATGTGCAGTTGTCCAACTTTCTATTCTCATACCCTGTATACCTTTCTTACTTTCTGTTTCCGTGATGATCATTGCAAAACGCTAATTCTGAAGTGTATCCAAGAAGTTGGGATTGGTTGCTAGTTTCTGTTTAAATTTATCCCACCATGAGTCAAATGCTTTCATTGGAACCTTTCCCGCATTGTCAATGAAACTACCCAAGTAGTTATATGCGTGTCCTACGATTTTATTTGCCAAAGCAGCTGTTGATTCTGGTTGCTGCAGACTCTCAGGAAGATGTGGCACCAAAGCTGATGAAGTCTTCATTTTTTCCTGAGCTATAAGCTGTTCTGCTTGAGCAGTTGTTTCGATTGAGATTCCAATATTAATAGTAGTAGTGTCATTCACATCAGCAGTAGAATCTTCGATATTCATATCCATATCATCATTTTGGATCAGTTTCTGAGCTTTTGCATTTGTATTATTAAGTCTATATATAGCCAGTGGCTTTGCTGGGTTTAATCCTCCGAGTAGTTTATACTCCTGTGAGTCGGGCAACTGAAAATAAACCAATGCCGTGTAGTTTACATCTGTGAATGCTGAGTTGGGCAATAGAAAGATGGCTATAAACGAGAGCCCTGAGGCCTGTGGGATGCTAATTACGTATTTGTTGGCTTCGACCTGGTTTGCCAATTGAATGGGTCTTCCTGAACACACGGCTCCGAACATAGTGACAGTATCTGAGCTCCAATGGGTTCTGCTGGTGGTAGAAATCGAGATTGTGTAGAAAAGAGAGTATCTCCAAACCGATTTAGACTTCATATACCTTCCCCATAGTTAATTGCAAGATGAGTGTTACCCGGCCGCTGAATCTGACCTCTGCATTTTTTCAGTGAAAATTTCACGAAATATTATGTTAAACATACGTTGTTCTTCTTCATGATTAGCCAGTAGATTCTGGATTACGATTCTACAATCATATCTACTAGATCTAGTGTAGATTTTAGGAATATTGGAGACCCATTTCATGGGCCCTTCTGAGATTTTCCAAGTTTTTCACTTTTCAGTCCATGATTCAATCTCCATTCTTAAGATTTATTATTACTCATTGTAATATTAATCTACAACAGCTAGTGGATTCTCTAAGATAATCAACGCACCAGTCATCAATTCCTTGTACAAAGGTTTGTGCATAGAGTCGATGTCTGGCACGTTGCCAAACCATTTTGGATGGTCAAAGAAGATAGTCAATAAACGCTGGAGACAAGCTTTCTACACGTATTCTTTTTGTGTTTGCGTCTAGAATCCGTCTTTTCTCGAGTCCATGTCTTGATTATCGATACAACCGTCCTAGAGCAGCTACGTCGAACATATTTTCCATCTTTGAGCATATCTGAAGTCCTTCATTTTCGTGCAATAGATGAATATGGGAAAGATACTTCGTGACATTTCTCTATAAATATCTATGTCTCTGTAGTACAACCAACTGTCTCCACCACGAGCCAGCTCGTAGCACATCCTCCCCAGATGGACCTGATTCTCGCTGTATTGTTGTACACAACATTCAAGTAGTCAAATGTCACATCTTCTGCCTCTTGCTTTTTCTGAACTCCACAATTGCCATGCTCTCCCCATCCCCACGAGTAGACCTTATTGTCATTGCCTAGTATGAGACCATGTTCACTTCCTACGGTGAATGCTTCGATAGAAATATCTGAATTCACAGGATACAATTGGCCATGGCTATTGTTTCCATAAGAACGTACTACGAGTTGGCCACTTTCTGAGGCTTTAACTAGCAAATGCACAGATGACCACATGGTTCTTATCTGAACAAGAATTTCAGTCCCTGAATCCAAGGGAGTTTCTACCTGTAGTTTTCCAAACGTTTGTATACTATTTTTGCTTCCTATAGCTGTGAACTCTCTTCCAACATCGAAATATGAAGCATCTTTCGCTATTTCTCCGAATTCTAATCTTCTTGGTTTCCATATAACACCCTCAGGTTTCCCATTGACTACTTCTGTAGTTCCTAGTTGACCTTTTCTGGAATTTCCCCAGCCGATCCAACTATTCTCCAACTTGATCACTGTATGATTGAGCGACGATTTGACCTCTACCTTCGCAAGGTCTTCATCGGTAGGAATAGAAAACGATAATTTCGTTAGCTTTGAGCGCCGTAAAGCCTTTCCTAAGCCCAATTCGCCCTTATTTCCCAATCCGCAGACGAATATCTCTCCTTTTCTGTTGATCAAAGTGGAGTTCTCCCAACCACATGCGATATTGACCCAGTCCGAACCATCAATCTTGGTGAAAAAAGGAATACTATCAGACGGATCATGTCCACACTGTCCGTACACATTCTCTCCACAACTGTAGACATCCCCGTTTTGCAATAGCACTAAAGTATGGTTTCCTCCACAGGAAATTTTGCTTGGTTTTATGGGTAGTATTGAAGTTTGAACTCCGTCAAGAACGAATACACACTCGACCAATGTATTCTGGTCCGTGTCATTGCCTGTGCCTAGTTGGTAACTCCCATTGGATCCACAAGCTAGAAGCTTATATTTGGCCATTAGTATACTGAGCCATTAGTTTGGGTGCAAAAAAGTGTCGGATCTGAAATGTCAACGCATACAAGCAGACAGTAAACTCAGACATCTGGGTATAGACCCTACTGTGGAATTTTGGCACGCGACACGCGACATTTTCCTGGTTAAGGAGGCGCCGGAAAAACGGTAGCTTACATATTATTGCAAAAAGAACTGGAAACTCATAGCGTGCCGACTATGTTTGGTCATTTCTATTTCCAAGCAGGATTATTAATGAATGGCCACGAACTTGATGTCTCGAGACGACAATAACGCCAGGCTCCGTGACCGTCCACAATGTGAACTCCTATTATAGCATCGACATTTTAGCCAGAAAAGGAAAATTGCTGTCATCAGATTGTCAGTTTTTGTCCCGTCTTTTCTAAAGACTCGCGACCTGCTAGTCCCGTCTAACTTTAGATTCTTCCACAATGGTCTATCTTATCCGACTCGCAAATGGAGCCAGTTATCGTCTGGCATCTATATTCAAACTGTGGCGTCCGTGCCGAACCGAGCTATATGCCGGCGTGCTGCAACTTCTCTATTAAGATACTGTGGCTGCGAAACTTGATTGCACCATTATCGTCTGGAGAATAGCAATGGGGATAGGCGGCTGTTAACAGCGGCCAGGCTGGGGAAACTTTAGCAGAGATCTTATATATATCAATATCGGCCCATAAGTGGTACGACTCGGGTCGACCAGATCTTGCTCTAACTTCGTACTTATAAATTGCACATTTTCCGCGTCTTCAATTATTGATTTAGATCAGCTTTACAGACCTCCGGTTCTCAAAACTTGAACTCATATTCCAGAACTGTTCATTGATAGTTCAGTCTAATAGTTCATTGCAATATTTCTTCTTGCCTCCACTTGTCTATTCACGAATAGCTCTACATTCATAATGGCTCCCGTTGCTGCTGCTACTAGATACGACCCCTCGCAGTTCAACCCTGAACATAATGCCACAACGGAATCTGGGTCTTATACCATCAGCAAGGACAATAGGGCTATTGCCAAATTCCCTGATTTTGTTCCAACCTGGAACCCCAACCAGAAGTTCCCACCTTTGAAGTTCTTCAAACATACCGACAAAGGAACATTGGCTGATCCAGAATTAAGGAACTTGTTCCCAGCCAATGGTACCCATAAAGTCAAGAAGGTTACTCCCAAGCTTGGCTCCGAAGTCCATGGAATTCAGTTGTCTCAACTTGATGATAAGGGCAAAAACGACTTGGCTCTCTTTTTAGCCCAGAGAGGTGTTGCTATTTTCAGAGACCAAGACTTCAGCAGTTATGGTCCTGAATTTGCTGTAGAATACGGCAAGTACTTTGGTCCATTGCATGTTCATCCTACCTCGGGGTCTCCAGAAGGGTTTCCTCAGTTGCATATTACGTTCAGAGGCGCCTCTCAGAATGAATTGGACAGTGCCTTCGAGACTAGAACGAACAACATTGGCTGGCATTCTGACGTTTCATACGAGCTCAACCCTCCTCAAATAACATTTTTCAGCGTTCTTGAGGGACCTGAATCTGGGGGTGATACCATTTTCGCCGACACTCAAGAAGCGTATAAGAGATTGAGCCCAACCATGCAAAAGATGTTGGAAGGTTTACACGTTTTGCATACTTCTGAAGATCAAGCCCATATCAACCAGGCTGCAGGTGGAATCTGTAGAAGAGCTCCTGTTTCTAACATACACCCTCTTGTAAGACAACACCCGGTGACAAAAGAAAAATTCTTGTTTTTGAATAGGGAGTTCGGTAGAAGAATTGTAGAGTTGAAAGAGGAAGAATCAGAGAATTTGCTTGAATTCTTGTTCAACCATGTTGAGCTGGCTCACGACTTGCAACTCAGAGCCAACTGGGAACCTAACACGGTGGTTTTATGGGACAACAGAAGAACTGTCCACTCAGCCATTATCGATTGGGATACTCCAGTGTTAAGACACGCATTTAGAATCAGTCCCCAAGGAGAAAGGCCCGTGGAAGACTTGAAGGATTTGAATAATGAGAGTTATTTAAAAGAAAAGTACTCCGTTATTAAGAGAGGTTAAAAGTATTGTTATTTTAATGTTAATGTTAGTCCATGTTGTAATTGTAGTTGTGCAGTAAGTAAGATAATGATACCCAATTGGGGTATTTATCAGAGCAAGTTAGAGTTCACAAACGGAAGTATATGTATGTGAAGTTTACAAAAAGTACATAAACAAATTGATTTGAAAAGTCGTCAAGTTTCTAAAATGAATTGTAAGTTCAATATAGTTAAGATCTCTCAGTATTTTCAAAGGTTTTCCTCCCTTCATTTAGATTTTTAGGGAAGTCAAACGATTGCAAAATCCAGAGGTTAGTTCCGGAGCCACAGACACGAACTTAGCCGTGCGTGCAGGCGAGGAAAAGACGCGACTCAAAGTGCGCTCCATAGTTAAGCAGAGTGAAAAAGTTGTTCCGATCTGATGAGAAGACCCGATTTCATTCACTACATTCAGCACAGAAGATTTCAGAAAGGCAGAAGTTAGCTTGTTGAAAAATCGTCTGCTTCATTAATAGTCACATGAGCTGGTACAAGAAAGATCGGCCTGGAATCAGGCCCGAGACCGAGAAAACTCCCAAAAAGGAAAATTATGTCCAAGTTCCACTGTCTTCGCCGATTCAGATCAAGTCGTCACCACAACAGCCTTCACTTCTACCACCATCTCTTAATAGCAAATATCTGTTAAGCGAAAAAGAACGCCAGCTAGAAACTAAGAGACAGGCTATCAGACAGCACAAAGATTTTTCTGTCGTTCGCAAACGTTTCTACTATCTCAAAGAGAGTGATATTTTCAAAGGCTTTGTCAAGGGCAAGGGAAATCTCCGTGAAATCACCCAATGGCTTACTGACAATTACAACAAAGCCGAAATCCTAGGAAAGGAAGAAGAGGAACGTAGACGGCAGCGCGATGAAGCGGAAAGAGTGAAACAGAAACAGTTAGAAGACCGTATGAAGCATGAATATGAGAAACGCGAAGAGCGTATTAGACTCCAGCAACAAATGAAAACCGACACCGATAGCCGCGTAGTTGATTTACAAGACGGCACACACAAAAACAGCTTCAGAGATTCAAATGGAAATGTTCGTAGTGTCAAAGTTGGAATCTCAGATGATGATGACGACGTCGAAGAAGTTGATGATGTAGACGACGAAGACGAAGACGATGACGAAGATTCTTTGCCCATAAAAATGCGTGGAAGAGTCGGAATAAAGCGGGAGGACCGATCTCCTACAAAGGATGCGATTCGTCACACATTCAGCTCCCAGGAACACAGCACCAAAGTTGTCAGCAGTAAACCCAGGGTTTCCATCTTGGATAAATACAAGTTCAAGTCCAAGAGCCAGCCTACACTCGACCACTTCAGAGGAGCCCTGGATCTCCAGCCCAAGAGACGTAAACTTGTCAGAGCCTCAGCTTTGGAAGACGATTCTGCCTCTTCTTCAGCCACAGGCTCACCAATGTCTGCTCCAAACTCGCTAGCTGCGTCGTTTGCCTATCAGTCAGACAGCGTACCCAAAATGAAAAAGACAATACTAGCAGACAATGACGATGATTTGAGCGATATGATTGTAGCAGACGATGACTTGGAGCGTTTAGAAGAAAAGATCAAACAGAACATCAAAGCCAAGCGAGCTCAGAAGAACGAAATCGTCACTGTCAGTGACGACGAACTTGAAGAAGATGATATCAGTGACGACATGTCAGAAGAAGACGACGAAAACAACTACCAAACTGGTATTACTTCTATTGATAACCAGATCTTGGAGTTCTTGAATGATGCACCTGTGGACGATTTGATTGAAATCTGTACTCTCGAGCCGGAAGTTGCAAAGTTCGTCATCCTGCAAAGACCATTCAACACGATATACGATGTTTCTGAAAATAATTTTGAACCAGAAGACGAAGCTAAGGCTAAGAACAGCAGCAGAAGAAGAAAGACTCTAGGCTTGAGAATCATAGAAAGCACCGAGTTTTCCTTAAAGGGCTACAAGGCTGTAGATTCGCTCATCAAAACCTGTTCCAAGTACGGTACTTCAATCTCTAACCAAATTAATACTTGGGGTGTTACTACTACCGGACAGGGTGAGTTATCTGTTACTGATATAGACCCTGCTGATGATGAGGTGAAGGAAATTATAGATTTAGACGAAGAGAACGATGACGACGAAGAAGAGGTAGTTGTGACCCATTACAAGAAGAAGGGATTGAGATACATCAAGCACAAGCCAGCATTGTTGGCCGACGAAATTACGTTGAACAATTACCAACAAGTGGGCATCAATTGGCTCAATTTATTATACCAAAACAGGTTGTCTTGTATATTGGCAGATGAGATGGGTTTGGGTAAAACATGCCAGGTTATTGCCTTTATGGCTCATTTAAAGCAGACCGAAGAAAAGAAGGGTCCTCATTTGGTTGTCGTTCCAGCTTCTACGCTTGAGAACTGGTTAAGAGAATTCAATAAGTTCTGTCCCGACTTGAAGGTACAAGCTTACTATGGTACAGTCAAGGAACGTGAAGATTTAAGATACGAACTTAGAGAAATCGACTTTGACGTCTTGGTGACTACATATACGTTAGCAGCCGGTTCTCCGTTGGATTTCAAATTCTTGAGGAGTCAGAATTTCAACATCATTGTATACGATGAAGGTCACTTCTTGAAGAATTCAGGAACTGAAAGGTACAACAGATTGATGAAATTGCAAGCCAAGTTCAGATTGTTATTGACTGGTACACCCTTGCAGAATAACTTGAAGGAGTTGGTCTCCTTGTTGTCTTTCATGTTGCCAAAATTGTTCAACGAAAAGAAAGAAGACTTACAAGGTTTGTTCAACCAGAAGATGGGTAAAGTTACTTCGTCATCAAAGTCAGACAACTACAATCCCTTACTCTCGATTCAAGCCATCAGAAAGGCAAAGACAATGATGACTCCGTTTGTCTTAAGACGTAGAAAGGACCAGGTTCTTCAACACTTGCCAGCCAAGTGCCATGAGATAGTGAAGTGTGACTTGTCCAAGGACCAAAGAAGTATTTACGATGAACTTTACAATAAAGCTAAGTCCACCAGATCAGAAAGGGAGAGAAGAAAACTTCTTAGTTCCAAGGAGCAGGTAGAATTAAACAAGAAGCAACCGATTGAGTCTTCTTCCAACGTATTGATGGCATTAAGAAAGGCTTCTTTGCATCCTCTTTTGTTCAGAATCCAGTATACTGACGAGAAACTAGCCAAAATGGCCAAGGCTATCATGAATGAGCCAGAATACGTGGAAGCCAATCAAACATATATCTTCGAGGATATGCAAGTCATGTCAGACTATGAACTCAACAATCTTTGTGCTAAATTCCCTAAGACTATGTCCCCCTATAAATTGAACGAAGACGCCTTTCTCAATAGTGGAAAAGTATTGGAATTGCAAAAGACATTGAAGCTAATCATCGAGGGCCGGCAAGAAAAGGTCTTAATTTTCTCTTTATTCACCCAGGTGTTGGACATATTGGAAAGAGTCTTGACTCAGTTCAAATACAAGTTCGTTAGATTGGACGGAGCCACTTCTGTCGAATCAAGACAGGATATTATTGACGAATTCTATGACGATGAAACAATTCCAATTTTCCTTTTATCTACCAAGGCCGGTGGATTTGGGATTAACTTGATCGCCGCCAACAATGTCATTATTTTCGATCAGTCATTCAACCCTCACGATGACAAGCAAGCCGAGGATCGTTGCCATAGAGTGGGCCAAAAGAAGGAGGTCACAGTGTACAAGCTCATTGTCAACGATACAGTCGAGGAAAATATGTTGAAGTTGGCCGAGAACAAGTTGCAGCTTGACCAAACCATTAGTGCCGAAGGGGCCGAAGAGGCTAAGTTCGAGGAGAAGGCAGCCTCTTTGTTTGAAAAGTTGCTCTTTGAATAGGGAGGCCTTTTTACAGAAACAGTAGCAGAAGAAACCAACAGATTATGGTATTTATAAATTACTTAATGTAATATGCATAAATAATGGTAGTCACTAGGATGATATATTTCGTAGATCCACATATATATATAAATAGAATAGTATACTATCGTACAAGGCATTTGGAGAAGGTGTCTATACAATTTTGGCTCGAAGTGTTGCAGCCATTCAGGGCACATTCCGTCACGTGCACGGTTCCGGATTTTTCCTCATCAACATCCAGGACCTGGCTTTATAATCCCGAGACATCTTCTCTTCAGCAAAGTTCATTCTAGAAACCAACCATGTTTGCAGTTAGAAAATCTTTGGTAGGCAGAGTATTCAGCAGACCCACTGTGGCTACACAAAGGTTGGGTTTGTTTTTGAATTCTGCCCGAAACTTGTTTATTCAGACTGTAGAAACTCCCAATGAACTGGCTTTGAAGTTCTTACCTTCGATTAAACTCTTGGAAGAAAACGAGACGATCGAGTTTCTTAGTGGGCGTGAAGCGGCCAGATCACCTCTAGCTGTGAAGCTCTTCAGTATTGACGGCATCAAGTCGATCATGTTCGGCTCTAACTTCATAACTATCGAAAAGAACAGTAACGATTTGCACTGGTCACTTTTGAAACCAGAGATCTTCTCCATTTTGACAGAGTATTTAACTAATGGAACACCGATTCTTATAGATGGCGAGTCACTTTCTAAAGACATGGAAATCAACGATGACGATGACGAAGTAGTATCAATTATCAAGGAGTTGATTTTCACCAGAATTAGACCAGCCATCCAGGACGATGGAGGTGATATTGAGTTTGTCAGCTTCCGAGAAGAAGACGGTACGGTATTCTTGAGATTGAAAGGAGCCTGTAGATCGTGCGATTCCAGTTCAGTAACCTTGAAAAACGGAATCGAGTCCATGTTGAAGTACTATATTGAAGAAGTTAAAGCCGTAGAGCAAGTAGATGAAGAAGACCCAGAAGTAGTAGTAGCTGGTTCTCCAGAGGAGGTCAAGTTCGAGGCTGCAGCCATCACACCAAGAGCCAGAGATGAGCCTCCTAATTTGTAAATAGCATATACATTTATAGAGGGACCAGGACGGCTCCTTCCGGACATAGGACAGGAAAACGTATGAAAGGAACAAAAGGAAAAAATACATTGAATTTTGTAATCAAGTGTTCATTTTGAAGTAGATTCTTATTTGATAATATTCATTGAAATACCACCATGATGTTGAATTTTGTAGAGTAGTATTCCCTTATTCTTTTAATACTTTTCTTCGTAATCAGTTCATTCTTCAGTAACTTCTGCCTCTATGCCTATATTCTACATCCTGTTGCAACCATAATGGGTGCGAAAATTTTAAAAAAACTCAACAAAATTTGCTCTATTAACACATTTAATATATACAAGAAGTGTCATTCAATCGTCTAGAATAAAGAAAAGAGTGTAAGCTAGTAGCGGCGCTGAAGAATCGATCTCAGTGATTTTTTCCGTCGTACGAGTCCTCGTAGCGGTATCCCTGGTACGTCCGATGCTCATATGAATAGTAGCTTTCTCCTGAGTGTTCGTTAGAACGAGACCGTTCCTTTCTACGATTACTGTTGCTATTAATGTTGCCGCTAGGATATGAAGAATAAGCACTGTGCGGATACAGTGCTGCAACCTGAGGTGCATAATAGTAGGGGTTGTAGTACGGAACCTGAGGAACCATCACGTATGGAGCATAGACTGGAACTACATGTTTATGACTCCCACGTCCCTCAGGAGGAATAGGGATGGATTGGGGAATAGAAATATTATGCAATGAGATAGGACTATGACTGGGCATTATTGGAATTTGTGCAGGGTAACTTGGTGATTTTCCATGGGATTTCTGGATGGCAAATGAAGACAGAATCAAAATAGGATGTGATGTGCCATTCATATTCACTAATTTATTGTTGGTCAATAAGATAGCCCTAGTCGCCATTTGAAACGATTCATAGAAGACAAACCCAATCCTGCCACTCTTACAGGATTTACCTTCATTATCAATCGAGTAATATTCTGGCTTGATAATTTTGGCAGACTTGATCTTTCCAAATTGTTCCCAGAATAGTTCCCAAAGGGTGTCATCATTGTTAAATACCACAGGAAGGTTATTAACATATATGTTAGTCTCCTGGAAATTGTTCTGCTTGGTGTATTGATTGATAATTAATACTGGATTAGGATAACTGATGGCAACATTATTTTCTGCACTCCATGATAAATAGAAGTTGTTTGCGTTGTTGTACAAATAATGGTTATGTTTATGTTGTGCTATGGTGACCTTAACAGCGTTAGTATCCAGCTGTCCGTTATCTTCAGGCCTATCGTCGGACGACAATAACGGTTTTAATGCTGCTGTATCGAGTTCATTAAATTCGTCCCAGGTCAAATTGTTAAGATAGTAAAGAATACGTAAAGTATTTTCCATTAAGTTCTGAGACGACTTAAATTGAACGTAACCATAATCCAAGCACTTTAAGGGCGTGGGAGAATTTTCTTGCAACTCTACCGGCTGATGACTTCTAGAACTCGTGCCCACTATTGGAAAATAGATAGACTCGATGTCATTGCCGAATTCCTTGAATTTTCCTACGAATTGATAAAAGTCCAAGCTGGTCAAGTCTTTGGGAAAAAAAGCCTGTAAGTTTTCAATAGTAATGGTATCGAAATTTTCAGCCAGTTTATGGTCGCCAGACGTAGTGTAGATGGCACTAGTAGAAGTTGGCGATGATGAAGCAAGTGGAGCACCGTTGGAAGGAGGTGCGGTGTACCGTTCTCTCTTATTCAAATATCTATTGAAGAACAAAGGAATAGTAGAATTTGTATTGAATGCATTGGGGGTAGACTTGTGCAACTTTTCTATCAAGACGTCAACATCGAGATAATTGTCAAATTTAACTATGGCGAAAGCACTGCTAGAATTTTCGTTGCGGAACAATTTCACTTCCTTCAAGCTCTTGAAATAACTTTCCTTTTGTAAGAAGTCGAACAAAGAATCGGGGGAATATTCCTCGTGCGTAATGGTTACTGTTGAGTCTACGGCATTATCAAATACCAATTCGCTCGACAAATTCTTGATGAACAAGATACCCGGGTGAGAGATGAATTTTGAGTAGTCAAAGGAAAAGTCGTAGTTCAATTCGTGCAATCTATAAACTAAGGCGTCGACAGCAGACCGCTTACAGTTCAATAATGAGACTTGTACATGCTTGGTAGGGTTGCTACGTACGGTGTGAGTCAAGTTTCCCACTTCCTCGATTGTTTCCACCAATTGGGCGAAATTGTCATCATTATGGGCCACCGTTATTATGAGTGGGAAATTGCAAAAGTTGATGTTAGTATTGGCGGAGTTGAACAAGCATTCGTTAAGAGCTCCGATCAACCCACCATGAGCGGCGTTTGTTGACATTCTCGATAAGGTAGTAGGTGAGGGTGACAGGAACGAGGAGGCTGGACTGGAAATAGTGGAGGCAGAAGGGGAAACACTCATAATTTTCAAAGGAAACAAATAGCCGCCGTGGAAAGTAGTTGTAATTTGTTCCAACTATTATTTTGCTAGCAACGAATTATTGCAAATTCAAACACCGTGAAAAATCGAGACGACCGGAATTATTGAAAATGCCGATTTCACCGTCTGTAGCGGTATACTCTGGGAACTGTGAAGTGAAAGATGAAAGCCAACTTTAAAATGCCAGCAAAAAAATTGGAATGATGCGTCTTCCCAAGTAGCAATGGCACGGAACAGTTGTATAATTAAAGATAATCCAGAGCCGATCAGAAGTTCAGAGAAGAAACTAAACACGAATTAGACCAAAGACTAATGTACAGCAGTTCAGTAATAATATTATTATTCTAACAATAGCTGTAGCCGTGAAAAAAAGAACTGGCTCGATCAGATCAAAAAGAATAATTGCAAAATTCTACAACCTAACTGGTTAGAACAAAATATGACGCTACTTCACAGTATTTATATTCGAACCAGGGCCTAGCATATACGACCTAGCCAGGTCGGATTTACACATTCACTGACATACTAGCGCAAGCCAACCTAAGCAACTTTAGCCTTAGACTGTATAAGTTTATTCGCCGTGCAGGAGATGATTTATTCCCGTGCCTCCGCATTGAAGAACGAAAGTCACCCGGATGAAGAGAAACGAGAAACGAGAAACGAACAAGGAACTACTTGCTATACGACAGTCTACAGAGAGAAATGATCCACCGCTCGCGAGAAGTCAACGTAGACGGCGTCGATTGTGTAGTGGTAGCCAGCTATAGCCAATCCGACTCTTCCAGAACACCCGTCACGGTGTATGTTAACGAGTTGAATAACGCTGCCATGGGAGACTATGTCTATGCCATTGGGCAGAGCCAGACATTCTTGCACCATGGCACAAGCTCAGAGTCCGGTTCAGGTTCTGGCTCCATTGAGTCGCTTAATTTGCTCCTCAATAAAAAGCTCCAGCGACCAGTGTATCTCAATGTGAGCGGTGCCGCTCAGGTCTCCACTGTCAGCATGTTCCGAGCCATCGTTGAGGTCATAGACAATTAATTGGCTCTAAAGAGCAAATCCCTCGCGCGCAATTCCTAGCATATTATCGTGTATTTGTCGTGATGAACAGTGTATAATAATAATTTTATGTAATGCAATATTGCCATAATACATATGCAGAAATAAAATAATGGAATTAAACTCTTTTTCAATTATTAGAATTATTAGCACGATGTGTTTGCTGCTGATAGCGCTACAGAGATTTCGGCGGCTATTCTAGCCCAAACTTCTGTTAGAGATCTAAGCTGTCTAATCTGCACCAAAAATATTGCTGTTGGACATAGAATCGCTACAGCGGCTATTTTCGGCGGGGGACTTTTTCTCATATTTTCTTCCCCTTCAGCAATCTAAAATAAGAACTTCCAGGAGTGCAAATAAAATTAATAACCATCTCCGTATAGATGGCTCCAGGTGCGCCGTCCATTAATAATACGGACGGAGGGGTTTGCTTTGTTGAGGCTTGAATCTCGAATTAGAGGTCGTGGTACATGCGGGTCGATTTCATCTACTCCTATACCACAATTCCGCCCTCCTAGCAATTGCCAGATCCGCAACAAAAACATGACTGGCACTTTACGACGAGATTGGCCAGTTTCACGTGAAATCCTTTGTCAATGGGCCCGGTCCTTGACTCTAATGCCGAAAGTCCTGACTCACTATGGCCATTTCAAATGACCTTTGGGCTGCATGCACCACTGGGGGTTTGAATTGGCGATTTAGTTGCAAATGTTGACTTTTCGCGAACCCAGCAGCTTGCCAGAATATACGCTGTTTTGGTCCAAGGTCGGTTCTGGCAGCAACGAACCGGTTTACACCTGTTCTTTGCATCCTGTCATCGAACAGCCATCTTAATATGCACCAAGTCTTTTCATGCGTTTTTTGCTCGTCTTTAGAGCCCGAGAAAAAAGACATAATCAGTTGGCCATTCAAAGCCCGGCAGCGCATACTAGCCCAATATTCGCTATTCTTGGAATCCCCCATGAAACTACACTATGTTTCTTTATTTGTGCCTCATTCATAGTCCATATCGTATATTCAAGATCCATATTGATCAACGTATAAAATGTATCTCTAAACCTCGAGTGGGCCAAAGTACTCTAACTTGATGTCTTCGACACCCTTAGCCCCCAAATACCCCTTAACGTACTTCATGTATTCACGAGGTCCCAATAAATAGACGTCGCTGTCCTTGGAAATCTGGTCCAAGTCCCTGCTGTCCAACGTACGAGTCTCAACTGCATCGATGACATCTTTGGCAGTAACATTCTTCTCATTAGAGAAAAATTCGGTAAGCTTAAACTTTTCTCCATACTTCTCCTTCAATTCCTTTAACCAGTTGCCAAAAGGTCTAGATTCGACAGTTTTGTTAGAGTAGAGCATGGTAACGTTTCTTCCCAGTTGTAAAGCTTTTTCCAAGATAGATACAATGGGGGTGATTCCAATACCTCCTACAAGCAAAACTATATCCTTTTCAGAGGGTACATAAACAAATTTTCCACAAGGAGGAGCTACTTTGAGAGAGTCTCCAACCTTTAAAGTGTTGTGGATGTAACCCGAGATCTTACCACCTTCCAACTTTCTAACAGAGATACGGTACTCTTTTTCAGAGGGGTACTCAGAGATAGAATATTCTCTACTTATTTCTTGCTCTTCTCCTGGCAAGCTCCACCTGAAGCAAAGATATTGACCTCTCTTTGGCAAGGAAATCTCGTCGCCTTCATTTGTAGGCTTGAAATATATCGACTTAACGTCGGTGCATTCGTCTTGGATTTTAGTTACAGTGAATTCTCTGAAACCTCTCCAAGGGGCTTTTTGATATTCGGCGTCTTCCATGTCAATGAGCAATTGAGCCAAGTTTCCGTACGCAGTTGCCCATGCATCAATAAAGGCTTCGTTGGCAACTTCTGGTCCAAGCAACTCCTTCATGGTCTTAATCAATGAGTTACCAACACAAGGGTAGTGTTCAGCCTTTACCTGTAAACCTACATGCTTGCTAACAATCTGCTTCACAAACGCAGTCAAGGGTTCCAAGTTCTCGATGTTCTTGGCGTAGTTCAACAAGGCAAATGCCAAAATACGAGGCTGTCTCAAGAACTTCTGGTCCGTCTGATTGAAGAAAGGCCTGACTTCTGGGAAATCGACAAACATGTTCTGATAGAACTGGGCAGTCAATGTTTCACCAGCCAGCTCCAAGGTGGGCACCGTATCAAGGACGATTTTCTTTTGAGAGTCAGTCAATTCTTGAATGGTGTATATTTGTGGAGCAGTAGACATCATAGAGGCAGAGTAGCAACGGTGTGGTTAAGAGACTTAGTTGTTTTGTAACAAACTGCAATGAATCTCTAATTCAATAACGGTTGCGAAAACTTAGTACCTAATGGAGGTGAAACCTCCACTATTTATAGTGTACGATCATAAAATAGGAAGCTCCCAAATGTTACATTTTAGTAAATATGAACCATATCTACGGAGGTATACCCCAGAATTAAGGCACGATCAAGTGCAACTCCGGTCATGGAATTTAATTAGTCGTGCTTAAAATACTTAATAATTAGAAATCAGTTGATGGCAGACTGCCCCAAGTACAGTTCAACGTTCGAACTAGAGTCAAGTCTAGAAGAGACGAAACTCAACTAGTAAACTACGGCGCTCAATAGAGCCGCAAAATTATTAGCAGCGAGGACGCCGTTTCCAACTTAGCACAATAGCTACGATCGTATGATTTCGCAACACGCCAGAAGGTAGAATTTACGATGAGAAATAAAAATCACTAAAATATGCTGCTGGTCTATGCAAACTATGCAAAACAGCCAATACCATCCCTGTCATAGGTAAACAATTGGTTTTAGGAAAGAACCGGATCCTTTGGTGAACAAATGCTATTGACAAAATGGGAGATTCAGGGTGTTGTTCCAGTGACTCAGGCTGCATAGATGGAAAATACAATTAACTTTCCACTTCTTTCCGACCCGCTTCAGTATAATATTTGTAGCATGAATACTAAATTACAGTTACAATAAATTGAACTGAATTTATTAAAGTAGTATTAGAGAATAGGAACGACTATTGGGTTTTATAGTGTCATTAACTATTCCGAGCTATATAATTAAAATTAATATGGAACTAATTACAAGACGGCGACAGTAGAATTACTGAACAGAAAGAATCTTGGTAGATTTCGCTGAAATGTTGAATAATACTAAAATTACTAAATTTCTATTTCTATTTTAATGCCACATACACAATGGTCATTACGAAATTGAATATTCAATTGGCATTTAATTACACAATTCCTACATTTTTGAAAGGGGCCAGCATTTCTTACATTTCGTAGTTACAAGTCCGATCTGCATCTGTGTCTTTACCTGATAGCTCTTTTTCCGCTCTGGCCCTATACAAAAATTTCTCCGAAACTAAAATCGTCTCCTAGTATATACAATCTCCGACAACTCCGATTGACTCCATACCAAATGATTCATTTCCGGTGTGTTTCTATTGGATAATCGACAATAGATAGATTTGGTGAATGTTTTTACAAGCCTCAGATTCAGAAGTCCTCAATCTTGAACAATACTTTGCCGTCTTCGGTCCGAAGTTGTTTGATATGCCCTCTGTAGTCGTTCCTCCAGTCGGAAAAGTCGTCGATGCGGAATTTCAACTGGTCCTCTAGTAATAATCGTAGACCTTCTTCAACCCAATGGTAGTCTATACGAAGTTCTAACTCTTCAAAATAGTTGTAGTTTGTCCAGTTGTTGAATAAATTACTGGACCATTTCGCAGCCCATGGATTTATTACACTAGCTTCTGAGTAGTCAATCGCTTGGTCAATTCGGTAGGTTGGTTCGGATAAACTGAATTTGCACCCAGATACAAAGGCAGATCCTGTTTTCTTAGGCTTCAAGAGTTTTACCAAAAATGGCTCCTTTACACGAGCGTTGAACAACTCTTCTAATGGAACATTGGTATGCTCCCTTAACGGTAAATCGATTTTATCGAGCTTGCTAAACCGTATACTATCCTGGAAGTACATCTTGGAGCCTACGAGATCTACAAGAAGATCTAACTTGTACTGGCCAATATTTTCCGCACTGATAGGAGGATCTACAAGTGGTGTATGAGGCTTGAAAAGTGCCTCTATCACCTCACTGGCAAAATAATCTTTCTTCTTGTAGTTTATCGGCGTCTTTTCACCTGGAAGCACAAGATCCTCGTTTACCATGTCGTAAGTCAAAATCGTGATATGTTTAGGTTTCGTCTCATCATAGTAATGGCCAATAGTGAACTGTTTGACGAAATTGCTCATGTACTTGTAGTTGCTATCTCTAACTATCAAGATCAAATTCAACTTGTTGAAATTGTACACGGGCGAGTTTAGAAGCTGAATAAATGTAAAACCGAGGTTTGTGTCTGCACCATTGATCAAGATATTGCCACTGTTGTGAGCAAACTTTGTATGTGCCAACATCTGTTTAGCACGACAGTACAAGACAGGGAAAGATGCGAATTTGGCCAAAGTGGGGATCTCAGGATCGATGGTATATGGCGATTTCTTCTTTTCTCTGACCAGCTTTGTTGCTCTGGCAGTAGAAGAAACAGCACGCACAGCCGCTTGATCATCAATTGAATCATCAGAGGAGGAGTCTACTTCGAAGCTGTTGGTGTCTGCATCGCTATTGTCGAACGACAACTCGATGTTTATGTTCATAGCTCTGGCCAAAGCATCATCACCAAGTTTCACAAGTATGTCCCTGCTGGGGTTTACTACTAGACTAGTCGAAAGGGTCCCCTTTCTGTCCAAGGGATCTACAATTCCTACTACGGCGTCACCTCTGGCAAAAGTGCCGTTCAGTTCAATTGCCGAACCCACATCGGTGATTATTCCCGCAAACTCGTAGCCCAAACCAACCTTGGTATTGCTGAGGTTGAGCAAATACCGGTTTATTTTCGACAAGTCAAATGAGTTCAATGAGGCATACTTTATGTCTACTAGGACTTGATTGGCTGGTAACGGCAAGTCAATTACAGGATAGTTGAAGTTCAATTCTGTTTCCTTATTTTGAACGGAGATGTCCTTGATGTTAAAATAGTGCAACTTTCTGATATCGATATCTGCAACAGAGGACGTCCCAGATAAACTAGCAGCCTTCTTGGGTCTGTACGAGGGCAACGCTTTTGGTGCTGGTGCCTTCTTTTCAAGATAAGACAACTCTGGTGGAATCTTGTGGAATGGGTTGGATTTGAGTTTTTCCTGTTCCTTTTTTTTCAAGTCCTCGTGGTGAGACTTGAGGTCTTCCTCTGGAAGTGGAGCAAAACCAACAGATTTCTTCTTCTTGGGAGTCTCTTCGGACATTGCGGACGGGACGGGAAAAGAGTATAAAGTTGGTGATGAGGAAAATGGGGATCTATAGATAAAGATGAAGTAGATCGCAGAGGGAAATATGGAGAAACGGAGTTCTGTACAGGCAGCCGATGCTGTGCCGATTTAGCCGTTTGGTGGGAGCAGCATAGAGGAAGAGATCAGGGAGAAAAAGTGCACTAGCAAGAAAAAGTGAGGCTACGGGGAAAAAATGAACTCAGAGTGAGTTTAGGGAGAAATTAGTGCGCTTTGAAATTGGCACTGGTGAGAGAGTACCAGAGTATTACAGACACAGAACTGAGTCCATAAATAGCCCGTGAAATAGCATAACTCTAAACCATATCTTCTTCAGATTCTATGTATCGTTCAGGTGTATACCACCATATCCCATCATTCTTTTCTCCTGGTGCCACTGTTGGCTATTGATGGCTAGAGTTAAGATTAGGCTACCGCGACTCCTCGCTAGCTTGTACCGTCACCACAGTTCTCGCTATTCGCGCTCTCGCTAAAACAAATATAAACAATAACAATGATAATTAAACCGAACAAGATTCTTTTTATACACGTTCGATCTTTTTACGTACTTCTGCTTTTGATCTACACAGCTCATCTTTATCTATTTATTTATCTTTTGTTGCTACCGAAGCGCACTTCCGAATTCAACGGTATTCGCCATCTGGTCTGTTTCACATTGAACTCCCTAATACAGTCTGATCACTCAGCCTTACACTTCTGGATCTTGCCATCAGAACTCTTGAGCAGACATTTATCCCATAGTACAAGCTACCAGGATCGTCAGATTCATTAAAGGATACCTTCACGCACATTCTAGATCTTCGCTACTTCTCATATATTTGGACTACTACAATATATCTGTACATCTCTCTCTTCCATATCATTTCATATCGATTACCAATTCTCAATATCAGTCTTTAATTTTTTGATCTGAATCAATTTTGTTTGCAATAATCGTCATGTGGGTCCTTATAGTACTGTGCTATCTCATTGCAGTATTAGCCTCAATAGCGGGAATACAGTTCCACATCAATCTGTTCAGATATCCCTTCTATTTCAGCATCCCTCTCGCATTAGCCGTGCTTATACCGATATCCATCACATTTCTACTTCCAATTGATTATGTTTCGCTGAATTCCAATGGCAGTTTGCTGTGGTTCGAATTGCCCCACGATGTGATCTTAAACCTTTGGAAAGGGAACTATTGGTCGACTTTCTTGTTGACTTGGTTGCTTCTCCCGATTCTCCAGGAGTTCTACCGCTCTGGCCATCATAACAAGCTATCAAAATTGAAAGATGCATTGCGGCTGAATTTGAAGTTCCAGGCTGTGATGCTAGCCGTTTCAGTAATTGGCTTAATCTACCTTTTGCTAGAAGTAGGCTTATCTTTTGGTCACTTGAAGCTGATGATCATAGCATTGTCACACATCTATGCTTTAATTCTAGCTCTCTGGTTGATGGCACACGGCTTGATTAGTATTCCGCGTAACCGCTGGATCGAAGGAAATGTAGTTCAGAGCTTGAACCATGACTACCTCAAGTTGCCACGTCTTGTGGACAGTTTGGAAGACGTCAAGATCTCGTTCAAAGAAGAAGTCCTCCAGGTTTTGGTGCTTCAGAAGAATTTCACCAGTGAATCGCCTGAGGATTTCCAGTTCCGCGATTGGATCTTGGAGTTATACGACCGAATTCCCGAAGACTTACGTGATTTGGTTGAACGTCAATATATGCACGAAAACTCAAGCATATCCAGAGAACAATTGACGATCCATTTTATGACAAGATTGACATCAAACTTCAATCTGAACTTAAACCGTTTGGTTGGATATGAATCAGAATTCGATAGTTTGCTTACTAAAATCACTCATTTGGAAGATATCTTGCTGGCCAAATCTAACCCTAATCTTGAAGAAAGAAACCTCCTCAACTTCAGAATCGATAACCATAGAGTTTTGCTTCTGCCACGGTTGAACTTTATATATTGGTACTATGTTCGTCCAGTTTCAAGCCGTATATTTTCTGTGGTCTTGTTTGTTGCATCTTTCGTTATTCTCCAGTCGGAGTTCTTCCATTCGTCCAAATTTTCGTTGATGAATGTTCTCGTCTATTCGACGGGAATCAACAATCACAGTTTGTTACAATTGCTAGTTTCGTCGATTACCTTTTCGTACATGTTGTTTGCCTCACTTAATTCGCTTACCTCGTTGAAGGTCTTCAACATGTACCATTTGGTTCCTCACAACTCTGATCCGGTTTCTGCCTGTTTCTACACAACATACATAGCAAGATTGACTATTCCGTTGTCGTACAACTTCATCTATCTCTTCAAGTCTAGAACGTCTGTGTTTGAAACCTGGTACGGTCAATCCATCCATTTGACTGGGTTGTTTGACTTAATGAACAACTGGATTCCTCGCTTAGTGTTGCTTCCTGTGGTGTTGACTGTGTTCCATGTGTATGACAAGTTGAAGAAGAAAATCGGCTTAAACTCCGACTTATACGACTCTTGGGCATTGTTTGACGACGATGAGTTAGAGGGCAACAGCACCAACGACATTGAAAACTTGAACAATAAACGCAAAGATGTCATTATCGTCGAGGCTAAAAGGATAGTTAATAGAGAAATGGCCAAACGACAACTGCGTCGTAGAGATAGTTCCAACTCTACAAACAACTTGCGTACATTCAACTTGTCTCAGGCTGCAAATACTAACTATGAAAACAACAGACGCAGTTTCCACGATACTCTTGTGAACTCAGCGTTGGGCAACCGTATCGACGCTCCATATCACGACGATATACTGGACACATCTGCACAGCCAACCATGTGGGGTAGACTTGGAGGTACGTTCAGCGGTATCCGAGAGTCGTTAGCCAGATTCTCAGGCAACAATAACAGCGGTAGCAGTAGTAATGTCAGTGGGTTGTATAGAGACGAGCCACTTGACGATTTTAACTACGACGACGATGCTGACGAAAATGTTGTATTGTAAAAGAACATGCAATGAAGTAACAGTCGTATAGATACAATTTAATATACTATAATTAATACTAATAACTCCAATATCCACCAATATTTCTGAAAACGAACAGCTGGAGGAGCCGTATTTCGAGACCTCTCAAAATCAAGGAAATTCAAACCCGCTGCTCCAGCTGAAATATGAGATATGGCCAATATCAAAGCCTGAATATACTTGCGATTCCAGAATAGGAAAGGCCGAATACTAAAGCCCTCAACTATGAAATTATGGATCCAGTTGTAAGTGGTGGTGTTGTTCTCGGGCATTATCAAGATCATGAGTCATCTCGTAACTTCCAGAAGAACAACCGCCTCCATTATCAATACACCATTAGTAAGATATTAGAAATGTCTTGCTGGAATGAAACAGGTTGATCCAGAAATCGCATCCCATCGATTGCAAAATTTTATAATCAACAAAATCTCTGAACACACCTCCTTGGCAATTCCACAAATGTAAAGACTAAATTCAATCTATTTTTCGCTTATTAATCCTATCAAGGTAAAATACCATTGATAACTACGCTTTTGGTTAAACAGCAGCTGTCTCTGTGAGAAATCTAAGTTATTATTCCGAATCGGCCCATCGTTTGCACATTCCGGATTTCGTTTTTCCAAGGAGCTGTTAGTCCGACGCTAAGATAACAGTTGTTCTGTTCTGTGGTAGATACCTTCTCCTCGGTCTTAATGTTTATCTTCAAAGCTGTATTGTCCCGGTTATCTCGTTCGCTATTATTATATCCATCCTAATAAGGTTAATCCGTATGCAAAATAATTTGTTGACTAATTTGGAAAGTCCGCATGTATACATTATATTTCATTGAGTAACTCCGATTGCAATCTATTCAACTACATGAAATAGTGAATGGACGACGTAGCTCTAACATAGTAGAAGGACACTGGAGTTGCTAGTATTTAAGGCTATTGGAGCGACCATTATGACACGAGTTGAAAAGAGAAAAACACAACAACTTCACTGAGAGGACAAAAAAAATTAACCGAAATGTCCAAGTCTACGTCTACCACTGTTCCTGCCAAGTTCTCCGGATTCGCTGTCGATAAGCCAGAAAACTGGAACAAAGCTAAATTAGTCCAGTATGATCCCAAGCCTTTTAAACCTTATGACATAACCATCAAGGTTATCTGCTGTGGTGTTTGCGGAAGTGACTGTCACACTGTCTTAGGATCGTGGGGTCCTTTGAACAGAGACGATTTGGTAGTGGGACATGAGATTGTCGGAGAAGTTATTGAAATCGGTTCTGAAGTAACCAATCATAAACTCGGAGACATTGTTGCTGTTGGTGCTCAATCTGATTCTTGTGGAGAATGTGAACTTTGTGAGAACAACAACGAACAATACTGCCGTGATGGTATTGCTGCTACTTACAATTTTCCAAACAAGAGGTGTGGTGGATATGTCACTCAAGGTGGCTATGCGTCTCACTTAAGAGTCAATTCCTATTTTGCTGCTAGTGTTCCTAAAAATTTGGATGTACATTATGCTGCTCCTTTACTCTGTGGTGGGTTGACTGTTTACTCTCCAATTGTCCGTCACGGTGGCTATGACTTGAAGGATAAGAGAATTGGAATTGTTGGAATTGGAGGTTTGGGCTCCATGGCAATTCAAATCGCAAACGCATTGGGAGCCAAGGAAGTAGTCGCCTTTTCAAGAACTTCTGACAAGAAAGAAGATGCCCTCAAGTTAGGTGCTTCCAGGATAATTGCAACCAAGGAGGATCCAGATTGGAGTAAGTCCAATGCGGCAACTTTCGACATCATTCTTAATTGCGCCAGCTTTGGAAAGGGAGTCAACTTCGACTCATTTTTTGGAGCTTTGAAGCTTGGCGGCAAGTATGTTAATGTTTCTGCACCTCCTCTGGATGAACTTATCAGTTTAAGTCCAAGGAATTTGATTTTCGGAGGTTTTTCGATTGTTGGCTCTGTTATTGGTTCCATGAAGGAAGCAAATGAGTTGTTGAAATTGTACGCCGATAACAACTTGGCTCCATGGATCGAAAAAGTGCCAATAAGTGAAGAAGGAGTCCATACTGTGATGAATCGAATCAACGTCAGTGATGTCAAGTACAGATTTGTATTGACTGACTACGACAAGGCCTTCAACAACTAGTTTTATTTCATAGTCAATGAATGTTTCAAGTTTATACAATAAACGTTCAAAGTGTAAGTTTGTTTGCTAATAGAAAAATCAAGCATGAAGTTGATTTATCAATGAAAATATATACATTTAGTTAAGTCATTTTCAAGGATAAACTCTTCTATCTCCTCTCTAAAATGGGTGCAAAAGACTTATTGTACACTGGCTCTAATACCGCTACAGAAAATCTCACAGGAAGTACACCTCCATGCAGTTGCAACAAGGCGGATCTCCACATTTTTTCGCACCCAATCGGAAGCAAATGTCGTATTCCAGTGCGACATTGCCCCGGCTTATCTTCACCAAAGTGGAATCAGTTTCAAGCTACTTCCACTCTTCTGTTTTCTTCACCACCAAAAGGATCAGTGTTGCTCGTGAGACGCTTGTTTTGCTGTAACATCTTAGTATAGCAGTTTCCGAGTTCGGGCAACGTTCCAGCTCCTTTTTGCAACTCAATTGCTGCAAATTCTGGCATTTCTTGCTGGAGGTGTTTTCAGCTGGCATGACGACATTGTTTCCATCTTCATCTAGAGTTCACCTTTTGAGCTCCAGAAGGATCCAAGAGTCGGTACGATGCGTTCTGTCTACCATTTCGTTCACGGCTATTGACAGATCGCTGTCAATTCCTCTTTCTAAAACTACTCCACTCAAACTTGGCCGGCTTCGAGTGCCACTCATGAAAAGTCCATCTCACTTGGGTCACTTCACTCTGCGAGTCAATCGGCTCTATAACGAAGACAAGTACTCAGCAAATGTACTTCTGCTTCCAGACGACAAGACAGTTTTCAACTTCAATATTTTTGACGGCCATGGCGGTGACCAATGTCTGACGTACCTTCTGAACAACCTTTCGCAGGGAATCGAAGATGCCACAACTTTGCTCAACGACGCTGCAAGTCGTGACAAGTTGATAGAGACTTACTGGAAAAACATCGGAGGATACTGGAAACGGTGGTATAAACATCGAAACGAAAATTTCGAAGTAATGAAGGCCTTGTCTACCACCGAAGACTTGATAACTTTACCAGATGCCAGCGACGATTTGCATTTACGTCTTCCTTTGGCATTTCTCAATACAGACTACAACTTCTTTCTACAAGACGACAACCAGTCTGGCTCAACATGTACTACGGCATTGATTCAAACAGTACATTCGGAGCCTGGAGCGTTCCAACCGGTGTATGAGAACTATTTCTTCAATCGTAAAACAATCTCGAAGTTGACCATAGCACATGTGGGAGACACCAGTGCTATACTTGTAGACCGAGACGGTAAGGCTCATACGCTTACCCAGTCTCACCATCCCTCCAACCCTAGTGAAGCTTCCAGGTTGCGTAAGTACGCTGCCAACTTCTTCATGACCGATTCGTTTGGGGAAGAACGGTTCATAGCTTTAGCTAATACCAGAGCTTTTGGGGACATCAACTTCAAGCAGATGGGCGTAACGGCAGAACCAGAAGTGACTGAATATATAATTGGCGATGCTCAAACTATTCAGCAGGAGTTGAGCCCTGAACAGATCAAGACTCACACTGTAGGAGGGATGGGGGGCGACGAGAGTTTTCTCATTCTTGTGACAGACGGAGTTACCGACGTTTTGACTGATCAAGAAATCGCCGACATCGTCATGGTTCATTTCAATTTGAAGGGCCACGATATAGCATCACCACAGATGGGTGCCGAGGAAGTAATCAAATTCGTAGAGTACGTTGGAGGCAGTGACAACGCGACCTGTTTGATAATACGGTTGAACGGATGGGGTAAATGGCCTGTCATAGACCGAACAGGTGAACTCAGACAGGAACGGTTGAACGACTTCAATCCACGCGGAAGAAACTAGAGTTGACATAAATAGTAGTTTTGAGTACATTAGAGCAACTAGACCAGGGATATTTATTGTTTGTATGAACAAGGGGTGAAGCAAGCTTCTACTATTTATAGGACGTGACGTAACGTAAGATGAGTAAGTTAGATGAACAGATTTAGACTGAAAGAGCAACATAAAAGATATAAGATAAAACAATCCGCTAATTGAATTGATATTTGGATAAATGAAGCAAAAACATAGAGCTTGAGAAACTTCTCAATTATGAAAGTTGTGTTATGAGTTGTTCCCATTAAGTGAATTAGCTCTAGTTAGACATTCTTTTTAATTCTCCTCAACTTTTATGATATAGATATGATCATTCAGTCTTATTCTTAATAGTACTTTGATTGACTATCGATGCATCAATTCTTGGTGTATTTGTACATGAACTTCTTTCTTGTGGCAGCAAACTCACCCAATTTGGATCCCACCATGTTGTCGGTCACTTCGACTTCCACATACTCTTTTCCATTGTGAATCTGGAATTTCAAGCCTACAAACTGAGGAAGAATAGTACAACTTCTGGCGTTGGTTCTGATGGGTGTTCCGTTTTTGATAGCTTCCGCGATGGGCAAAGGCACCACATGTGGACCCTTCCATACAGATCTCTTCAAGACCGTTAAAGCAGGTCTCATTACGGTATTTATGCTTTAGTGGTGGAGTTTTTGTGATTTTCAGCCTTCAACAAGCGAAAAATTCAATCTAAAATTTGTACTTTTCACTTATTTTCACTGGAAAATCAAATCGAATATGAGCACGTGATTTATATTCACGTGTATAAGATCACGATTAAACTTTTCTAGATGAGCTTCTCTTCCTTAACTTAGAGATTTGTATATCTTGAATTTATGGTAATTATTCGTTTGGTAGCTGAATCGGCATGTTTGGAGCCAGATTCGATCCCACGGCGTTAGAAGAACCTACTGTTGTTTCTGTGACACAGAGGCGAAATCTCGTACGAAAAAGACGGCTCAGTCAGACTTCGTTAAGCAGCGATGAGCATGATTTGCAACTGCTGAAGAACGAAATCGTCGAAGATAGTGACTCTCTGAGTGATGACCTGAGTGATGACCTGAGCTCGGACGAAAGTGAAGAAGAAAGTGAAGAAGAAGAAAACGAAAACGAAAACGTTGTGAACAATGACGTAGCCAAGGATATTGATTCTGTAGAAAGCGAAGAAAGTGAAGATTCGGACCATTCCAATGATCCTAATGATGCTATGGATGTTGACTCAGAAGTAAATACCGAAGTCGATGTGGATTATGTCTCCAAATACAAAAGTGTTTTTGACAAGTTCAAAAAGTCTGTTCCTGAGACGAAGAAAATCGATTCTGAGTCCAGTTCGGAAGAAGAAGATGACGTAGAAATGCAAGATTTGATGCCTTTACCACAGCCAGCACTTCCCCGAGACAAACGATTAATATCTTCCAATTCACATCTTAAAAACTTAGACTGGTTAGCTACTCCCATCTACGCTAGTCCCGAAGATAGTAAACCATTTAGTGAATTCGAAATTTCTCCGTTTCTTCTCAAGAATCTTGAACGAGACAATTTTACCACCGCATTTTCGGTCCAGATAGCCATTATGGATATTCTCTTGCATGATATCAAGCGGAACAGATTGGAACCAGACGTTAAAGGAGATATTCTTGTCAATGCTGCTACTGGTTCTGGTAAGACTTTGGCGTATCTGATTCCCATTATTGAAGCTTTACATAATCGTGTTGTACCGCGAGTACGAGCTATCGTCTTGGTCCCTACAAAACCGTTAATAAACCAAGTCAAAGCGACTTTTGTACAGTTATCTAGAGGCACCAATCTTTCTGTTGTAAGTCTTAGAAACGATGTCTCTATCAAGGAAGAAGGGATTAAAATTGTAAATAGTCCTCCGGACATCATAGTGTCTACTCCAGGGAGATTGGTGGAGCATATTTCTAATAAGAGCATTAATCTTAATAGCTTACAATTCTTGGTGATAGATGAAGCTGACCGGTTGTTGAACCAATCGTTCCAGAACTGGTGTCAAGTATTGATTTCCAGCTTAGAAGGCGATGTAAATATTGCTGAAGAGTGGAAAATCACTCCGCAAAAGTTAATTTTCTCAGCCACTCTTACCACGGATTCTGGTAAGCTCTCGGCGTTGAAATTTCAGAAGCCTCGTCTTGTAATTGTTAACGACAGAAAGCAACTCGTTAACGAAATATTTAATGTTCCTTCATCTCTTTCCGAGTACACCATCCAGTTTGGTACAGCCAAGGCGTCTATAAAGCCATTGATTTTGGCCAAGTACTTGCTTGAGAACAATAAGTTGTCGAACGTATTGATTTTTACCAAGTCCAACGAAGCTTCTATCAGATTGTGCAAATTGTTAGAGTTGATGTTTGGCAAGTTGCACCCAAGCATGAACATAGCCTATATCAACTCTACCAACAATAAGAGTGCCATCCGTACGAAGATCTTGAAGGATTTCTCAACCCAGAAGATCAACATCTTGGTAGCTACAGATTTGATTGCTCGTGGTATAGATATTCTATCTATTACCGATGTGATCAACTACGACTTGCCCAACTCATCCCGTGAGTATGTTCATAGAGTTGGGCGTACAGCCAGAGCCAACCAGACTGGCCATGCTTACACTTTGTGTTTCGGTAAGGGAGAAGCTAAGTGGTTCAAGAAGATTATTCTGGATGTGGGTCGTGGTGACAAGACAATTGAGAAGGTAGAGATTGAGCTCAAGGAGCTTATCGTTGCGGAAGATGAAAATGTATATAACGAATGTTTGGAATCCTTGCTGAAGCAGGTATTCCACTAGTGTATAATAATAGACATAACTTATAGAGATGCAAATATTGTCATGGTAAAATAGATTCTAGAAATAGAGATGCAAGCAGAGGAATCGTTACCAATATAGAAATAGAGCCAGAGAGAGTTCATGTTCTACTGGTGTAGATAAAAATGTAGTGGTTCAACACTGTGGATTGAAATGAGCACTTTGATGTATGCTGTACTCGAGAAATCTATTTGTAATTCTTTCTGTAGAATGTCTACATCTTCTTCACATTCATACAGCTTTCATATATTCATGATTGCTTACATGTTTTTGCTGACGTCGTCTCTTGGATACTACTCTAAAATAGCTCTTTACTGGAATGCTCATCTGCAGAAAATAGATGCGAAATATAGAAATATCGAATTATTGGAATCGATTAATAATCTGATACTACTTTCATTCTTTTTTCGCATAATTAATACTATATCCGTAGGACAGCTCTGGATCATGACATGAGTGAGTTCAACCGGGACCTTGAAGCTCTTGGAGCAAAGCTTGTGGATCAGGACAGTCTTGAGACTTCCATCACAAGAAGAGCCAATGAAGCCCTTCTTTCCAAAGACGCGGAGTTGGACCAGAAACGTTTAGAAAAAGCTACGAAGGATTTGAACTCAACTTTAAAAAGAATCAGTATTCTTGAAAGCAGACTAAATAACCCGAGAACGAAGTTGAGCGAACGGCAGAAGCTCAGGGATGAAATCAAATGGTTTGAACAGAATGAATTGGTACCGCGAAGACGCGATGTAGAAGATATCACTGCCAGGCTCGAAGAAAGCAAGAAACAGTTGGATGGAGCTCAATCTGCTAAAGAAGGCAATACTGTGGAATCGAAGAATGAGAAGCTTCCAGGAGAAACAGAAAAAGAATTCTTGATCAGAACTGGAAAGATTACTGCGTTTGGAAATATCAACTCTTTCCAACAGATTGGTCAAGAAACAGAACAAGTGAAGAGTCATGTATTTTTACGAGCTCCAGGGTTTGAGGATACCCAGACAATGAAAATTGAGAAAAGGAAAGAAGATTTTGATATGGATAACACAGTAGAACAGGATAGCATAGATGAAGATGAAGAATCATACGATGATAACGGAGCATTACTTGAAGATCAGGATCGTGACCAAGATTTTCAGGATACGCAAGAAGATTTAGGAGAAGATTCTGATGGTTCTGTGTATGAAGTCGAAAAAGAAGAAGACAGTAATTCTGATTCGGAGACACCTATAGTCAAAACGGAAGAAGACGATTTAATTGAAAATAACAATTACGATTCAGAAGAACTTAACGATGCTGAAGAGGAACTGTCCACTACGTATCTCCGAAATGTTGATGATGGAGACGAGCTTGTCTACCAACAGAGACTTAGACAGTGGGTTTCCAGAAGAGCCAGTCTTCGTGGAACTGAGGTTTCGGATTCAAGCAAGCAAGAGTGGTTCAAACCTCATCCCACGATTCCTGACGCAGTGCTTAACAACCAATTCAAATTACCTGGCGATATTTACCCGTCCTTATTTGACTATCAAAAGACGTGTGTTCAATGGCTCTGGGAATTGTATTCCCAAAAGACAGGAGGAATTATTGGTGATGAAATGGGATTAGGAAAAACGATTCAGGTAATTTCTTTCGTAGCAGGTCTTCACTATTCTGGACTACTTGACAAACCGGTACTCGTTGTAGTGCCTGCTACGGTATTGAACCAGTGGGTTAACGAGTTTCACAGGTGGTGGCCACCTTTACGTTGTATCATATTACATAGCATAGGCTCTGGGATGGGGAAGAGTGCTGTTAGATCTGAAGAAAAACTTGAAGAGTTTTTGGAAAATAGTGATCCTACTCAGTCAAAGAACTCTTTACGTGGCATCAACAGTCAGATAAATGCAAAGGAAATTGTTGACAGAGTTATGGAAAAGGGACATGTCTTGGTGACAACTTATGTCGGCTTGAGGATATACTCCAAACATATTCTTCCACGAGAATGGGGATATGTTGTTTTGGATGAAGGTCACAAGATTAGAAACCCAGACCTGGATATTTCATTGACTTGTAAGCAAATTAAGACCTACAACAGAATAATTTTGTCTGGAACGCCAATCCAGAATAACTTGATAGAGTTATGGTCATTGTTTGATTTTGTCTTTCCCGGACGTTTGGGGACTTTACCTGTATTCCAGCAACAATTCTCTATTCCTATAAATATGGGAGGGTATGCCAATGCTTCGAACATACAAGTACAAACTGGGTACAAGTGTGCTGTTATTCTTCGTGATTTGATTTCGCCGTATTTGTTGAGAAGACTCAAAAGCGATGTCGCTCAGGATTTGCCTAAGAAAAATGAGATGGTTTTGTTCGTGAAACTAACTCAAGTTCAACAGGAGCTCTATGAAAAGTTTTTGCATAGTGAGGAGTTGAGCTCTATATTGAAAGGCAGACGAAATGTCTTGATGGGTGTTGATATACTTCGAAAAATATGTAATCATCCTGATTTGGTAAATCGTGATATCCTTGAACATAAGAAGAACTATAACTATGGAAATCCTGTTAAGTCAGGAAAAATGCAAGTTTTGAAGAACTTGTTGCAATTATGGCAGAGTCAGGAGCATAAGACGTTGTTGTTTTGCCAGACCAGACAGATGCTCGATATCTTAGAGAAGTTTGTAGCTAATCTCAGACTCTTGGATATCGATCGTCCTGGTGAGGAAAAGCCAGATGAATATTTTACCTATTTGCGAATGGACGGGTCAACTCCAATTGCCAAGAGACAGGATCTTGTGGATAAATTCAATTCTGATCCTAACTTACATGTTTTCTTGTTGACAACTAAGGTAGGTGGACTTGGTGTGAACTTAACTGGGGCTGATAGAGTTATCATTTACGATCCTGACTGGAATCCGTCTACAGACATCCAGGCTAGAGAAAGAGCATGGCGTTTGGGCCAGAAGAAAGATATTACGATCTATCGATTAATGACTACAGGGTCGATTGAAGAAAAGATATATCACCGACAGATATTCAAGACATTCCTCACCAACAAGATTTTGAAAGATCCCAAGCAGAGAAGATTCTTCAAAGTCAACGATTTGCACGACTTGTTTACTTTGGGAGATCAAAACGAGGTCGGAACAGAAACAGGAGACATGTTCAATGGATCTGAAACAAACTTTGGAGGCAACAAGACGAGAGCTCCTTCCACTTTGCTCAAGAAAAAGCACAAGAACGACGACGATTTCTATAAGGTTGCTAGTATAACTGGAGTTTCAAAGTTGGACAAGTTTCAGGGTGATGAGGAAGAAGAGGAAGTGAGCGGAGAGTCTCGTGATGAGAACAGAATCATGGAAGGCATCTTTGCTAATAGTGGTGTACACAGTGCCTTGAAGCATGATGAGATTATCAATTCTAGTAACCAAGAAATGTCTCTTGTTGAAAAAGAAGCTAGCAAAGTAGCCAACGAAGCAGCTCTGGCATTGAAGAGATCCAGAAAACTAGCCAGAAGAAATGAAATTGGCACTCCTACGTGGACAGGTAAGTTTGGCTTAGCTGGTAGGTTTGGCCAGAAGAAGAAAACAGTATCAGGTAGGATAAATAAATCTAGTGGCTCTGGTGTGCTATCGTCAGAGTCGATTTTAGGAGAGTTGAAGCAGAAGAAAGCAGTCAGAGCTTCTGTGTTCACCAAAAAATCCAATTCCAGTGAAAATAATGAAGCTGTGGATAAGAAGGCCACAATCGAGAAATTGGTTACTTTCTTGCAATCTCGGCCAGATTCGTTCGGAACGTCGCTGGTGATCTTGAAGAATGCTGGTGTTGCCATGAAAGACGAAAACGACATGATCCTTATTCGCTCAATGCTACGGGAGATTGCTGTATGGGATTCTGGTAGAAGTGGATGGAAGTTGAAGAAAGAATTCTCTCAGAATGAAGAATTGTAATGGGTATAATTATAGACGTATTATTAAACGGGGCGTAAGAAGCTAGAAGTACAGAAGTGCAAAGAAATTCATATGAATTCTATATTAGTATTCTTTTTAAGTTCCACAATTGTAAATTCCTTCAAAAATATCTACGTAGACTGTAGGGAGAGGTTCTGAGAAGGGATTTACTTTTGATAGTTTCAGATCTTTCCAAAGAACTCACATATTTGTGCCTCCGCCATTACTTTTCGCAACTATTTTTCGCAACTATACTGCTTCAGGTCCGGAATATCGGATCGCGATCGGAGCTTTTTTCAATTTCTCAAATGGGCCTAACTTTTCATTTGATTTCTACTTTTTCTTCTAGAAGTATATAGAGACCCCAAAGATGACGTTGCGTACGTTCTATAGATTGGCATCTACCGCCAGAAGGATAGTGGCGACTTCTCCAGCTCCCGTTTATGATACAGGCTGCACGTTTTGCTCGGTTCCTGAGTTGCCATCTGATAAGCAGATCGATTTCCAAGCTAACTTGAATGGAACCAAGATTTTACCCTGGAAACATGTTTTGATATTGACCCATGGATTTAGTGATTTTTCCACTATGCCCTCAAAGATCGAACTTGTGCCTGGTTCATTGAGCTCAGAAATAAACCTGTTGAAGAAACACATAATCAGCCCTCACCATCCCATCTTGGTGCTGAACATCTTGTTGAAGTCTCACAAGAAAGTTCTACAAGAATATGGAATTGATGCAGAAAAAGACCCTCGGAAACAGTTGGTATACTTGTACCCTGACAATAAGGTGATCAAATTTGACTTGAATCACACTCAAGATTTTGTACGAAAGTATCTTGTTCCTCAAGCCAGCGAGCTAGCACCAGTGTACAATCCTTTCAAAGTTGCGGCCGAAGAATCATCTAGTAAAAAGACGGAAGAGCCAGTAGCCGGCCATAACTTCGACGAGTTCACAGTTGATAAGAACTTGGTGCTTATATGTGGCCACGCAAAAAGAGACATTCGATGTGGACAGTTGGCTCCATTGCTAGAAAACGAATTTGAGCAGGTTCTACACCGTGAGAATTTGAGCAAAATAACAGACTTGGGCCTCATCTCTCATATAGGTGGACATGCCTACGCCGGCAACGTGATCTACTTCCCTAAAGAAAACGACAAGGACATAATCTGGTATGGAAGAGTGTTTCCTGAAACGGTCCAGGGCATTGTGAGTGAGACTATTAAGAAGGGCACAATCATTGCTGACTTGTACAGAGGAGTTCTTCCCCAAAACTAGACATTCTTGCATGTTGTGCATAAATGTTGATTCGATGATGTCTTTATTAACCTAGTCTAATCCTAATACTGCTACACTACAGACTGGGCTACACTACAGACTGAGCAGCTCTTATGCTGTACGTGCTTAAAGTTCCATTCTGAACAATAGGAACGGCAGTATCAACTGACATCAAGTATGTATGTATGGAAGCCAGTTTCGGAAAATATCCCTCGCTAAAGCTTTCCTATGTCGCCGCTTCATGTGCATTTTGAGGCAGACATTGACCTACCGTCCATTGGAATATTGCCGTTTATGTTTGCGAAGAAGTACTAGTGCGTGTTGGAAGTAACGAGTGAAGCCAAATCTGATATCATGTCAAGAAAATCTTGTTGAATAAACCTTCAGATAACTCCTTCGCCAGCGACGTCATCGAGCTGGCAAAAAGATAATCGAATAGTGTCACATGAGAGCCCGTTGGTGAATCTGACTTTTCTCTTACATCCGGCAATGCATGGGCTCTTCCATTAGACGCTTTCTTACATGATTATGGCCTGCTTTCCGGTATGAACTCTCATGTGAAGAAGCATACGGCGGCATTCTACATTGTACATGCAAAGATTTGGAAGAAAATACTACAACAACGAAGTTTAAATCCGATGCACATAGCCAACAAAAACGTTCTCAAATTCATGCAATGAAACAACCAGAAAGACCTTCCATACACCGACACCTATGGTATGCGGACATCTTTCTTCATTGGGCAAAATCACTGGACGGACCATCACATGTAGATCGGGAAATTGACTAGTTTGGGCACAAGTCTGGATTATATCTGAAATATGATACATACAGTATTTCCCATCCACTTTACGCACCTCCCTTATCAGAAATGGTTTAGAACAGTGCAGAATCATAAAATATTTGACGCAAAGACAAACCTAGAATATTCGGGCGATTTATATACTCTCCACGCTAAAGAATACAATCTCCTTTTTAAATTTTTTGGGTAGAATTTCTAACACGAATCTTTCTCTCTGACTCTAATTAGAATACTATCAGCAGTGTACATGTTTGCAATCTTGCGTGATTCTTACAACATGATATGGAATCGTTTCGTTCAGATTCAAATCTGAAGGCAGTCCTTAGAGCATGATATTGGCACGAAATAGCTTCACGGCGGTCTCGTTAGTGCGACTTAGACTGAAAATAGGGTAGGCGAGATTTAGTTGTGAAATAAATATGGCAGGAAATCTGTAAGGATTCAATATGCTTAATGAATCTTTAACGAACACAGCAGTAGTCTTCAATTTTCTTCGCGAAGAAGAAGTCGTTATTGCAGTGGGTTTGGATTTTCTAGGTAGCAGATTCTCATTCCGTTTACTTTTTTGTTGATATTGAACAGTCCAAGCGTCTTCGCATAACATTAAGACCAAGATCAGGGTGTTGAAGAAATATTTGAATCCAAATCAATACTAGTATCTATTGTCTCCAATCCAATAGCACATATGCTGAACATGACATGGAAACTTCTTCATCATTTACCTAGATTGCCTCTTATCTATTGCTGATACAGCTTTCCGTCCGATATTACTTCTCCAAATGCTCAAATGTCAACGAAAGAATTCAAAAAAATCGAAAACGTGAATCTGCCATCTCTAAGTGGAAGGAAACGCCTTCACCTAAACTAGACAACGAGCATTGTGAATTTGTCTACGAGTTGGTTGGTGAAAGTGATTCTACTACTTAGAACGAAACCGTGCAATAATTAACTGACAACTATGAAGAATTCAAAGTAACAAAAGTGTTCTTCAAATGTTTCTTCGTTACTTTTCCTTTGGTAGATTATTATTAACAAGAAAGGAACTGGGGTTTATGATTGTAAAACCTCAGTCTTTGAAGCTTTGACTAGGTCATAAAGCAGAACCTATTTGATCTCAACGATTTATTGTTAAATTACGTCTAACTTTGCCCCAAACCACAGAACAGGAAGTGAAAGGGAAAGATAAAGAGATAGCTTCGTAATTCACATAGCATTACTCGAGTAACAGTTACAAAGTTTAGCTGTTCATAAAACAAGCTATCATTGATAGACACCCAAATCAAAATTATGGACAATGCCCTCTCATTGAAGTAAAAGTTCTGGAATAGTTATTGAAGCAGAATGATACAAATGTAAGTTCTTACCTCTCAGTTCTCCATAATAAACCCAATTGAACAATATTTGCTTCTATTGAATCAATCTAATAGCGACCAGTTTCTACGAATGGATACTGTAGAAGGGGAATGTCTAAAGCTGCCAATACATTACCAACAGAGAACTCCTTCATTGTATAGAATACTCAGTTCGTTACTTCGAGAATTGTCTCAATATGTAACCGATACAAAAAGTGTTAAATTCTTCTCTAGTACTAGACGAGTCAGATTCCAAAAGTGATATTAACTGTTTGAGTGATTTGTAAGTATTTTCATATATAATAATTGCTGAGATCAATTTCCTCATACTGAACCGATTTGATCTCTTTTAAGGCTCTCTTCCGGTAGTGTTGCAAATAGAATTCAACTTGATTCATTTTTGAGACATGTGAACTCAGTAGCCCTGGTAGTTTTCGAATCTAAATGTTTTCTGTACTGCTTAGTTATACATTCTGGTAGTTGGGCAAAATTTAAAACCGTGGTTCACTAATGGTTCATCCGAACTCTTGATAAGGGAGGTGCGAATAGTAGTGAAAAATATGTAGCTATTTTTGTCTTATGAGAATGAAGACGCACAATGCATTTCCATGCATATTTGTTGCAAATTAAGTTCATGGGTACATGTTCTCGAAGCAAGACAAACGCGTTGCAGAATTCAGGATTGTCTGAATTCTGCTCTTCACGACACTGCTTGCGACACCTTGGTCAGAAGCTTTCCGACAACAAACTTTTAAGAAAAATTCTTTAGTTCACTTTTTTGGGAGCCAACAGAAAGGCCACTGCCCTTATCTTTGGCAGGAATAGTTGCCTGTGCCGCATTCTCTTCATTTGGTCCCAGTAACACTTTTTACTTCCTGTGTTCTCAATAGCAAGTGGCAAATGTCGACTCAACTCAAGAGGGGAAGGAAGGGAACCAGAACAGAGAAGACAATATGTTGGAGGCTGCATACTGCATCTGCGGACACAGAAGTTAAAAAGGTTTCTGAAATAAGTTCCAATTTTTTTTTGTCATGGCTCCTTGCAATGCTCTAACCACCGACAAATAGGGGTCTACTCCTCAATTGAACGACAGATATGAAAGTTGTCTAACTCGGAAAATTGTTCTAACAATTTTCAAAAAGAAACCTACATAATAGCTAATATTCCAGTGCTCATGTTCCCCTGCTGTGCAGTCTATAGTTGCTTCTTGCGTTGATCTTTGGGTTCAATAATGATCGGCGTCGAGTTACATCTAGGAGTTGATATTGATGAATTGCAAAACTTATTGGTAAAATTCATGAAGGTCTTTAACGAGGCTTTTCGATTTCCCAACTTTCTCTTTATACGACGGCAAAGAAATTGGAGGAAGAGGCCATAGTCAAATACGTTGGAAAGCTATTAAGGAGATTTTTGAACCTTCTTCGAAACACTAACCGAGTTCCTTTCAAAGTCACCGACAGTTGTCAGTCATAGGAATCTATTCCCTTGAACTCCTTGATCTTGTTGTTGCAGTCCAAATTCTTAAAATATGTTGTAGCCATTGATCTTCTTGAATTGACCACCGAAGCCTTTGATATTTTTCGATCTGCTATATTGCATTGGATGGTTATTTTATTGAATAATTGCTTTATTATCATCGGTACCATATTCTTGTTCCCTTCACGAACCAATTTTCCTGAAAGGAAGATCTGTCAGTGACTCCCGTCTCTTGGGCTTTTGAAAGCTGTTCAGGTTGGAAACCACGAATGTTCAATTCAGATGTCAATTTCATTTAAGTGTGGTCTGCAATTTTAAAAGGAATTGAAACAAATAAGCTCATAAACTCCATTCAACTTGAATTCGTCATAATAGGCAATCGGTCATGACAGACACTTTTAGTTAGAGTAAAGGTAGAAAGCTGCTGAGTCTGACCTTCAATAATAAGCTGACTTGCTATTCAAATTAGAAATACGCTGGTATCTTAGGGGGTTTTATTATTACAATGAAGGAAACTCCCCCCTAATGGACCAGGTAAAGTGCAACATCTGTGAAGAAAAGGAATCAGACTTCTAATGGGCATTGTATTGTATATTCTCAATATCTGCAAGTATGGTTTGGGACTTCGATGTTGTTAAGACCCAGCTGTCTCTCATACATTGAAGTATAGTCGTTTTGAACAAATGGCCAGCGTACTAGAGAAGGCTCTTTGATGACTGCAATTAGCAATTTTTCGGCAACCTCCTTTCTACAAAGTGTTTCAGAATCTACAAATTGAAACAGAGAGGCTATGGTCGATCAGAATTACGGGAGAGATATTGCGCGGTGGGGTTGCGGTACCGAAGTTACCATTCTTGCACCAAAATTCATAATATTGTTTGAAGGCATGTCTATAAGTATCATGCAATGCGGTGCACCAACATGTACAGTCACTTCTGCAGTGATGAGAGTGATTTTACGAAATACCGTAGATTTGAATGTACCTTCTTCACAAAGGCACGTCAACCATGGTACCAATATGCACAAAATAGACCGGAGTGTGCCATGGGGAGAGAAGGTTATGGGGGAAGATTGTGTTGATATTTTACTTGTAGAGGCAAATCGGGCTCTGAAAATCTACGTAGAAAAGTAAAAGGGGAATTGCCATCGTATGCGTGATATAGCATCGTAAAATATTTGCCCGATTGGACATGTGTGTTTTCTAGTGTCTGAAGTAATTGAGAATCTTCAGGGCAGTAAGGAGCCCCTAAACTCGAGTGGGATTTGAAGTTCATGTTGTCAGAATCACTTGTCTTATTTGACAAGCACCGTCTTCATCATTTTTCCAGTGCTCTTTTCAAGTTGGTTTGTTTAGGCTAATAGTTCGAGACGTAGATTGAATCTGATAATACAAGTGAGGAAACCATTACGTACCATATTTTGATGTAGCAAGCGTGATGCACATTTGTGATGCATTGTCGAGATGAAAATTACACAACTTTCTGAATAAATAATAATAATTCAAGCGTCAAGTCCAAATTATAATTGGCCAAAAAAGGACCACCAATTTCAACCCGGTAAATAGGTTATCTTGCGACTGATTTGCAATCGGGGGAGTACAATTTGTGTACCTACCCCCACCATTCTCAGTTTCCATTCGAGACTCTACAAATGAATAGTAATACGGGCATTTCCCGTATTCTGCTTCACTAAAACTAGTTGCTCGAGTGTACCAACCCATTTAGTTGCAGTGTCATGTGGAATTTCATCTCTTGCAGGATGCAGCTACCAAGATTAATATAGTTTGCCCTTTGCCCTCATTCTGAGAACTGGAAAGGGAAATATTATAATATTTTTTCTTTTTGCTGCATGCGGACATGATTTTGAGTTCCGATTTCTTTTATTTTAAGGTTTTAGTCAACATGCAAGGCATTTCCTGTATGGACTTTTAGTAAGTGTCTGATAATATTCCAACTCCTTCGTGTCCGTACAAGATAAGATGGTTGGGCTTCTAAATGTTAACATTTTCAACTGAGACTGCTAGATGGGCCGTATGGCGGGCCATATTTGATCTGGGTCTTCTAGTCTAGATGTATTTCAACGATGGCTTATAGAGCCAATGGGCTTCTAGAAACAGCCAGAGTTTCCCTTCTCCGACACAGTTTCATCGTCCGGGCATGCGTATGATGCAGAGGGAATTATTCGATCGCGATTGTGTACTCTATCGCATTATGTAGCTGTGCCTCTCGTTAAGACGAGCGTTTCTGGCATTAGCGGCAGCATCGCCGGAAGGACAGCACTTTAACTTACAAAGGCTGATGTCGTCGAAGATTATTAAAGTTTTCGACGGAGTAATAGAGGAAAAGAGTTAGATATTCTTCTTGTGCGTCTGCAAGAATCCTTCAACTCGAGAATTTTGGCTTAAAGAGGTTTAAAGTAAATATGAACTGCAACTGGGAGAGTTGGAGACAACCCGGTATCGATATTGAGTTCTGATGTCCACTTTCTACTATATGATTGTTTCTAAATCATTAAGCACGGCACCAATGTGTTGCTCCGGATATTGGGTAAGTTCTCCGTCTTTGATATTCGACAAACCATGGATGCCGGAACTAGACACAAATGAAAGCAAACGGTTTTTCTACACTGTTCTGGCGCTGATCAAAATTTGAAAATCTGGTCGTAATTGACTTCCCATATATTGGGGTCGACAGTACAGTCAGGTAATAACTGTACAGATGAAAATAATAATGTTTATAATAATTGTTATATTCTTTTGTGATTCTGCCTGTAGATATTCTCCTCATACTTAAGTTAGTTATTGTCGCGGAAAACCAGAGTAAAACCTTGTTTCACAGTGGTTTTCTTTGCATTGCAATGCTCGAAGGTCTCCCCTAGGTCGAAACCTTAAAATGCGGTTCTCAATTTCATCCATTGTACTGTTGTTGTCGAATGGCGGAGGGAATGAACAACAGCTTGGAACACAGCTAAAAATCCAGCTAGGTTTTGGTATTATGACGACATATGTACGTGTATGCAGGTTGGGATTTATTACCCGTGTATCGTGCCTGTAGCCATCCCAAATTGGAAATGGTGCAGTATATGTCTGAGATTGAAATTGTCTGTCTGAACTGGCGAGAATTATTTTTCTGGTGGTGTACAGGACAACATCTTCAGTAGCAGTCCTCCGACGGAATATAAGATTGGTTGCTGTAGTTTGGAATCCCGTTGCAGACCTGGATGGTACAAAATTGAAACTCAACCAGGTGGATTAACCTGGAATCTCTCAAATCTCTCTGGGATCAACTTCCATGTGAATGGAATCCATCGCGAGCAAGCTTTTTGCCATATGACAACTGTCCGCTTACAGTATGCTGTGAAAAAGAATTTGATTATAATTATTTGGCCAACATTATCAGTGTACATCAAACGTGCATTCAAGTTCACAGGCAGTAGCCTCAAATTAGTGGGCATCAAGTATTTATTTTTTTGCTGGCTTCAAGTATGATCCAAACGATATTCCGCAAGAGAAGCCAATTGCCAGATCAGAGTTGGGTACTCGTTTTTTAGAGGGCTTTTGGTAGACGGCGATAGCAATGTAGATCTCTACGGTAGTGACCGAGGAAGAAAGTGAACCAATATTTAATATTAGAGTTTAGCTGAAAATTGTAGACGAAAGTGTAACGGTAGCCGATTGTAGTTTGGCTTGCCTCGTATAGGCACCCAAAACTCATCGATTCAAACCATTGCCAACCTACAGTCTCTACAGATTCTACAATGATGCTGGCAGGGCTCACTCTCGACTAAGAGAAGTTCTACAGGCTCTTGCTCAGACGATACATGCTGCTACCGATTGTTCTATCGTTATATAGTTATGCCCGAGTAACAGCAGTACAGAAAGGTGAAATGTTAGTACAATCAGAGCCCATTCAATGCATATGAGCCAAGAAGGCTACTATGTCAATTGAAGTGATTGGGATGAACCATTCCAACAAGTTCAATAACTCCACTATTTGAGCCTTATCTTAGCACGGCTTTGGGGACAAAAGAAGTCTCTTACAATAGTGGTGGAGATGGATTTCCACACATTGACATTTGCACTCAGTATCCACCATGTGGAAAGACGTACGATCCGACAATTTTTTGCTACCCCTTTTAATTTCTACGATGAACTTCCAGAGAACGAGCCAACCAATAAAAATAGGCTTTCGAGTCTGATCCTCCACAAGGCATGTCTAGAAGATGAGCGATGATAATATTGTCGTTTCCCAGCTGCACAAGGCTTGAAGTGCAACTGAAAACTGCGACACGAGAGCTTGTTTCAAGTTTTTTACGTTTCCGATAATTGAAACTTGTGGAAGTATGCCACTCAGGTTTCTGGAAAATTAGGCGTTAAGTGATAGACAAATTTTTTTGTCTGATTTTCAATTTGATTTACATTTTCATTTTCATTTTCTAATTTTCGGGCTTTCACGAATTGGCGGTGATAATATTTGAAAGAAATGTCACGCCATCAGAGCCGGAATGTTATTGGTGGGATAATGTGAGTTTGACGTGACTCAAGGAATTGCGAAAGGTTAACATTGACAGGTCGGTGTTAAGAAGCATCGCTTGCTTACACTTGATCCACCTCGGTGAAAATGTCTTGATCCACACTGACTTTTTCGTATCATTTATGTATTAGTCATGCACATCCATTCATACATTGCATACGCATCATAATCAAATGATTTATTTTTTCACTTCCTGGTTCTTATAGACAGACTTTCTAATAATTTTTTTTATTTTTGGGGTTGCTGTACAATCCAAAAAATGTACATGAAAACTACAATACTTTAATAGCAGTGGCCCCCATTTGTCTTGACTGTAGTAAATAACTTCTTCGATTTTTTTATATATTTCATAGCTACTACTATTTTTCTGTTGTTCCAAATCGAAATTGGGTTAGAAATACTGGAAGTAATATATAACTTTGTACCTGTTCCATTTCAGTCCTAATTTTTCTGATTTTATTTTGCCCAAAAATATTTTTGTTCTGCCACCGGTGAGATTTAAATCATAACATATATTTATATTATATATATACGAGAGTACCAGGAATCACAACTTTTCCAGCTCATCTCCATACTTTTGAAAGTGTTGCTCCTCTCGGTACATCAGCACAGACCTTCCTAGCATCGGCTATTTTCACCATTAGCCGCATATCGTTCTCACGGCCTCCATCTTTGACCAGAACCAAACGTCCACCTTGAGTTCTCGGAAGAATCGTCCCAAAGAACCAAAATCAACCTTCGAATCACGCCAATTCGACTCCACCGTCTGAAGCACGAAGTATCTATACTAGACCGTTGAAATCGGGAGTCTTTGTCCAACAAACACAGCCAATTTCATCCTCCAGTCCATCTCAGCTTCCAGAGCCCGTTCTCAAGCTGACTTTGTTCGTGTGTTGATTCCCGCTTAGCCATATACATCTTCAACTAGCTCCGACTAGCTCCCACCGGTAATCCCAACCATAGAAAGAGCTTATATCGCCGGCAAAGCTATCTTAGCCCCCAATTACCCCCCAAAACGCACTTGGCTAAAGCGCAGAAAAAATTTCGAAGCAGAATCCACCCTCACTCTTGCGGAAAAAAAATCCAGTCTCACTGTTTTTTTGATATCTTGAATAATTGTTTGTTTATTTGCGGTTGCTAGCACTTCAGTCTGGTTCACAGCAAGACATACACAGATATCCACAAGAGCCAGCAGTCACGTTCCTCGATCCTCTGCCCCAGCTTGTAATAGCCAGTTCAATTGTTGTAAACAAATACAACCTTGAGTACTCGCAAAGTGTACCTCATTGGAAAACAACAAAGAGTAATAACAAACAACAATAGTAGTACAAGTAGTGTTACCTATAATATCTCAGTGTTACTTACAGCATATCGTTTCGAACGCGTTCTTCCCGATCCCTTCAGTCATTTCCCTAGCACGGTAGCTGAACATCATCATCTGATCGTATTGATCGTCTAGTGGTATCGTAGTTCAAGAGAAGTTGGAAAATCTGTAGAAATCTTTTTTCCGGTCATCTGAACACATTTATTCCTGATATCTTGACTGTATTCATTCCTTCATCTGACACATCTCCATTATGAACGGCAACTTCAACAACGGCTTGCAACAGACGTCGGCCACGGCCCAACAGTATCCTTCACAGCCGTACGGCTCGTACTATATCCAACAAGGCCAACCCCAAACGACGCAGTCGATACAATCCACAGGGCAGCAGACCCAGCAGCAACAACAAGTGCAAGGTCAGCAGCAAGCACAACATCTGCAGCTGCAACAGCCGCAAACAGGCGCGTCTGCGTCTGATTATTATGTCCGCTACCAGACGTCGTACGGTGCTGCTCCACCAAACTACTCCATGTACCAGCAATCGATACCAGGCCAGTTGTCGCAGCCTCAGCCTCAGCACTACAACCAGATGGCCTCGGCACAGACCGGCGCTACCACTGCCTCGTCCTACGGGTCAGCAGCGGCTGCTGTAGCTAGTTCCAGCGTTGGAACGACGTCTAACACCCAATCTACGCCAATTCAGGACACCATCAACTCCTCCAGCAACTCCACTGTTAGCCAGTATCAGCCTCCGGGAATCAGACCCCGTGTCACCACCACAATGTGGGAAGACGAGAAGACGTTGTGTTACCAAGTAGATGCCAACAACGTCTCAGTTGTCAGAAGAGCCGACAACAACATGATAAACGGTACCAAGTTGTTAAACGTAGCCCAGATGACGCGTGGTCGTCGTGACGGGATCTTGAAGTCGGAAAAAGTTCGTCACGTCGTCAAGATCGGATCCATGCATTTGAAGGGAGTTTGGATTCCCTTCGAACGAGCATTGGCCATGGCACAACGAGAAGGTATTGTAGATTTGTTGTACCCCTTATTTGTTCGTGATATAAAGCGAGTTATACAATCAGGAGTAACTCCTAGTGCTAGCAACGCTGCTTCTACTGGTGCTGCATCTGCTGCTGCTGTTAGTTCGAAGGCTACATCGACACCAACACCAGCTGTGCAACCTTCGCTCAACAGCTTCTATCTGCAATATGGTCAGCAATATGGCCAACAGTACTCTGCACCACAAGTCAACGGTACAGCAGGTACTGCCTCCGCTGCATCTGCAAGTGCCACCACTGCTGGTGCATCTACGGCAGGAACCTCTGCTACGGGCCAGCAATCGCCACAGCAAGCCACATCGTCTACCGCTACTACCGACAGCTATCAACAGCAGCAACAGTTGCAGTTTCAACAGCAGGCCCAGCTGCAAACTCTTCCCCAGCTGCAACAACAGCAGGTTTATGGCTACCAGCAACCATACTACGCCGCCTCGTCTGGAGCCCCTAACCAATACTATCCATACAACCCTACTGCTGCTAGTTATTCCAGCTACGGGAACCAGCCGGTGTATTCGCCTTTTGGCTACGTGAATCCCGTGCCTCCCCAAATGCCTCACCAAGCTCAGCAGCCTCATCAGCAGCAGCCACAACCAGCCCTGTTAGGTCAGACTAGCTCGCTAGCACTGGCTCAAACTTCTGCAGCCAATGGTAGTGCTGTTGCTTCTTCTGATGCTGCTAGCAAGAAGGAAGAAAAATAGAGTGAAAAGTTCAAGCCGGAATCATAAAGAGAAGAAATCAAAGATACGAAAGGTCTAATGGTTTTTGTGATAGAGCTACTACTTTGTAATATACTTTTATGAATACCGGCCATGAATTTTTCAAAAAAAATTATTGTTGTGGTTTATCTTCAGCATGATTTCTGGCATTGCTCTTGATTGCAACCGCAACCCTCCCGTTAATTCCTAGTCATACACTCCTCGTCTACCAGAATTGCTAGCAGAAGAGAGAGCTTCGTTCCACCAACTGTACATTTTTTTCTAAACAAAGATACTTAGAAGAGTTTTTGTTACGCTAGATCTATATTTTCATTTACTTGCTTCCCAAAATTACATTGCAGTACATCATTATAGTTGCTAATCCCTCGTTTTTGTTTTTGTTCCATTATGAGTATCCATTGTTTTACAACTAGTTCCAAGTTTGCTTTTGCTAATCTTCCTTCCTTTGTATTAAATAGTGTATTTATGTTCTATACTTGTCTTCATAGCGTAGCCAGAAGCGAATTATTACTCCTTACTTTAAAATTATTCATTAAACGATAATCTTCTTCAGAAACGTAGCCCTGACGCCTGCGCACACAAGCGGTGCAATGTGGACCAACTTGGCATATTATGTGCCCTAGTGGTTGCACCTACATCATGTGGGTAACAATGCGAGCAGCGTTTCGAAAACAGGTTTTTTGCGGCTAGCTCGCCTGTATCACACAAACTGTCTTTCTCGCCACCTCAAGCGACTTAGAGAGCCTCCTATAGATTAGGGGCAGTAAGGCGGTTATTGCGGTGGTATAAGTAAGGGGATCGTCGTTTACGAAACTGTGCTGCCCCCCAAGTGAAATCGCGATTGTTTCCAATGCACAATACAAGGTTTAATTAATAGGTTGCGTGAGCCCGCATGTATGCATGATGTAAGAAAATTTAATACGTTCGTGCAATTTTTAAAGTACCATCCCACATAAATACGACAAGAAAATGCCAGATGGTGTACCTGACATGCCTTGTGTGTTACAGTGCATCAGAGCATGACAGAAGAGTATTGGCATTAATATTAGCGTTAGCATCAGCATGGCCTAGCATTCTTCGGTGCATCTCCAAATGCAAGTTTGCTCTCCCTTTAGCTTTCGCTTCTGTAATATTCCTCTAAACCTTATAGACAGCTACAAACATATTGCATAGACGTATTATTTACCTGAAGCCATGTATTACTTCGGCTGGGAGCACGATTTGCATAGCGATAATCAATGGAACCTGGCTCTAAACTCTGAGTCTAAATAGCTCAGCAATCCTACCCTTTACGCCAGAGAGATTAGCGGTTCTGAGTTTTGGGACCATGTAGTAGATAATTTTCCTTTTCACAAAACAGTTTATTTTTGCGCCGTAACAGACAAAAAAAAGTCATTGTCGTCTTCAAATAAGTCTAGCCCTTGCCCATCATACGAAATATGCTCATGTGACATCATGCCAGTCATCTTATGGCGTTTTGGATAAAGGCATTTGAGCCAATAGCGGCCCTCCAAAATTCATACGTCATGTGCAAGGGTCTCAGCTGCCGACAGACGCTGAATTACAGAATGCAACACGACTACTGCGGACTAGCCGTATCATATACATTCCCCGTACGCTATAGGAGTATAGTTTGTGGATTTTGTCTGTCACGGCATGTGGGCCTGTCTGCAACTAAGCACTGAGGCAGACAATTTGGAATACAAATTCCGGATTCATTATATATTGGGAATGTGTCCTTGTTTTGGTTCAACTTACCCTCCATAAATTAGGGTTCAGACTCGCATATTGGTCTGGTAGTATTTTCCACGCAGTGTAACACATTTTTGGGACGATCTCAGCTAATTACAAACCCCCCGTTAAGTATCACTCCATATTTGCCCCTGCTACGCCTCAAGTCGGAACTTTGTGCTTTGACTCAAGGTCGAAGGTAGAAGTTTGGCAAGGTTGAAGTTTCAACGGTGTTTATTTTCATTGAGAACAAGCATTAAAATATGACACAGTCCTGTTAACCTGCGCTGGTACTTACAAAGTTTCCGGAATTATGCGTATACTCATGCAAAATGCACATGTTGAAGTACAATGTCATGTAAAGCTAACGCGGAGAGCTGCTCTTGGCTGAATATCTGTGAATTTATTAAGAATCAGACATATTTTCCCAGCGGTGAAAATTTTGAATACAGCTACCATCTTTTTCTCCTTTAATAACGAACGATTTTCTCGAGCACTATATGGCCCATTCAAATTCTTTTTTTGTATCTAACTCCACTTAATCAAATAGATCAAGATAGGAAAGAAATGTCCTCGTGAATTCATCCTTCTTTTGATCAAACTTACCACAATTCAACTACTAGCCCAGTCCCTAGAGAATCCTTTATGAAGAAATGAAAGAAACATATATCCAGATGTTCTCAAAAGCGACTTAATATCATGAATAGCTCTAAGAGCTTTTCTATTCCAATCTGATGATATTTCCAAATTGAAAATGTTCAGGACTCAAGATTAGGTCGGTGGCACTTAGAACACCTATGAAATTCCAAGGTCATATCAAACAAATTTTGAGCAAATTAATGTTATTATTCAAAAGTGGAAGCAAACTGACTCCATCCAAATGATCTGAAATCCAGTTTGTTCAATTCTCAATTATATCCACTTGAAGTCTCAATCCTATTTGGAACATTCCAGTTCAATAAAATGATAGCCAGAAAGCTTCCTCGTTCCAGTTTGACATAGCAAGAGCTTGAATCTCTTTAAATCTTATGGGTTGAAGATGTCCCATCTATAATGGGAACTCTGTCCACAAATAGCAAATTAGGCAATACTTCGCTTGAGCCAAATATGAAAATACCCCTTTGTTAAGAAGATTTGTCTCCAGTTACGTGCCTCCACCTACTGCCGCCTATTCTTTTAATGGAATCTTGCAAACTTCTTGCCATAATATCTAGAATAACTAGAACTCCTTGGACATCAGACTTGGTGGAGTTATTGAGATTTGAGCTTAGTTCGAAAGTGTTATATCGTTGATGTCAAGATCATTTGTTGAATATTCATATAAGTCTTCTTAAAATCCATGTGGATTTTATTAAAATTTTGGGAAATAGAAAAATGAATCATTCAACAGAATCCAGACCCAGATGTCATTAGATTAAGCTAATGGTTGTTGGCGAATGTGACTTTATCGTAGTCGTTCATTTCAAATTAGGCGATATCCACGAGTCCATATACTTTCATTTTCCAGCCTATTTCAGGCAAATAGAGTGGCAATTTCACTAACAAAGCACACCGATTTATTGCTAGGCTGTAATCACCCATAAGCGCCAGGCCAAAGAATTACCAATAAAGCTTTACCGGAGCGAAATACATAACTATTTTAGAGAGATCCAAGATTGCTTGCAGTTGGTAGATATTTAGTTTTTCTAGAAGGTGCTCAATATCGGTTCACTATTTTCAAACTTTTTGACGTCAATAAAGATTAGGATTACTGTTCCCTATAGAATCTAAGGGTCCTATTACCAAGATAGATATAAACGGAAGCCATATAAACAGAATAACTAGGGTTTACAACTTTATTAGGAAAAAACGGGGTCACGTGACTTTTTTCTGCAATAAAACACTTATTAAAATAGAACCAGCCAATCAACAAGAAACATCCGTGATAGTTTAGTGGCTAGAATTACCGCTTGTCGCGTGGTAGACCGGGGTTCAATTCCCCGTCGCGGAGTTTTCGTTGCGCAAATGGTTTAGTGGTAAAATCCAACGTTGCCATCGTTGGGCCCCCGGTTCGATTCCGGGTTTGCGCATTCTTTTTGCTTCTTGATACTATATGGAATTGTTTTAATCGTTCTTGGAACACTTCTGGTGTAGCTTGTTTAAATTATAGAACTTGAGACCAATTTGTGTGAACGACTGCGTTTGCGCCCATATAGTAGACTTTTTTGGTGTATGAAGCCTCAATTTAAGGAAAAAAATCCATAAATATAACCCGAAAGGAAGTAGTCAAGGCTGCGTGGACAATTAACCACTGGTGACCACCTTATGGTTCATACTTTGTCTGGGTTTGGTATCTTTGAGCCTGCTATATAAGAAGTTCATGCCTTGATTATAAATGTCCGATGTCGGCTCTTATCTGGCTGCACTAACAGGCCACGACATTTTGTCTATATAAGGGACAATTTCAATAAATGAGTTAACAATTTTAAACCTCCTGCTCTTTGCCAATTGACTCTCAATTTTTGTCATATTCTATCTTTTGTTTGACCAGAGAATGCGCTACTTGTCAGTTTTATCAATTCTTGTTCTCATTGCCAGCTCCGTTGGTTATCCTGTGGAAAACGGAAAACCTCAATTGGTTCTTTCTACTAAGACTAATAATGTTAAATCTGAAAACGACAATTCCGCCAGAATTGAACGGATTCCGGACCAAGTCGAGGGGGCTCTGGTAGCCCGGACTTTGGTAAAGCGGGAGTCTCTTACCAATCTCAACACCATAAAGAAAATCAAACGTAAGGACGGTTCTGTTCGTAGCTTGCCCGTTTCTGGGATGGAGTACTATGCAGACTGTGACGAAAGTGGGGATCCTTACCTCCTCCTAGTAGACATAGGGTCGTCGTTCCAGAATATCCTCAAGGGCTCGGACTATTCCTTAACTATCAGAGCCGGTGATCATCCGCTGATCGAAAACGTAGATCTCAATTACCCCGGAAGTATCGCAGCCTCTCCTGCTGGTTCTCCACGAGTTCAATTGTCCGGAAGGCTTGTGCAGCTCACATATACGAGTCCCTTCGATCCAGAGTTGATCAAATTGGAAAGATGTTTCCTTCGAAGACACCCTGATGCCCAGCTTTGGCTTCCTCACAATGTGGTTTCCCCGCATTCGTCGCACTGGTTCAGGTTTGAAGTCGATGATGTCTACTTTGTTGGAGGTTTTGGATCGCTGGCATATATCGGTGAAATCGATGCTGATTTGTACCACTCGGTAAGCCCATTGCCAGACCCCGACAACTCGGGCCCACTTTCTGGGGATGACTCCGAAGCTTTGCTTTAATGTAAATTTGTTTAGTGCCTGGTATCAAAAAGCTCACACATTAGTCTAATATTGCAAATAATAAAACGTCTTCTGCAATTGGTAGAACACTCTCTGTAGGAACAAAAGCAACCCCACGTCAAACGCAAACTTGACTTTAACAAGAAAACGGATAATCATATAGACTGTGCATATCTCCATGCTCAACCCTTTTTCCTTCGAGTTACCCCAACGCACGGAAAAGGAGACACAAGATGGTATTACTTCGCATTACGTAAATCTTGATAATTGTGTTACCCCACAAAATCTGAATGGCTGCGGAAAATAGTTTTTCAACACACTAGATCAACAATAGTGCTTTGTTCCAGCATCAACATGACCATATAAGAAGTCATGATTGGCCCCTTCTGTCAACAGTGTATCTCATTTGCTATAATATTATACCAGTACAACAAGAACATTTTCCTTTTGTACAATATTTAACTTCAATGACTGCTACTAATTCTAAAATTAAACACTCGAACACCGACGTCTTGATCGTGGGTGCTGGTCCCTCCGGTCTAATGGCAGCAACCTGGTTGGCCAGAACTGGTGTACCCTTCAGGATAATCGATAAGAGATCAAATGACATTTTTTCTGGACAGGCTGATGGTTTACAATGTCGTTCGCTCGAAGTGTTCAAATCCTTTTCGGGCACAACCTTTGATATGGCTGGAATGGATTCGGCTTGGAAGATGGGTAACCATATGATTGAAATTTGTTTCTGGAGTCCAGACGAGAACGGCAAGTTGGTGAGATCAGGAAGGATTCCCGATACTATCCCAGGAATTTCTCGTTTTCAGCAGGTAGTTATTCACCAGGGCTACATTGAGAATTGGTTTGAAAAATCAATCAAGAAGTTCTCTGGAGACTCGGTCGAGGTGGAAAGGCCATTCTTGCCTTTGAACATCAAGATCGATGAAAGTAAAGTTGACGATCCAGACGAATATCCCGTAGAAATCTTAGTCAGAAACTTGAGTAAGGATAAATTGTCTAAACCTGAACAATACGACAATGCTGTAGCTAATGGTCTCTACAGACAGTTCGAAGGTGATCAAGAGAAGTTCTATGACAACATGCAATCAGACATTGAAAACGATCCTACTTTGGATGTAAGCGAGTATGAAATTATTCACTGCAAGTACTTGCTTGGTTCAGATGGTGCCCATAGTTGGGTGAGAAAACAATTAGGAATTGACATGGATGGTGAAACCACCGATTTTGTTTGGGGTGTCTTGGATATGGTTCCAATCACTGACTTCCCTGATATCAGAAGTCGTTGTGCAATCCATTCCAAAGACTCTGGTTCAGTTATGGTTATTCCAAGAGAGAATGATTTGGTTAGATTGTATATCCAGTTGAAGGAAGTTCCTAGAGACCCTAGGACAAAAACAGAAGCTTCAAAATACACTGGAAATGTCGATGACAAGAATGCCGCTTCAAAGGGAAGAATAGATCGTTCGAAGATTACTCCAGAACTAATCTTAAAAAATGCACAAGAAATCATGCTGCCATTCAAGTTAGAAATGACAGACTTGGATTGGTTCACTGGCTATCAAATTGGTCAAAGAGTCAGTCCTCAATTCAACAAGTATAACAGAGTATTTATATCAGGCGATGCTTGTCATACACATTCACCAAAAGCTGGTCAAGGTATGAATGTCTCCATGATGGATACTTACAATCTTGGGTTCAAGTTGGCACTTGTATGCAAAGGTTTGGCCAAACAAGACATATTGAAGACTTACGAAAGTGAAAGACTTCAAGTTGCTAAAGACTTGATTGCCTTTGACCATAAGCTTTCGAGAATGTTCAGTGGTAAACCTATGATTCCTCAAGCGGAATCTTTAGAAGAAGGAGTTGATATGGACGAGTTCCATAAAGCTTTCCAATTAGGTAATGAATTTGCTTCGGGTACCATCGTTGACTACAACGACTCGGTATTGATCGACAAATCGAACGTTCTACCTGCTGATGAAAAAGATAGAACGATGTCCAAGTATGCAAAGAAGATACCTGTAGGAAGAAGATTGAACACAGTCAAGATTATCGCGCATGCTGACGGAAGACCTTATCATATAGCTGATCGTCTTCTTTCGGACGGCCGTTTCAGAGTATTGATATTTTCGGGTGATGTTAAGAAGTTCACAAAAAACATGGACACATTGGATGAATTCCAGACTTACCTTGAATCTGAAGAACATTTTGCTAAGAAGTTCACACCTCCAAATGCCTTCGATAACTCTGTTATCGATGTCATTACAGTTCACGCATCTAACCGTTACGATGTAGAACTATTTGACTTCCCAGAATTTACTAGGCCACTTGATTTCAAGTCTAGACGTGACTACTGGAGACTTTATTCTGGTGTTGGCCGGACTTACCATGAAGGTACACTTGATGCCTATGAAGAGTACGGCATTGACAAAGAAAAAGGTGCTGTCGTAGTTGTCAGACCAGACGGCTATGTTTCTTTGGTCACTGAGTTTGGTATTTCTGGATTGAAGGAAATCGATGCCTACTTTGACAAGTTCATGATTCCTCAGTCGAAAAACGCTTTACCAGTTAAGTCACAAGGAGTTGATGACAAAAAGAGATTCGTGAAGCCATTGTTAGCTGTTTAGTTTAGGCAGGTTAAGTTTGATTTTGGATATACTTTATTAAATAATTAAATAAGCATTATGAATTCATAAATAGTTACAATTGAATGAGACTTAGTTCAGTCCAGACTTGCGCATTTGTCTCAATCTTTCTTGCTTTTGATCCCAAAACATTTCAGCTTGTGTCACAGCATATAATGCCTTACCCATAGCTTTGAAGTCGGTCATCAAGTTAACATGCCCGCAATCACTTGCAACCTTGCAAACAATATCACCCTGTCCAGTGGTATTATTGTAGAAACTAAAACCTTTCCTTTCAGGCATCAACCACTTCTGGTGTACAACTCCATCGCCATGACCGTAGAAAAACTCGTAGTAGTTACCTTCCCTTATGTCATCCAAGCCTCGGACAATCGATCCTCTCACAGATGGAACGGTATTACCATAAACCATAGCCAAAGGTGGATATTCTGGTTCCAACTCTTCCCTATAGTCAAGCGAAAGGATATACTCTTTTGTCAGTTTCAAAGTCTCTTTTAGATAGTTGTAGGCATCAGAGAACGAAAAACTATAGCTACGAACAATCTCATTGTCTTCGTTTGACTTCATTGAAAACAACGAAGGAGAAGTTGATCTTTCTGGAAGGGTAAATTCTGAGCTTTGGTTAGAAGCCTCGTCCAAAGAAGTTGTCTTGGATCTTCTGGTTAGAGATAAGGCACGATAGTTCCTTAATTTATTACCAATCAGGTTGATACTGAAAGTGGAGTCTGAATTGGCAATCATGGTACTTCTACTACTATTGACAACAGACTCTTCAAGAATTCTTCTTTCTTTACAAACCAAGGGGTTCAAGTTATACTCCACCCAGGTCTCTGGATCAAAGTAGTCTAAGTCGTACCACTCATTCTTTTCTATGTTATAAAATACTCGTCCGCTTAAGGGCAAGAAGTTGAAACTTGAACGCATCATGAAGTTCGTTTCGTAGGTGAGAATCTTGTCTGAGAAAATCACTGAGTCTCCAAACCGTATAGGACCCAAGATGTTGAGACATTCGCTGGGCACGCCAACATATATTAGAGATCTGAATAGCTTAGGGTTTCTTTGCAATGCCCCATGTGCCATGAGTCCACCCATGGAATGAGCAATTACAATTGTAGGCTTACCGGTTCCTTCATAGATGTCCAGAAGGAACTTCTCCAACTGCTTCGAAACTATAGACCCACTCAATCGCCAGTCGTAACCAAACTCCTTGACATTGGTTTTGGGATTGCTGGCAAGCTTTTTGATGAACTTTTTGCAGATATCTATAGGACCAATATTCTTCAACACTCCATCAGGGTATATGCAATCTACAGCCCTAATTTCATCCTCCTTTGTTGGCCCCAACAAGAGGTTGATTTTTCTCAAGTTGAACCCAGCCTTGATTGGAATCCACAACCGTTTTCCAGTCTTCCTGTCTCGCAAGATGGACCCCCGGTACCCTCCGAGAATTACAATGTTACCCTCGATGTCGTTGTAGATGCTTTCGTAAGTCTCCTCGTCTTTCTTGCTCTGCATGAAGTCCGGAATCAAAGTCGACGTCAAGGTATGTTTAACGGCCCTGAACCGTACATCATCAGTTCCCTTGAATTTGCGAAAATATTCAGCATCTTCCAAGGTGCCTATAGACTGCTGTCGTTCCAAACGTAGCTTCATCTGTTGCTTCTCGTCACTGGAATTATCGTCATGATTATTTCCGATTATCGGAAGTGAGTCTATAAGTGGAATCGAATGGATCGAATCAAGTCGTAGGGACGTTATTTGCTTGTACAACGAACTACTGAAAGAGGTGAGTCCGCCAAAAGGCAACGAGAATGAAAAGATCTTCTGCGACTGAGCCCGAACACTCTCAGCATCAATTTCGTCGTCACTGAAAGGAGTATTCCCAATCACTCTCTCTTGATCTTGTGTTGGCCGTTGCGAATCGGCTATAGGGTGTTTCTTCTTTGCATAGCTACTAACAACAGCATCTCCTCCTACAATGGAATTGGCGTCGTTTCGGGAAAGTTTCCGCGAGAGCGAAGTGCTGCTCTGATTCTGGCTCTTACTGAGAGCGCCAATAAAGTCGACTGGAATATCTTCAAGAGCATCTTCATCCTCTAGATCTTCCTCAAAATCGTCATCATCTTCTTTTACCTCTTCGTCTACTTCTTCTGGAGAAGAATTTTCGATAGCTGAAAAGTCATCTTTTTCGCCACGATACAGATCTAATTTAAGGTTTGTTGTATCCACTGGGTTATTTATGTCGTTGGCCATGATGCTAGTGTCTTCATACAGCCTTGGGTGGGCCGTTTATTTAGCTCCTCAATATGATCCAATTCTGTGGAGAAATCCTTCTCATTTTATTCGGCAAGATTCCGATCCAACCGAGTCGGTTCTACAGGAGCCGAGAGATGAGATATCACGTGAGCATTGTCCTTTTCTGGTGATAGATCCGGGGTTGAATGGGAAGAAAGCTGCTACAGCCGCAGGTGATAGCCATTAGCCGTGCTGGAATTGCCAATGTTGACAACTTCAAATATGGAAAGAACTGTGAGGTATGAATTGAAGAAATGTATGACGTCGAACTGAATACGCTTGTGAAATTGTCCAGTTCGTGAAATCTAGCAATCTTCGTCGTTCTTTGATTGTGGGCTTGCCCAATGGTAAAATCCAAGCGACAGAATAAGATAAGGTATCTAGATGATTTGATTGAAATAGGGAAGATCTCATGAGATGGAAACTCCCTTATATAAATTGAGCCTGTAGGCGGCTTTACTTGAAGAAGGTGAATTTTGAAGGCCCCGCGTTATTACGAGATCTACATATTTAAGCTCACGTAGATTTAAAGTATAATTCAAATGAATTTTCCTACTGGCTCAAGTTTCTCTACGGACGTTTACTTTATTGAAATATGCTGTATCTAATGTATGTCACTAGTGGAGATATGGTGCATAAATTACGTCGTCTTGGTGAGTAGAAAAGCTTTTAGTAGTATATTAGAAAAAGGTGCAAAATAATGATGAAGAAAATTAAACCTAATAGAGGTTTGAACACTATTTAACTATGGTTTGTACCAATGCTACAATAATCCTTCGGCTCAAGTAACTTTTTCCTAAACTCAATAAAAAGAAATTCCCATATATTGGATATACTTGCTTAAATGTCAATAACTGAATAAAATCACTAGTAGATATTAAATAATTGTCCTGGATTCACAAGAATGAATCGACTGAAGACATCTTAACAAAAGACTCAGGGACAGTAACGACCAGCATTGAATTCTTAGTAGACCGCATCTGTGTCAGACACGATATCACTACTCAAGTCTGATCCCTAAGCCACTTCAACTTATGGAGTCGCGGAGTACCCCTGATAATTGCAGCTATAACCAACAGGTAGCCAGAAGCCGAAGAAAAAAACACAGCTCACTTCATAGCCAAATACGTTGTAATAGTTTGTATGCTGGTTTCCTTGGACTTCTCTTTATTTCCCTTTAGTACCACCTTCTCAGAATGTATCTTTTCAGGTTTTCCAGAACGGAAAACATTTTTAACAGCAGCGGAGGCTCTGGAAGCAATTGTGCTTCTAGAGGAAACCGAATTTACCGAAACGGATGCGGAATCAGTTTTTTTGAGCGAAGACAGCATTTTTTTGGTTTCCTTGATTTCAGTGGAATATATTGATGATAATTGATACTTAAGCAATTTTCTAACTACGAACAGGGCAGAAATGGACACCTATTTATAATAATTCTACGAACTACCTTTCCAAGGCAAGGTTATATTGCAAGTTCGTATATGTGGGCGCTACCAAAAACTCGGACTGTATAAACCAAATTCTTGGTTCAACTGATGACAAATTTATGCACTGATTAATAACCCAAATACCGAATACGGAAGAAGCCACTAGTCTCTTGGAGTTTCAAAGAAGGTCTCCGTATTGATGGTAGGCTCCACACAACTGAAGGGATTAGATTAGTATTCTGTTATTAGTAATCGAATGCCTTAAAGCTATTGGAATCACAGCTTTGAGAAATTCGCACCCACCTGGTCATAGCCAGCTGCAGCCTTAGATTGGGGCTCGGATGCATGCGGCAGCAAGAATACAAAATAGCTCTTTGTCTATTTTTGTATCCCTATGTCCTCTATTTAGATAAGTATATCAAAAATCTTGCTTTCAAAGTGGTTAAAACGTTTATGAGTCATCGATTTTTCTAGCTCTATTTCTCCACGCTTGTAATTGCCTCAGCCTTAGGTACGTAGTTTCGAATACCAGATCTACCACAGAGAAGTGAAAGAATAATTTCGTGTGGCACAGCAGAATCACAGTATTTGTGTTTGTCATTTCGAAGATCTTTTATGTCTATTTCTCTATTTCTATAGACTTCCTTCCCTTTGGAAGAAGAAGAAGAACTCGCTGTGGCTTCTACTCCAGATTCTAGGATCAAAGAATTGACTAACTTGTATGCGTTGCACGAGTTGTTAACCATCAAGGAGGTATAGATTTATTCCACCTCAGAAGTTCTGGTAGTCGTAGTTGTAGTAGGAGGCATATTTGGAGGAACACGCCCAGAAAGAAGTGATACTAGACTACCAGAGCAGACTTTTCATAAATTGAAAGGCATCTTCTAGATGAAATCATGTTCTTTTCTCATATATCTTACGGCCTGCCTTAATTTTGCTCGTACGAATATTGGGTACAAATGAAGAACATATATGGAGACATGATACTGCGGAAGGAAGAGCAAGATGCAAATGGCAAGGGTTTGACGGAAATGCTAGAATCTGTCGAAGAAGAAAACAACCAAGTTATTCAGCTTCTGGCTATCACTTGTACCTAACATTTATGTTTTCCTTTTATGCTTACAGTTTATGCTCTCCATGATAGATGGTATCTTCACTATGGCAGAATTCACTAATTGTAAGTGACGAAGCGTGACCGGAAATATATTGAACGAAGAGGAAGTGATATCGATGAAAAACAAAGGTGCATTCGACAAAGGTGACAGGCACAACGATTTCGATATTTTGAGGGCCGTCAACGAACCACTTGGAGAAATAACATTGGCGACTTCGTATTTTCAGGATCAAGGGAAAGAAGATGAAAAGGAAATAGATACGTATCGGGCAGTACAACTTCATAGGACTATCTGTTGTTTTCATAGCAGCAAAGCTTCATGTCGTTCCATCGTTCACACCCTATAATAGCTTGCAAATTCTTGTACAGTTCATACTTCATATCTGGTGCTTGGCAGAATATGGTTAACCCGCATGTTAATGGAATAATTATGTTGAAGAGTTGAAGGGAAACATTTCTCAAAACAACCACAATCAAATTGAGACTCACCGCATCAATACCTCTAGTTTTCTTCCTTCACGGCAATATCAAATTCTTAAAGTGGCCTCATTAGCGTGTGACTTACGCAGCGAATCCATAGACTAAATGAAGTAATACCAACAGTCACAGAGATGCTGTCTACTTCGCCTGTATCAACTGCTCTATCACTTGGCTGGGCCACTCTACAACGTAGTAATCGTATTCCAGAAGCCCAAGTATAAAAAATATCTGTACATTGGTCCAAAGCAGAAAGAAACAAAAGCAACAACCATCTCAGCAGGAAGAAAAATGAGTAGTAGTCTTTGTATATTATTAGATTCAAACTTCACTATAAGCTATACTTACTTTACAGCTATCTGTTTTTGTATGTTCTCAAGATTTCTCCTGATTATTATTTCGATTAAACCTTGTTAGGCACCAAAATAGAGTCGTCAATATTTTCTATCTTTTCAATGCCCACTGACTTGTTAGTGTCCACCTTGAAAAGATCCCTGTCGCTCAACTTCGCTTCCGTTTCGAGTCTAGCGTTATTCAAGACAAATTTATGAGCGGCATGTGCACTTAAGCTAGAATCGAATAACTTGTCCATGTCTTCCAAGGCGATACCCTTAGTTTCCGGAACGAAGAAGAAGACAAATGGAATGGACAAGATCGCCAAACTGGCAAAGAAGAAGTAGATACCATATTGCATTTTGTCGATCATGTTATTAGTAAATCTCGACATTATAAAAATAGGCACCCACGAAACAGCAGCATTAATAGCTTGGACGAAGGATCTGATGTTTTGATCAAAAACTTCACTACCAACAACAAAGGGTCCACCGGACCAAGCCAAAATAAACGATGCGATCCAAATATACATAAATCCTATGGCGGCTTTACCACCTGGTCCTGCCAGGTTACCGGGTTTTGTAGGATCGTTAATCTTCAAGTAGGAGCCAATGTACCAGAAACAAACTGAACACAAAGCAGACGAGCTCATGAAGGCTTTTCTTCTGCCGATGGTGTCGACAATAAATATGATGTAGATGAATGTACAGATGAACTTGACCACGCCAAACATACCAGTAGAAAACAAGGTGGCATTAGTACCTTTGACACCAAGACCAGCGAAAATAATCGGCGAGTAGTAGTTAATGGACTGGATACCCAAGAAGTTTTGGAACAAAAATAAGCCACAAGTAATGCACAATCTCTGCAATACCTTTCTGTTTCTGAAGAACACTTCGACAAAGGGATCCCAAATGCCTAAACCAACGTGTTCTTTCTGATAGTTGATGGACTCCTTGACCTGGTTGACTTCATAGATAATATATTCGTGGTCCTCAGGTAAGTTTCTAAACCACACCAAATTCTTTATGGCCTCGTCGTATCTGCCTACTTGGAAGAGCCATCTGGGGGATTCCTTCATGAGAATACTGCCAATTAAGAACAAACCACTTGGAATCATCTGGACTGCAAATGGAATAAACCATTGCTTTTTAGTTGGAGCGATGTGTGAGTCGACAGCGTAGGCTATCCAGAATCCAACCAAGTCACCGATTCTCCAGCCGATTTCGTAACTACTCGTAAGTTGGCCTCTTATAGCTGGAGGAGCCACTTCAGAGATGTACACTACTGTCAAATTCGTGGAAAATCCAACTGCGATTCCTGCCAAAACTCTGCCGGCGTAAATGGGACCCAAGCCTACTGATTTACTAGCAGCCAACATGATGCCCGAGCCTACAGTGATTAACAAAGCAGCCATGATCAAGGAAATACGTCTACCCCAGTAGTAGGAGCAGGGATACGAGAAAAGTGCACCGAAAAAACAGCCAGCATGGAATACCGAAATGATGTTGGATACAATGAATTTGGAATGGGGCAGGCCATCGAGGCCGAACTCGTCTTTGAACGAGTCTAGAGCCACCGTTCCTCCTATAAACCCTCCGTCGTAGCCAATAATGATGGCAGCAGCTGATGCCATGAGTGCCGTGCCATAAACACGATAGTTATAGACCTCAGGGGGCGTGGGTCTGTCTTCATCTTTCTGGAAAATGTTTCTGAATCGGAACATCGATTTCTTATTCGACTTGGTAGCTCTTTTGCGCAGCTCCGAAAGATCGGATTCTGACGAAAATGATGAGTCTTCCTTTTGAGACACGTAAGGTTGCGTGGATGCAGTTGATTTGTTGCTGAAGCTCATAGCAGAAGATAGTAGATATACACTGGTTCCGGACTATAATTTATCCGTGGGCATGTGACGATCGGCGCTGTTACAAATTTCAGCTTAGTCCAACGTCCTATCCAGTAAAACCAAATGCTGATGCTAACCTGTAAACCGAGTACTGCAAAACCAACGGCTCCTGCTCCTTTTATATAGCTCCAGATCTCGAAAGATCAAATAGTTGAATCGTAAAGCTCCTAATGCACCCCACAAAAAGCGAACCCTCCGATGCCAGCAAAAGTTCTTTTTCGATGTACATATTTTTTTGCACTTTACATGGACGCTCCCCCACGCACACCGTCCCCCAAAATCTAGGGTATTTGGCATGGAGATGCGTGGGGGCAACCTCAAATGGGGGATTCCGTGGGGGACACACACTTAAACGTTGGATCTCCCGCCGTACTGTTTAACTTAGACCCCTACTAAAACAATACTAACCAGATAACCGACAATGCCAGATGCTGCAGCTACGTCAAGTAGTCCGTATACTATCGTGGGGTACATGGAATCCCTGGGGTTGTCTTTCTTGATGTGGGGGATCCAACACTAGAAGAATGTAAAGAGACACTGAGCCTACTTGGAGTTACACAATGGCAATCTGAGAGAAGTGGAAATGTGCAGCTGTGTTAGTTAGGATCTCAACTTTACACATTTGGAGTTAATGCTACACATCAAGACTTCCTAGAAAACCATATCTACAGTAACATGGAATGTAGAATATATTATTAATTGGCTGAACTGACAGATAGACCCCTTCAAGCCAAATCTTCTAAATTGATATTCGCAGCTAAAAGCTGATGTGTTAACCACAGTTTATTACCACCTCAGCTACTTATGATATAGGAACATATATTATGTTAGTCTGTCAACAACTAAGAAAGGTGAAGTTCGTACTGTAGAGTGCAATCAATTTCCAAGAACAATTATAAAAAAAAAGAAATCACCCATACCCTTAAAATGTCAAAAAATGGACGAGACAGGAATCGAACCAGTGACCTTTTGCTTGCAAGGCAAACGCGCTACCAACTACGCCACACGCCCTATGACTTCTAAAAAAATATGTGTAATTAAAAGTCACTTTAATTTAGTCACGTGGTAATCATCACATGACACGATATTTCGAAAAAATTTTTTGAAAGATTTAACAATTAAAGGGTTCACCTTGTCTTCGTGTTTAGTGTTTTCAAAGGGTAATTTTTTGCAAGTTTATAATAGATCAACACAACGAATAGCATACAAGTATCCCCTCGATCTCTGGACACTACAGCACTGTCTTCCAAACACTCGTCTTCCTCGCACCTCGACGCGTATGATTATATATGCAGTATGTTCTCGATAACGAAAAACGCGTAAACCTTCGCTTTGGAAACTGCAAACAATCAAATTGAAAACTTCCAGATCCATCTTTCTTCGAACAAAATCCATTCGAATTTCTCCCAGCAACAGAAGGGCCACGACGTGTGTTGCCAGGAATACTAGAATTAGTGAGCTGCAAGCGGAAAGAGCCGATTTGAACAACTTGTAGCATATCAGGTATTGAATAATCAAATTTAAGTACCAGATCTATATTCGAACCTAAATCGTGGTAAGAAGCAATACATATCAAGATTACGACTGATTCCATACAACCAACAACAACGCCATTACATCCATAGCTATCAAAATCCCCACCAACCCATCAATTCATGAACTTGACAAGCTTCACAAATCAAACCACTTAAACTCACTACTTCAAACTTCACTATGTACATTACACCTTCAGGCTACTCCCAGATCTTCCACGATATCAAGCGAACGTCACTTTCACATTCCACTTGTAAGCTCGTGGTATTTGTATCGTGTCTCGACATCGATTCACTCTGTGCTGCCAAGATTGTCAGCTTACTCTTGAGGAAGGAGTTGATTCAGTATCAACTTATTCCTGTAGTTGGCTACTCTGATTTGAAAGGTCATTACTCCAAACTCGATGCAGACGTGTCCAATGTCATTCTCATAGGCTGTGGTGCCATGTTGGACTTGGAGACGTTCTTTGACATCAACATTGACGAATTGGCCTATGAGTTCAGTGAAGAAGAGCTCAGAAAGCAGAGAGGGCTTAACGACACTCTCGATGTCAACGACGATTTGAAAATCACACTTCACAAAAACATTGCCTTTCGAAGAAAGATATATGTGATAGATGGCCATAGGCCTTGGAACCTCGATAACGTATTTGGTTCGTCGGTAGTAGTGTGTTTGGATGACGGCTTTGTCGACTCCAACTTGGTTGACCAGAAATCAGCATATGACGTACTCGTAGAACAAGACGAGGAAGAAAGCGAAGATGAAGACGAAGACGAAGACGAAGAGTCGGCATCGCTGGCTGAAATTGACATCTCTCTGAATGACGAAGAAATATCATTTAATTCCCAAGATTCAGAGGATGCCATATCTCGAAAGCGTAAGATACAAGAACGTCGTTTGAAAAATCTCAAGAAACAGAGAAAACTCGAGAAAACAATACACGAAGAAACAATACAGTCATATTACAACCAAGGTACTACTATTATGACAGCTACTACGACCATAGTTTATGCATTACTTGCTTCCATCGGGGAAACAAGTTTGGAAAATCTATGGTTGGCCATTATCGGCACTTCTTCTCTCGACAACCAGTACCCTGAAATTTACGATAAGCTCCAGCCACTTTTGAAAGATGAAGTATTGAGATTGAACCCTTCCAATAACTCCATAAGTAACAATAACATCAACGAGAAAACGGCAGACTCGACTTCCCTCAGCATCGAAAGAGATTATCACCTTTTCTTATTACGTCACTGGACTCTATATGATTCTTTCTTCTACTCCAGTCACGTAAATTCCAAGCTCAATCTTTGGAGAGAAGATGGTCGAAAGAAGTTGCATAAGTTATTCGCCAAGATGGGAGTCTCTTTGGCATCAGCTCAGCAGAAGTGGCTCTACATGGATGTCCGTATCAAGAGGCAATTGCCATTTATATTTAATAAGTATTTGCCAATCTATGGTTTGGAAGGCGTAGTTCGTGAAGGGTTCATTAGAACTTTCGGATACACGGGGCAACTTTCAGCTATGGAATGTGTGGAGGCATTGACAGCTTTACTAGAATCCGATAAACGGTTACTTAGTGGAGATCGTGAAAATACTCCAATCAGTGGTGACGAAGATGACTCTCAGGATGAACAGGAAAGAATACAGGATAAAATTGATAGAAAGGAAAAGGCTTGGATAAATAACTTCTGGTCGTCTTGGGATGCATTAAATATGAATCCTTCGACTGTGAATTCCAGCAAGTCCATAAACTCTAATTTCAAGAAATCAAAGGGGTTCGAGTTGTTGTTACAAGGTTTGGAACAGGCGAAGGTAATTCAGCAAGTGATCTTCAAAACAGGAATGTCTCTTTTGGAGAGAAAATTGGTTAAAAACTTGCGATTGTATCGTTTGTGTGTTTTGAACGATGGATCAATACCAGACTTAAGCATTTTCAACAATCCACTAATGCTCGCAAAACTTGGTTCATGGTTGCTTGAAAACCTTTCTGAGTTATTCCTCATCAATTCGTCGCAGTCATTGAAACCCTTAGTAGTGGCAAGTTTGGATATGGCCACTGATACGTACCTTGTAATAGGAATGGCACCCAAGTACCCCAGGGGAATGGACAATACTACCAGAGCTAAATTAATGCAAGGACAGCAAGATGACCAGGAGAAAAATGGAGCGCCAACTTTGACCACCAGGCTTAATACATTTAGTGTCGCATTTCAGCAATTGGCTAATACCTCTGGTGCAAAAGTTAGAATCGATAGTTTCGACAGTTCTGTTATCGAAATCAGAAAAGACGATTTGCCTCCATTCCTCGAAAAGTTAACTTTGAGTGGTTTAATATAGCATAATAGTATATGTAGCATTATAAAATATTTAATGTCTTGTACGATACACTAGCATATTCACTTTCAAATATCCCCATGTAATAACTAACTTATGGTCTCTTAAAGTCCTTGATATTATTTCATAGCTAAATACAATTGTACTTGCAAATCAACTACGTTATTTTTTTTGCTCGAATACACAAATTAACACACAAACTAAATAATGGAGCTGATTTTAATAGTACACATTACCAATCTCATGAATATAACACAATGACTTCTTTTCTAATAATTAAACAGCCTGTACTTCCCAAGGGCAACAAATGAGTATTAAATTGAAAGTTGGCCAACTATAAATACATCATTACTTTGATACTTAATCTATCACTTTGCTAAAATGAAGTCGTGAAATATCTGACAAGTTTAACACAATAAGTATTAGAACTATTGCACCCAATACTGTCCCACCTCTACCTTTCACTTCCTGCTGCCCACCTATTACTCCTATACACCTCCAGCTTGATCCATAGTCACTCTGCTCTGGTGCATCCTCCCATCTTCGTCTCTCTGTCTCCTTCTCACTGTCCTGTTCTCTCCCCACTGCTCATTGCTTGTCAATACTCTTCTCTTCACACTCCAATCGCCAACC